>NC_056765.1:30908980-31233525 GCF_018687715.1 Carya illinoinensis
TTTTTTTTCGGTCAACGTCTATACATTCGATCTATTATGCAGTGTTGTAACAGGGTGTATGTTATACGTTAAAATGTCATAAAATTCCAACTTTTATTATTTCTAATATCGGCTATACATTAATCTATTTTCATGTTACATTCTCTTGTTAAAATGATATTAGGGCAATAGGGTATATATAAGACATCCGATGTGTGCATACAAAATACAGTGCAAAGGAAACCTACTAACTTAGATTCCCACACAAAGAGAAGCTTAATTGCATCCTCTAGTTGGTATGCTTGTCGCCCTGAAGTTTAGAGTAGCGCACAATATAATTCAATTCATATTTGCTTATGCAGGCATTAATTTGGTCTAAGATGAGTACTGGACTTCCTATAGAGATCTCATCATCGATGAGGGGCCAAAATTATACTTCATTCTGCAGACTTGATATAGATATTCAACGGTATGACTTTGCTTTTTAAAGGTCACCAAGCTTTAACAAACTTTGTTTTTTTGATACATGGGGGAGGGGGATTTGATCCTTGGTTCTCCTAGTGAGAAACCAAGGTGTTGCCAATTGGTCTGAAGGACCTCGGCAGCTTTAACAAAGTTAATATCTATGTGACATCATGAAGTTTTATCTGAAGTTCCATGTAAGTATGTTTGGTCATGGCCCATGGGACTTGTTTTAAGCTTCAAACATTACAAAAATGTTCTCAGTGGTTTAACTCATGTTCATAGTCATAAAAAGATGCCTTATGTAATTTTTCAGGAATATCCCTCACATTCATGTACATGAGAAACGGGACAACATGAATCAGTGGCATGGAGCCGAAATTCAAATAGTCATTGAGGGAAATTGGACAACATACCGTGTATATTTCTTTACCATTTTGAATATATCATCCTAGCTTCAGAATTTCTGGAGTACTCCAAACTTATGCTATATGATTTTATCATGTTTGACAATAATGATTGAGAATGTTCACGGGGGCATCTTTATGTTAACTAAAAAGTTTTCTATGGGTGTGCGCAGTCCAAAATCTTGCATTACATGCGACAAATGGCTGTTATAACCCCTTATGCCCAATTCCTTTTTAAGTTTGTATCAGATACACCTGAGTAAGTCTCTCTCTCTCTCTCTCTCTCTCTCACCCCATTACAGATGCACATAATTATCTTAATTTCTTTCTGTTGTACATGCATGTTACTTTTTTCATGTAGAAAGAATGCTACCATAAGATTTTCTCGGAGAACAGACGTAATGCCTCCAGTTCCTCTTGAGACAAAGCACCATCCCTCCTCTGTTGATTTGCTACTAATCAAACGTCTGATTGCGGAAACTTCAAAACAGAACCTTTTGCAGTTTCTGCAGCATGAATTTGTGAATATACCTAAAGCTTATGCTGAACGATTGATTGGTAAGTATCAGCAACTAAGTTTTTTTAGTTGATTGGTAAGAACACATGCTGCTCTGGCTGTAATTTTATGCTACTATTTTACATTGATAATGAAGCAAGTTTTGGAGGTATTTGGTTCATTCGACTTCTGGTAGATAAAGCAGCTATTAAAGCTATGCCTGTCAATTGAGTTGGTGATTTTGGATTAGCTGCTAGGATATTGGGTTGTTTTACTCTCTTTCAATCAGTAAACTTTTCAACCATCTTTGCTCATGCTAGTGCCCCCAGAATTTCTTGGATTTCTTGCAATATGAGACTAAATGCCATAACATTTATTTTTATTATGCCTCTTATTGGTGCTGTTGGTCTCCACAGAAAGAGATTCTCCTTTATTGCTAAAAAGCAGTTAGAATAGAAGTTTATATTGTCCAACTTTTATGGTGAATGTGGAGATCTTTTGAACAGAGCAGCTATGTTCAAGAGAAGAGCATATTCTGTACAATTGTATGTTGTTGAAACTGAGAGTTGGCACAGTGGCAGAACTCAAACAATTATATCAATATTGGATTATAGGGGAGCAAGAACAATTGATTAAGCTATGTTCATATATGCTTTACTTATCCCCTGCCTTGTGAGTTCATATTATAATGAACAGATACTCTTTTTTTTTTTTTTTGATAAGTAAAAGATAAATATTATTGATCATAAAAAAAGGCATGGCCCTTGTATACAGGAAGTATACATCAGGTACCTAAAAACATTCTACGAGCTAGGAAACAAAGACAAGAAATCATGAACACTGTCCCCATTTAGTACAATAGCAGAGAACCAAAGCAATAAAGTTTGAAAGAAAAAGTTCTTTAGCTCCTCCATAGTGCGTTCCTTGTCTTCAAAACAACGCGCATTTCTTTCCAACCAGGTACACCACATGATACATAATGGAATCATCTTCCATGCTGCTGCCACTTGTTGGCACCCTTGTATCTTCCTCCAACTCCCCAGCATGTCCACTACTCTCAAAGGCATAACCCAAGCCATGTTGACCCTTTGGAAAATCTCATCCCATATCTCCCTTGTGATCTCACAATGTAATAGAAGGTGATCCACTGATTCTCCATTTTTTTTGCACATATAGCACCAATCCATCATTACACACCCCCTCTTCCTCAAGTTATCCGTGGTCAAGATCTTCCCAAGTGCTGCGTTCCAGACGAAGAAGGCTACTTTGGAGGGTACACGCGACCGCCAAATATTCTTCCAAGGAAACGGAGGGTGGTTTTGTGTGGTCAAAATTTTGTAATACTCCTTTACTGTAAATTTCTTCTGATTATTAAACCTCCACTTCACACGGTCACACTGTGCCATAGGAGTCCCCATGGAGTATAGAAGGCTGAAAAGATCTGAAACAGAAGATAATTCCCAATCATGAAAGTCCCTGTTGAAGAGAACATCCCACTGAAAAGTGCCATTATAGAGAGACCGCATATCCGCAACCGAAGCCTCTCTATTAGCGGCAATACGATAAAGGTTCGGAAAAGCTTTTTCCAATGCATGCTCTCCACACCACACATCCCGCCAAAAACCGATTCTATTGCCTTCTCCCACAACGAATCGAATATGATTCTCGAAACAAGACCACCCCCTCCTTATAAACTTCCATAAACCCACACCATACCCCCCTCTCCCTTCGTTGGAACACCAACCGCCCCAAGTATCTCCATAGCGAGCGACAATGATTTCCTTCCACAATGCATCCCCCTCCGATTGGTATCTCCATAACCATTTCCCTAAAAGAGCTTTATTGAAAGTTCTCAAGTCACACACTCCCAGCCCCCCCTGTACGACTGGATCACAAACTGTCTTCCATCTAACCAGATGAAATTTCTTCTCCTCCCCCATGCCACCCCAAAGGAACGCCCTAAAGAGTTTCTCAATTTTGTTTCCCACCCCTGCTGGCAAAGGGAACAAAGATAGAAAATAAGTGGGAAGGTTCGTCAGGGTGCTCTTAATAAGAGTGAGTCGACCCCCTTTCGATAAGTACATCTGTTTCCAACCAGCCAGTCTTTTCTCTATCTTCTCCACTACCCCATCCCAAATCGCTCTAGCCTTAAAAGTAGCTCCTAGAGGTAGGCCCAGGTATTTCAAAGGCAATGAAGACACCTGGCAATCCAAAAAACTAGCTAATCTGCGTATATTTGGAGCCGCACCCACTGGAACCATCTCAGACTTGCCAAGATTCACCTTGAGCCCCGACACTGCTTCAAAGCAAAGTAGCAATGCCCGTAGAGTTTGGATCTGATTCCTATTTGCTTCACAAAAGAGTAGGGTATCATCTGCAAATAATAAGTGAGAGATCATAACCGTGCCGTTACCCACCTTGAAGCCAGATAAGAAACCTCCGCTAACAGCTGCCTGAACCATTTGGCTAAGAGCCTCCATAACTATAAAAAACAAGAGGGGAGATAAAGGGTCTCCTTGCCTCAGTCCACGAGAACTGTGAAAGAAACCAGCCGGTGTACCATTTACTAAGACTGAGAATCTAGCTGTTGAAATGCAGTGATGCATCCAAGCAATCCATCTATCGCCAAAACCACTCCTCCTAAGCATATACAGAAGGAACTCCCAATTCACATGATCGTAAGCCTTCTCCATGTCAAGCTTGCATAAAATACCTGGTTCGCCCTCCCTCAGTCTATGATCCAAACACTCATTTGCAATGAGCACCGAGTCAAGAATTTGTCTTCCACGAATAAAAGCATTTTGAGGCTTGGAGATAATCTGTTCCAGTGCTGGGCTCAAACGGTTGGCAAGGACTTTCGAGATAATCTTATAAACACCACTAATCAAGCTTATAGGGCGGAAATCCTCAATAACCGAAGCCCCGTGTCTCTTAGGTATGAGGGCAATGAATGTCGCATTAAGAGATTTTTCAAACTTTTGAAAAGAATGAAATTCACTGAAGACTTGCAAAACATCACCTTTAATGATGTCCCAACAAGTTTGGAAGAACCCCATTGAGAACCCATCCGGCCCCGGCGCTTTGTCTTTGGCCATACCAGAGATGACCTTGTAAATCTCGTCTTCCTCAAACGGTCTCTCCAAAGCAATCACACTCTGAGAATTGATTGTTTTAAAGGACAGGGCATCCAGCTTTGGCCTCCAACCAGCCGGTTCTGAGAGGAGACACTCATAATAATTCCCAATATGGTTTTCTAACTCTGAAGCAGAAGATATCACCTGGTTATCTGAGTGTAGAGATTCAATGGCGTTGCTGCGCCGGTGTGAATTGGCCACTTTGTGAAAGTATTTCGTGCACTTGTCACCTTCTTTCAGCCAAAGAGCTCTGGATTTTTGGCGCCAGGAAATCTCCTCAGACAACAAGACCCTCTCTAGATTTGCCAAAACCGTACCCTTCCTCATAAGTACCTCCTCTGAAGTCTCTCCCAACAGCTCCCTCCTCTCAAGTTCCTGCAATTCCTCCAAGAGAGTAAACTTCTGATTATCAATATGGCCAAAAACTTCCAAGTTCCACTTCTTCAGATCTTGTTTCAGTGCCTTCAGTTTACCTGCAAGAATAAAGCTTGGAGTGCCAATGAACTGATACGAGGCCCACCAAGTACGGACCATCTCTACAAACCCATCCGCTGCAAGCCACATGTTCTCAAACTTGAAGTACCGGCCCCCACTATGAATACCCCCACAATCTAAAAGAATAGGAAAATGGTCTGAAAATATTCTGGCTAGCCGTTTCTGACAAACCTCCGGATAGTGTGCTTCCCACGTAGGAGAAACGAGGAATCTATCCAATTTTGACCAAACCCGACCGTTTGACCAAGTGAACTCGCCCCCTGTAAGGGGGAGATCCATGAGATCCAGCTCAAAGATGAACTCGGAGAACTCCTCCACGGCCGCAGAATTCCGGTAGTGCCCTGATCTCTCACTGGGGAAGCGAGTAATGTTAAAATCCCCCCCCATGCACCATGGTACATCCCACACAGAGTGCAGACCTGCCAACTCTTCCCAAAGCCTCCTCCTTTCTCTATCCACATTCGGCCCGTAAGACCCTGCAAAAGCCCATGCCCACCCGTCAACCACATTTTTGAAAAGAGTCGCTACCGTATAATCCCCGACACACTCCTCAGTCGCCTCAACCACTCTTTTATCCCACATTAATAATACTTCGCCTGAAGCTCCCAAAGAGGCTAGATAGGCCCATCCCACATGCGAGCACCCCCATAAACTCCGCACAATTCTTCTATCAATAAAACTAAGTTTAGTTTCTTGAAGACATACCACATCCCCCTTCCACAACCGCAATAAAGATTTGATACGGAGGCGTTTGTTGCGATCGTTAAGCCCCCGCACGTTCCAAGATATAATCTTAGGCTGCATGTAAACCGAGATTACCCCTCCCTTTCACTCTATCCCTACCACTGCTTCCCTCCTTTGCATCATAATTAATGGAGCAAGTTAGCCTTTTAAACTCCCTGTTCTGCTTAGTCTCTGACTTTGACCGCCTCTCTTCAATTGCCATAAGAAGGGCCATAAATTTATCTTCATCTCCTTCATATGAAATCCCAATAACAGCTTGTATCTCCTCCACCTTTTTGAAAACCCAATTAGATGGGCATTTATCATATTTAAAACTAGGTGGGATTGTGCATAAAGGGGTTAGCACAACCCCCTCCCCATCAGAGCAATCTTTATCAACCAACGCCAACTGAAGGGACCCTAAATCTGCAACTGCATCACATTTTCTAACAAACTCATCTCTGGCTATCTCAACGACTTCAGAAGGCTTCACTATATCGATAGAATTGCTCTCCTCCACTCTAAGACCATCCTGCTCCTCTATTACTCGAGAAAAACCATCTGACGGAGGCCCCAATACCCACAGACCACTCAAAATTTTTTCGGCCGGCGTCAAAGGGACGGCGAGGCCTCCCTCCATCTCGGTCGACCCTGTCTGTGCACTTTCCGGTGCAAAACTGGCCACCCCAGGTTCAGTCGCTGGCCTCTCTTCCCTTCGTACAACGGCAAATCTAGCTTCTGACCTTTCCGGCACATCCTCCGTCACCTCTGGCCTCTCCGGCGAGACTTCCGACCCCTCTGGCCTCGGCGGCGAAACCCCTACCTCCGGCGTTAGCCCCTGACCCATACCCGAAGGTTGGTTTGTCGATGGACCTATGGAGCTCGACGGCGTCGTATCAGGCTGAAGGGCAGACTGAGCTACGTGTTGGACCTGGGCTTGGGCCTGGGCCTGGGCCTTAGTCTGGGTCTGAGCTTTGGCCTGGTTTGTAGGTTGCGATTGTTGGGCCTGCGCCTGGGCCATGTGAGGAGTTTGAGCCTGCATAAGTGTTTTACCCGGGTGTGGACCTGGGTCTACATAAGATTCCTTAGGCCCTTGTGGCCCATCTATTACCAGGCCCTTCCCCTTAGCATTAGATCCCACATTTACAGGGTCTTCATAAGCCGAAACAAACTCTTGTTCATGGTCCAACTCGGCAAGGGTGCTTATCTCCTCAACGCAGCGTTTCAACACTGCCATATTCACCTGCAGAGTCCCCATCTGTTTCTCCATTTCAGCCAGTGCATGCAGCACGTTTGCCATATTAAGCCCCGACACCCTCCTGTCAAACTTCCCACAAGTCTGAGCTATCACCATAGGGGATGGCTCGCCTGTCCTCTCTACAGGTTTTGGGGCTCGAGACAGCACTTCCCTGTACGAAGGAAAGGGGCCCTGCGGCGGAAGTAAGGGCTGGGAGGATGAAGACCACCACTGTGATTTTCCTCTGTTTTTCCTTTCCACGACAGAGGATGCTGCAACCATATCCTTCAATAAATCTCCAAGGTTCCTCCACCCTACCCCCCTTCTCCCTTCTGGTATCACTAGCATACCACTTCTCTTCCCTTGACCAAACTCTGATAAAGATAAAAACCTCCCATTAGAGTTATGCTGCCGCTGCAAGACCAAAACCTGAGAACCACTTCGTCTTGATCTGATGAACTCAGAAGAGCCCCCCCCCCCCCCGCCTAGAACTTCCTGCACTGAGGCAGCCAGCCAACCCATGGAAGCTTGGGCTATGAAAATGTGATGCACTGTACGACAACTACTCTCCGTGCATCTCCACCATCTCTCGTTTAATTTTTCAAACTCAAAACACTTCTGTTCAATCATAACATTTATCAATATCCCCATCCCAACGTAACTACTTCTAGAATAAAACAAACTGTAACTAAACACCACTACACATCACCATCATCAAAGACATGAAAGTAATGAACAGATACTCGTGATTGGCTGATACTGATTTATTTCCTTCACCTCAGGATTCAAGTCCATCTTTCTTAACATTTTTTTCTTCAACATATACTGAGGAAGCTCTTGGAGCGTTCCTTATTTTGACTGGGAAAAAATAAGAAAAGAGATGATATTGTATTGTGGCATAAAGATCAAACCCCTTCTGCCAACATGGTTGGTAGTGGACAGTGGGTCAATGTTAAAATTCTTTAGACATCCATTTGTGTCAGGTCTTATACAGGCACTGGAATTGGATAAGAGCCATTTAAGCATCTAATCAGAAATATCATTCTATCAAATAAATGTTTTACTGGTTCTTAGGAGTTCTTAGGAGAACATATTGACCACCTTTTATCCATCTTGGATAACAAGAATGTATTTTTCATCCATGCATTACTTTTTGATAGTAACTGATCTTTTGCTACCGATCAAAAAAGTTACTGAGCTTTTGTGGTTTATGAGTCCTGCTAAAAATGGAAAAAAAATAGAGGACAGCTAAAGTTTTTGTCCTCTAACAGCATGTTGTAGTGATGTGTCATGCTATGGCCAGGTTTGTATAAGAACCCTACGGCAAATATGTGCAGAATCTGTGCCTTTTTATACCACCATTTTTGCTACATTTGATGCTCCATTTTGATTGTTAAAACTGTGGATCTGTTGCTAAATCTGAATAATTCAGCCTAATTGTCAATAAGTTTGAATTATTTGTGGCCTCCATTATTGTTGCTTTTGTTGTTAGATGCCGAAGTTGATTTATTGTGTGGTGATTTTTCTCAGGTGAGATGGGCCCAGAGTTTAACCCCAAAATGCCTATCAAATCTCTAACATCTCAACAGATAGTTCGCATTCATCAGTTGTTTCGTCAAGCTAAGTTTGATGACCCTAGTGGTGATGTAAGCCTTTGATCAGTAGCATTCAGCTATTCTGTTAATTTCATTTCGGTCTTGTTTTAGTTTCTGATATGTTATGTTGCTTTACATATTCATACCTTTACACATTATTTTTCTCATTTTTCGTATTACTTAGAACCTGTTTTCAGTGTCTTAGTCCTGCAGGTGAATACAATCTTCGTCTTGGGATTATAAAGGAGCTGCAACCAGACATGGTGGCAACTTATTCAGGCAGGTTGTATTTATACCTGAGTTTTCTAGATCTGTTATTTTTTAAAATTTCTTCTATTTTTTTATGAGTAACCAAATACTTTATTAAAATTAAAAGGGTCTAGTCCAGATACATAGGATATAGTAAATTCCTTGTATATAGTATAGTAATACATTTTATGTATTTGAAGGAGTGTATATTGTCAGTGATAGATTGTTGTCCTGCTAATTGATTTTGATATATTTACTTAATATACTGCTATTTAGTAAATGTGATTTTTCTCTTTTACCATTATATACAGTGCTCAAGTTTTTGAAGGCCACCCGTTTATTGTGGAAGCTGGTGTTAGCGTGGGAGGCAAAGATGTTAAGCAAGTATGTGAGATATACTGGGGACAAATAACTAATAAATCAAATCAGTTCTAGAAGCTTCAAAGCTGTTAGATATGATATTGTTCTTCATTGTGTTGGTTTGTTAAAGACATTCTATATGAAATATCTTAGTCATTACAGAATTTAATTGATAAATAAAGTGGAAAAGGAGGCACTCTTCTCTTATAGTTCCTACCTTAAAACTTGTTTTCTTCACAATGAGGGACTGGTTGGTGTTGTGTATAGGTGGAAGTTTTGGCACCCGTTCACAAGAGGGTTCTGTTGTTAGTGTTGCATGTATCTAGACTTGCACACGTGACAGATTGCAGTTTTACTGTATTCATCTGTACTTTAAATGAAGTTCATATTGCAATAATTAGTAAGTAGAGAAGGTGCTTTCTTCACTTGGACAGCGGCTTTAGGGAAGATTCTTACCTTGGACAATGTGAGGAAGAAAAGGGTGTTGTATTGATCATTGGGTCTTGCATGCTTGATAAGAGTGGAATCTGTGGATCACCTTCATTTCCACTATGAGGTTGCAAGCCTTCTAGGGAGCATTGTTTTTTAGCATCTTTTAGATTGGGTTATCCCTTCTGAACCGGTGGATCATTTAACATGTTGGAAATGACAGCTTGGTAGCCATCAATGCGAACTTCTATGGAGGATGACCCTGTCATGCATATTTTGGTGTCTTTGGAGAGAAAAATGACTGTAATTTCAAGAATTGCAAGAAATCAATTCTGGAATTCAAGTCTTTCTTTCTTTACACCCTATTTCATCAGATTGTGGCCCAAATTAGTGCTGTTTTATATATTCGTACTTTTCAAGATTACTTAACACCTTTTCATTTTGCTATTAATTAGGTGGATCTCTAGTAATTTTCCTGTATACTGGAGTAACACTATTTCTTGTACATAAAATTTACTGTGTTGAAAAAATGAAATGAGAAATATATATGATCAAAGTAAGAATAGCCTATGGACCCCCCAGGGGTTGGCTCAAGTGGTAAGGGCCTTGCTCTTGGTGCTATGCTCCCTTCAAGTCTAAGGTTTGAATCCTCTTGGGTGCAAAAAATTTCTAGGGTCCATCGGACTGGGGGAGTTTTCCCTTTCAATACCCGGGGGTGCACCAACCCTCAGCAAGGAGTTTGAATAGCCTATGGAATACAGTTCTTCTGGCAAGTTTCTTATACTAGAATATGATGTTATGTCAACCTGCTTTTAGCAGCTGAACAATATAAGCGGTAGGATCGGTAAAATATAGAAGAATTTATTCACACAATTGCACATATTGACTGTAACTTTTGGATGTGACTAGCTGAGTATAGGCATATGCATTCCAACTTTTGTTTTCTTGAGCATGCCATGTTGCTTAACCGTTAATTGGGCAAAGTGGAAAGCTCGTTAGATAGCAATGTTCATATTGTTGCTTGCTTTCTCATTGATTCCATGTTTACGAAGCATATTTTCTGTTTTAATGGCAGGGTTTGAACATTTTCCGATTTGCAAATCGGATTCCACTTCTTTTTGAGCAAGGTGCTGATGTTGTCACTAGGACTGCCCTTAAGAGAATCAAGTAAGATATGGTCAGCAGTCGAATAGTTTCTCTGGTTATCTTTCTTTTCACTTCTTTATATATATATATATATATATATAATTTGCTCTTGGGGTGGTGGGGTCAATTATTGTTGTCATAATACCTCTGGCAATGGGAAAAGGAATGAGAGTTTTGAACAGAATCTCACTGAAACATCTTTTCAGTTGGGGTAGCTACAAGATCAACCACATACAAGATAGAATCGGTGTTTTTGTAAGCATTGTGAGCACCAAAATCCCCTTTAAAGGCACTGGGAAAGAGTATATTGGAGATGATATAACTGAGATATCTACTGCTGTCAAGGTGGGGAGTTTTCAGTTTTTGTGTAACTCCATCACAAAAGGCTTAAGTAAACTAACAAGCATCATGTCTCCAGTCTGCTATTCAGCAATGTTGCATCCAGCTAAAATCCAAAATAGTGAAGAAGATGCAGGCACGTGAGCAGCAGGAGAGAAAACGAAATTTAAGCAAGTAAATCCAATGCTCATCTGTCCTGTGTGAATGAGTCTACTAAATGATGTTATTGTCTCATTTGCATGAATTTAATCAAGTTTGTATCCATTGGCAGGTATATCCCAGATGCTACAGGTGCTGTGTATGATGTTTTGAGAGAAATGGCGCAGTCACATGTGTCCAAGAAGAAACGTTATGATGATGAGGATGCAGAAGTATTAAGCAAAGTGTCTGCTCGGGTAATTACAAAAGAAACACTGAGGGAAAAGCTTGCTCAACACGTTGAACAGGTGAGATCTCAACTTGGATGGTTCCTGAAATTGTAGGAACTTGTGATGAACCTCAATGTTCAACAATACAAATTGGCTTCTGGAGACCTATTAAATTATAGGCCCTCAAGTGTATGGGTCGGGTACTCCCTAAGACAGTTCAAAGCGAAGTACAAAATTCGGCTTTTTCAGATAAGGGATCCCTCCAGTTGAGCACAGACATCCTTCACTTAAAATTGAAAATTAGATGGATTGGTTGCATCATTTTATTATGTCTTTCAGAGGAAAAATAAATGCTTGTTTATGGATCAAACCTCGTGAAAGAGACATGCACAATGAAATGTTTGACCAATCTGAAATATATCTAGCACCTTAGACCGAACCAATGTCTTGTTTATGTATTAATATATGGGATATTTGGTAATTAAATTTGACCAAGTTATGACATCTTCAAAATTTTCACTTGGATTACTTTGGGTCTCATGACCATGGTGACAACACTTTGGCTGAGGCGTTTCTTGTGCATGTGACAACTTTTGTTACTTGGGTACAAACAAATACTTTTTAGTTCACATAGCTACTACTCTTAAGTAAATTATTTCGCATATAGGGAATTTTATTTACACCGTGTAATGATATCTTAAAGAGTTAGCTAGCTTTTATTATGCGTGCATGCTTCTTCAGCAAAAGCGTTTCTGATATGTTACCAGATGTTTGTCTCTTCAAGGGACCGGCCGGCCTTGGTTCCTACAAATCCTGAATACCAAAATCCTTCTCACACAAACACAGGCCAACATTCTTGGACATGATATGGCTCTACCTTGTTGCAATATAGTTACTAATACTATTTGGAAGATTT
The DNA here is from genome assembly GCF_018687715.1 of Carya illinoinensis. NCBI lineage: Eukaryota > Viridiplantae > Streptophyta > Magnoliopsida > Fagales > Juglandaceae > Carya > Carya illinoinensis. Next base: position 30,921,316 of record NC_056765.1, read on the forward strand.
CTAGTTTATACACACGTATTTATTTACTTTCGGGGAAGAAAGACGGGGAAAATGTTTGAAGTACATACGTGATCTTTTCACCTGTATTTGCAGGTGGACTATGAGATGGCATTGGAGTATGCTACACAGAGTGGAGTGACTGAAGAACCCAGAGAAGCGATATATATAGAGTCACTAGAGGCTGAAAAGAAGTTCATCGACTTGCATAGTCCCATCTTCGTTTTCAGACTTTTCACCAACTAACATCTAGGATATTATTTAGCTTTTATTTTTTATTTTTTATTTTTTTGCAATTCTTTACGATTAGACAAAGATTTTCATTTCTAGTTTCTTCTTAACCCCTAGGGGTTGGCTCAAGTGGTAAAGGCCTTGTGCTTGGGGGTATGTTCTCCTAGGTCTAGGGTTCAAATCCCCTTGGGTGCAAACAATTTCTAGGGGCCATTGGATTGAAAGATTTTCTCCTTGAATTACCCGAGGTGCACTTATGGGAAACTCTTTGTTCCTGAACACCTGGTGCTAATAATAAAAAATTTCTTGTTTCTTTTGGATGTTTCTGCCATCAACTAATTACAATGTATTGAATCATTAAAAAAATAAAAAAGAAAAAGAAAAAATATTGAATATTAGATGCGGAATGCAACTTTGTATGGCGTGTTGTGATTTCAGTATCATAAATGATAGAATGCGTTTATTCTTTGCATGTTTGAAACGCTGCATCGATTCTTGGAGCGCTACATACATTCAGCTCTTCTGATACAGTTGGTGAGAGCTAAGCTGGCATGTGGTGAATAGTTAAGGGCATGTGGTGAATAGTTGAGGGCCTGTGCACCCTCAGGATTAGTCGGGACGTTATTCTTGGACACTTGGTGCCAATAAAAAAAAATTTCTAATTTCTTCTAGATGTTTCTTCCATCAGCTAATTACCTTGTATTGAGTCGCTGAAAAAATAAAAAAGAAGAAAAAATATTGAATATTAGATGCGAAATGCAACTTTATATGGTGTATTGTGATTTCAATCTCATAAATGATAGAATGCGTTTCTTCTTTGCATGTTTGAGAATGTTGCATCGATTCTTGGAATGCTATATATATTCAGCTCTTCTAATACAGTAGGTGAGAGCCAAGCTGGCCTGTGGTGAACAATGTTGGTGCCGACAGAATTGTTACTCATACATAGAATCAAGCCTGGTTTTAATCGATAAAATGCTATGGGGGAAAGGTCACTCATTACATTGCAAATACCTTTCTTCCATAGATAGCATCTTGACAAAGCTATGCGGCAATCTCAACATGTCTAAGAACCACTAGGTCATCTTGCGTCAACCTAATTGGATCTAAACTATTTCTTCTTTCCTCGTTTATACAAGGCTAAAGCTGCATTCTAAAGATAGGAATTAAAGTTAAATGTCCCCCACATTACAAGACTAAGGGTTGTTTGGATGTCAAGAATATATTAGAATATCTGTAAATAGTAGTTAACTAGTTTGAGTTAGGTTTTATTTTCTCCTGGCTGTCTCTTTTTTTCTTTCTCCTCTCTGTGTCTTTCCTCTCTGTTTATCTCGGTCTCTCTTCCTCCCTCTTGGTTGCTAACTCTCTCTCTCTCTCACTCTTGCCACTGTGTCCTCTTCTTCTCCTCCACCTTCTCCTCCTTGAAGCACCAATGGCCGGGGAACCATGGCCACGAATGGCAGTGGGTTTGCAAAGAGATTGCTGGCCATTCGTGACTGTGGTTCTTTGTAAAGTTTGCTTAGAAGTCAAATTTGTTACGTTTTGGATTTTTTTTTTTCAATTTGTTGTGTATTTGTATTTTGTTGGGGATTTGTTATGAATTTTTTAGTGTTTTCCAATTGTCTTTTCATCGTGGATGGGTAGTGAGAGGGGTGGGGTGAACGGTCGTAGGGGCCAATCTACCCCTCGGCGTCTAGATGAGGGCACCAGCCAATCAGAGGCGGTGCAAGGCTACGGTGGTGGGATACGGGTGAGGGCCACCCCTTGTCGCCCGGGGGGAGGGGGGGTTTGGTGCGGGTAACACCCCTAACGCCCAGTCCTGTGCATGCAGTTTGTTGGAAACACAAAATTTAATCTTGATGATCATGTCTTAATTATAAAACTTGAGAACATATAAAAAATGGGAAAAATGACAAACACCAAAATAAAAAGGACAACAGGTTGAATGCTTTATTATTGATCAATTCCTCAAGGAGCTTTCCCTTTTCATATATATTATTCAACTATCATTCCAATCAATATTATTAAAGAAAGATAACGACATTATTTGAAGATCACGCAGATGGAGAAGAAATGATCATCATCGATCTTTTGCTTATTTGTTAATGGATACCGTCAAAATGTTGACACAGCTAGCGTTGATAAAACGATCGAACATCTTCAGTTGGATCTAATATTTCTTGAGGAAATTCTTGAACCAATGAGCTGAAAGCTTTGGGTATCTTTTCAATTTATCATTAAAATCTATGAAGTAGATGCCAAAACGAACAGTGTAACCTGAATTCCATTCGAAGTTGTCCAAGAAGGACCAAGCAAAGTATCCCTTCACTCTCACGCCCTCCCTATTATATACATGAGGTCGCCAGGTAAGAAAAAAAGTTAAACACAGGCCATAGAATAATATTTGAGAGAGAGAGAGAGAGAGAGATCAGTACAAGCGCCATATAATCATTTTGAAAAAAGTAAATAAATATGAGACCTACAGAAAAAAAATAATTTTTTAATAATAGATCTTAATCTTTTTCAAAACGACTACACGTCATTTGTATACTCTACTATTGTATGTAGCATTAATTCTCATATATATATATATATGAATTAGCATGAGTACAACTTACTTGATAGCCTTGTTAAGATAATAAAGATGGCGATAGTAATAATCAATTCTTTGGGTATCCACAAGAGCTTCCTTTAGCGGCAAGGAGGCATTATTAAACTCATCAATACCTGCAATTAATTAATTAATTATATGCAGCACTAATATCAGGATCATATATACAGGTAGGGGAAAAGAACGAACAAAAGAATCAATAGATCTGGAAATTACCATTCTCAGTTATGTAAATTTGTGGATTATAATACTTCTCCTTTGTGTACTTCAAAAGATCACGAATTCCACTCGGATAAACATGAAGCCAACTTGAAGCAGCCTGTTAATTAATATTGAAACCGAATGGAGTCATTGAAATTTTTACTTGATTAATTACCAGTTTGAAATTAGAGAGATCTGGTCATTTTTAATTGAGAAATTATGCAATTTTTCATCTTAATTAGACTTTGTCGGTCGGTTTCAAACGTGAATATTAGACAAGATTTGAGACAGAGTAACATGATTCGAGATGGTCGATTTTTTTCTTGATTTTTTTAATACATTTTTTTATATTCTTAAATATATATTTTTTTAAAATCACAACATTATTAAAAAAATACTTCTTTAATTATTAAATAAAAAAATCAATCGATAGCCTTGGTGACTGTAGCTTTATTCTAGTTTGATTCCATTCTGTACTACCATAAAAACAAATTGGTACGTACAATGGCTGCAGTCACGGCCATTACAACGGTGCGTTTTATATATTTCAAAAAGTGTTGTTATCATATCATTTTTTGCTAGAGAATTATTACAATTATAAAGAGATTTTATGAAAATAAATATTTAAATTAATATAATTTCATATTATACGTTAAATTTATTTTATAATAAAAATAATTTTACAATTTAATATACCACGTCAAATTAAGATACCCCAGCTTGTGTGTAATAAGAATATTTTTATAGCTAATGCATGGATTTCTCGATCAATCACTTTCGATATATAGAAAAAGAATAAAAATGTTGATTTACTTAGAACACACACCTCTGGACCAATGAGGACTCCATTGCGCTCAGCTGGCATGCACAACAAAATTAAAGAAAATTAAGTATGGGTACCGTGTAGTAGTTAGTCTTATATATATATATAACACATACAAATGAATATGCTAATTCACATACTCCATGTACGTACGTAGAATTTGTGCGTGCATGCATGCAACTTACTTGTTTGATTAACAAGACTATCTGTCACGTAGCTTTTGTTAACATAATTATATGAAGGAGCATAGGCAGCATAGTTGGCAGTGTAGTAGTTTATTCCGATAAAGTCGTAGGACCCTTTGACCAGCTCCGATTGCGTTTCTGTGAATTTGGGTAATCGCTTTCCGACCAACGTTCTCATGCTGTGTGGATAGTCACCATTTGTCAAGGGGTCCATGAACCTGCAATTTGAATATATATATATATATATATATATATTATTTTATGTAAATTGTAATACGATGGTTGTTTGAGAGAAGGATGATCATGCAGTTTACCAAACAAAAGAACAGAAAAGATTTAAAAAAAAAAAAAACACTCATTCATGCAGAATTAATTTATTAGCATACCATCCGAACATGAAATCAAGGGCACGTGAAGCGGCGTCGACGTCTTGTTTGGAATTAGTGTATGGCACCATCCAATGGCACACATGGGTTATACCTATCACACCTTTTTGTACTGCCTGTACATGTAAACATGATGCATAAACGTACATAAACATGCAAACAATAATATTTGCATATAGGTGTGTGTGTTTGTGTCTATATATATATATATATATATATATATATGAGAAGGGAATAAATGGGACCTGATATTTCTGCTTGAAAACTTTAACAGCAGCAGCATGAGCAAGAAGCAGGTGATGGGAGACTAGATAGGGCTCAATGGCGGAATTTCCACCGGTGCAATTGGGACTATACCAGCTCGAACACCGGAAAGGTGCTAGTGTCCCTTGTGCATAACCTCCATTGCTGTATGTCCATGGCTCATTTAGTGTGATCCAGTGCTTTACTCTGTCTCCAAACTCTCTGAAGCAAAGGTCCGCGAAGTCCCGGAAATCTTCCCTGAATATATATAATTACATTTATATTAGACTTATTGCCTGGGGAAATATTAATTTGGGTCCCAAACTTGGAGATTTTTTTCTTAGTTTTTGCATAGATCAACAATAATCTAACCCATCAAATGGGTCCCCGATCAACAATATATTTGGGGATGCAGTCACTTACATAATTTTGTCACTTAGGAAACCACCATACTCATCGTCTAAGGCCTGGGGAATATCCCAGTGGTAGATTGTCACGAAGGGCTTGAGACCTGCATTCAATTAATATCTAAATCTCAAGATTAAATTATGATAATCAGCCGTACTACTTGATCATAATTAGATATTCAGGAAATGTAATACAATTATTAATAGACTGAAACATGACCTTTGGACAGGAGCTCATTGATGAGGTTGTTGTAGTATTTGATTCCTTCCCTGTTCACGCCTTTGCTAATCTTTCCCGCTGAAATTAGGCCCCATATGAAATTGTTAGTTTATATTTCTGAATTCCCCTTAGTCTTTGTCCTGAATTTTTGTGTCAGAAAAAAGCTTGCAAGAGAGGAATCTTACTAGGTATCAATCGGGGCCATGAAATTGAGAACCTGTACGCATCTGCACCCATATCCTTCAGAATCGCCACATCTTGCTGCAGTATACAAAAAGGCAAATTAACATGTTATGGAAATCTTTTGACAAAGGAATTTGTCCCATTTCTAGAAAATCTCTTAATTCTCCATGCATCTTCCTTTATATTTTTTCAAAACTTTAGAGGAGTAAAAGACATTAGACGTACCTTGTAGCGATGATATTGATCAACAGCTACATCTCCATTACTGCCATCCGCAATCAACTCTGCATATATATATATATATATATATATATATATATATATATATATATATATATATTTATTAAACAAATCTAATTATACTTGACTAAATTCGAAGAGATCCAATCAAGTTAAGACCACGTACGTGTGATCAGCTAGAGTAATAATATTCCATCCATTAGATGATCAATTCGTTTATGTTCATGCTATAGCATGAAGTCAAAAGATCAGGAAGGCCGGCATTGAATGAAATGATCCCTCGATGATCTTTGCATTCCATAATCTGTTTTTTCCTTTCTTCTTCTTCTTCTTCTTCTATTTTTTTTTAATTTTTAATTTTTAATTTTTTATCTTTTAACAGAAGTAATGTGAATAAAGGAAAAATTATATGAATATACCCAATACTTAATAAGGATATTATATATAGAAGTAATCTAGTGGACGTATCGACAACCATGCAGCTTGACTCTATTACCACAACTTTGGATTTCAACTCATGATCCTTGTCTTCCTGGTGATAAGGTTATTTTTTCATTTTTTTATATCCAGTGGGAGAAATTTGCACTGCGTTTCCAGTGCGCAGAGAGAGAAAGCTATAGAAACCTGGATATTTATGGGTGTAATAATCCCACATGCTTGGGCCTTTACCATCTTCTTTTGCTGCACCTTCATACTGAATCCAAACACACATCAATCAATGCATGTTATATATATATGCAATATATATTCTTGTCATCTTAGTGAAAATTAGGAAAAAAAGAAGAAAAAAGGCCTCAAACATGAAGAAAACAGCTGCATGCAGCGGCTTGTTACCTGATAAGCTGCTGATGCCGCCCCGAAAATGAAACCCTTGGGAAAACTGGTCCGGTTGAGGGACGAAATGCCATAGCTGGGTGTGATTTTATCCTGAGCATTGCTGTTAGCAAATGAGCCAACGAGAACTAGAAGGCCAAGGAGTACCAGATAGCCTCTCAATGCCATCGCTGTGAGGTTTGTTTTGGTGATCGAAGCTGCTGAAACTCACCTGCTATTTATAGAAAAAATGGCACATACGTACACAAAGCTCATTACGATTCTTTTATTTTATTTTACTTAAATATTTAAATAATAATGTTAACTCCGAAAAAGAAACGACTGCATGATACGTACCGGGACAAACTATCTCTATATTAATGTTATTTAATCATCGCAAATCAAACTAATCATAATGAATTAATTATGTTATATATATATATAAATTAGTATTTCCCTTATATTAATTAGAATTGCTACAGTTATAATCTTTTTTTTATAAAATTAAATTAATTATAAACTGATAATATAGTTTATATATAAGATCGATCTATTTGATATGATACTAATTTATGAAATCACCTCTTAATTACTAGTACGTACGGCCAACAAATGAGGAATGAATTAAAGGGGCATTGAAATATTCCCATGCATAGATCATAAACCTATAGATATTCGATGAACAGATTTTCTTTTATATAAATATATATATATATATATATATATATTTGAATCTATAAGCAATATATAAGCGATAAAATTTAAGAAATAAAAAAATCACACTTAATTAACGTGATAAATTAAAAAAATAAAAATCGAAGAGCTTTTTATAAACTTACTTTTTTTTCTTAAATGAGAGCCCTCAAATCATGTAGCATTTTAAAATATTTACATGATGCATGTTAAGCATATGTATAACAAACATGCATATAAAAATGGCTGCAAGGACTCGACTGTCAGCCCCGCCGGTTGTTTATATTATTGCCTGCAATTCTTGTCATTTCAACATAATTGGCCAGTTCATACTCAAATTATTAATGAGCTACAAATACTATATAACATAGCCTTTTGTTGGGACAATATTATGAGATTCTTGTTTGTATTTGGATTATTCACTATCTTTATTATTATTTTTATTTGAAATATGAATTGAGTAATATATATTACGTACAATCACTTTTGCATACTTCACTGATCATATGATTGGTTACATCAATTTTTTTTTAATATGCAGCCAATTACATCAATAAAATACGCATAAGAATATACAAAAATGACTGTAAATATAATTTTTGATATGAATTTCTCATCTAGAAACTCGATTGACTATTATGAAATCATCACTTATCTAAAAAATTTAAGTGAATAGAAAATTATGAATTTAATTATTTTTATTATATTCTTAATACTCCTCTTCACTTGTGGATAGATCCAACATGAATAGTTAATTTAATAGATCGAGTGTAGTGTAGAGTTCATGTTCATGTTCAAACTCACAACTTATCCTAATACAATGTAAAATTACTTTAAAAAAAATTTAGACTGATAAGAAGATATAGATTTAATTATTTGTATAATATTCTTAACAACTACCGATAATTAATCTTCGATCCCTTGAAATTGTTATTTGGGCAAACAATACTGAATGCGCTGGAACAGTAGTTGAAATTGCAATATGCGAAGCCTTTTCTTAAAAAATAAAAAGATTGCAATACCAATCAAAGAGACGAAAAAAATATTCCCTCAAATTATGTAATAGCCTAAAATTCTCTACATTTTAATTAGAACACATATATATATATATATATATATATATATATATATATATCAATTACAAGTACATGGACTAGCTATATATATGGCTCACGCGGTTGGTAGACAGGTGATTACCAATTAATCGACTGTTCTTGCCATCTCAACATCGACAAATTTCAAACTTGAATACTTTTTAGAGTATTGTCCTATATATAAAACCGGCCCCGTCAATGACTGGGAAAATTAGAAATATTACTTAATTAGATAAAAGAGTAAAAAATGATAATTGGATAATTGGTACGTACTACGTAAGATCATGAGTTTTGCAATATTGCTTCATTTATTTTTGACACACTTTAATGAACCCATTAATTAGTTTTTCTTTCTTAATTAAGCCCATTAAATTAGTTTATCCTGATCTCATGCATGCACACCGTTTTTTTAGTAATGTTTTATAGCTATAAACAAATTTTATAAAATAAAAATAAATCTAACTATCATATAAAATCTTATTAATTTATAAATTTAATTATTTTTATAAAAGTTTTTATCTTTATAATCTATTATTTTTTTGCATATCAAAACTCAAAATAATGTGTGTTGAATTGCAGCATGAGAGACACCAGATCGATCCAGGACCCCACATGGAGGTTTGTGAAGAACCGTTCAAACAAAAACAAAAACAAAAACAAAAACAAAAACAAAAACAAGAGAAAAAGAAGAAGAAGATGGAATATATAATTGGTGCAGCTAGCACGCAATCAGTGCGTTAATTTGGATCAAGCTAGCTTCTAGACTCAGTTTACCCTCATCAGATAGATGAGAATATTATAAGAGAGTTATTGATATAAATTGACAAACTTATTGACAACTTTACCTTAATAACGTCAAGATAATATATATATAATAGTTTGATTGCATTATTATTCATTGGATATGATTTCTATAATTACTATGAAATCTGATTTTAAAAAATATTTATCTAATCTGATCGTTTCTACATAATTTCTAAATATGTTTTGTATTCAATAACAATTAAGAATAAGAAAGATGTAGCTAAAGCCTGAGTTCTTCAATATCCTAGCTATATTCTCCATCACCTTTTCTATTATATTTTATTATGTAAATAATTGATAAATGGGAAAATATTTAAAATGTGTCACATTAATAAATATGATTGAAAAAATAAAGATCTAAAATGATCAAGATTGACTTGCATATTGCTTACGTTAAAAATTAACTTAATCGACAAATTAGTTATTTACAACTTTACCATGAGGGAAAAAAAAAATTATTTTAAATTTATTATCCTTTAGTCATGTTTATCAGATGTCATATTTTTAAAACTATAAATTAATTGTTAATATAAAACCACTTACTTTTAAAAATAATAAATACCAGCTAGAACGCACTAGCATTATTGCATATGTTATTTTAAAATTTAACATAGTTACTTAATTGGACTAAAATCACCAATGAAGTTGTTGTCTACACGTTGCCCATCATATATGTTCTAATCGATTAGGTTATCCAATGGATCGGACTTTTGCATAAAGGTAAAACCCCACGATAATAGATGTTTTCTTGTGCTGAAAACTTGGTTCAAATTGATAGTAGCATTTTAATATTCTTAACATAATTAATTAGGTATACGTAGGCCAGGCCTTCTTTTTCTTTTTCTTTTGATAAAAGTGGTGGGTGTTTCAAATCCAGATTTTTTATTTGAAAAAACGAGTCATATGACATCAGGTTATCAGACTTTTAGCTAGTAATTAAGTAAAAATGATAAGTAAAATAATTTAAACATCTCTTATTATCATTAGATTAAGCCACGTTTGGATAGTGAAAGTATTTTATTTTATTACATTTCATCATTATAATTTTTTAATAAACAATTTAATTTTTTCAAATCTTAAAAGAATAATAATATTAAAAAATAATATTCTAATAATATTTTATTCAACTAATTTCATCTCACCTCAACTCACTAGTCAAAGAAATGGGACCTAAAACATCTCATATTATCAACTAATGAGAACTATTTATTTAAAGTGAAATAGATAATATTCTTATTTGTAATTCACGACCGTAGACTATACATAGACAGCTTGGAGTTGGCACGTCGACCAGCGGTCCCTCCACGCCAAAAAAGAAAAAGGTAAAGAAAATATTTATAGGATAAACAAATAAGACTTCATTGAATATATCATACAAGGGTCTTAAAAATTAAGGGAGAATTCAATAATCTTAATTTATATTAGCCCATGGACTATTTTTTAAAGAGAAATTAATGGTTTAGCCACCAAAGTAAATTTACAAACGACTTAACTTGATATGGTACGTCAGATTATAAAATTAATTTTATTATAAAATAAATCTAACTTTTTACATTATAAAGTACTTATAAACTTCAGTCTTTGAACTTAGTTTTATTTTATTTATAGTTAGAGTCTATGGTACTTCTCTTGTTCAAGATGACAAGAACAATTAATATATTATCTCATTCATACTTTAACCCAATAATTTATTTATTTATTTATTTTATTTCTGGTTGATCTATACACGAAAACAGAAAAAGCAGTATGCATGCATGTCACATATGTATATCCAAATAGAAGTAAATTAGTTTTGGAGGGTTTAAGTACCCCTGCCGCCTGCTTGCCTGCCTACCTAATAAATTACCACGTTCGACACGGCATTCAACATTTTAGTGGTCAAAACCTTGCAATAATTCCATATATGTGGGTAAAAAGCCTACTGTCTTTTCCTCATCATGGTCAACTTAGATATATATGATCATCAGCATGAAGTGGAGTTCTTATCCTCTTAAAAAATTACAGATAATCTTCTACCTAAGATCATTTTGTTACTCATTATTATATAATTTTATTTAGTCAATACATAGATCTTAAATAGATTCTATGCTAACACTTAAGCGATAATCACTTAAAATTTATCTCAATAGCATGTCTACGAATCACTTAATTTTAAATGCAGAGCACGTAGTAATAATATTGCTCCTTATACTTATTCTTGCAAACTAGTCTGCATTATAAATGCTATTAATATGATAAAATTTGATTTTTGTAAAAAGTCTAAAAACTAAATCACTTGTAAATTAAATTTTATCATATCAACATTATGGACTTACAACGATATTTTTCAACTCAATACTTCTTTATATTCGAGACTCATAATATTTTTTAACTTCCTATAAATATATCTAAACTCATCTTATTATTTAAACACATCTAAACTTATTTTAGGTGGACGTTACAAAACTGACTCTATTATTTTAATTCATTACTATTAATAAAGAAATCATCTAACTTAACTCAGCTCAATATTTAAGTGGAGTCTTGATGTTATATTTATTTCTGTTCGATCAAATAACTGTATCTCAAATTCTGAACAAGATGTAGAAACTCCATGGACTACGAGAGGACCCAATATTCCTCCATCGCCATGTGCAATGATATGACATGAAATCCAAACTTAAAAATATGTTTAGATTATTAATCTAACATACTGATTTAGAAGAAGAGTCATGAATAATGAGAGTTGGATCGATTATGAATTTATCATCTTAGTGATCTTCTCTCTCTCTCTCTCTCTCTCTCTCTCTCTCTCTCTCTCTCTATATATATATATATGTATGTATGTATGTATGCATGCGCATGATCAGGTTCCTGATCAGGTTCCTCTAGGAACATGATCACAACAGCTAGCTTGAACCCCACGACCATCAATTTTGCTCATTCCTCACACATACTTACATCTACCCAACTAATTAACAAGGATCACCCTTTAGCCCTTATTGCTCTAATAAAACCCAATTTCGGTGGATTTAACATTTCTGTTTCATTAATATTTACAAAGTTATAATGAGCTGCTCAAACAAAGTTATAATGTTTTGTTTTTGGGATTAATTTTGTTGATGAATCAAAGAACGTGCATGTGGGGAGCCAAACATGATGTCGATCGGATGTATCCATTATAAGTGTGTGATAACTGTTCGCCGCCTCGAGTAAAAAATACATGATTATTTACATACACATACATGACAGCTTTCTACTCGATCGGCCGGACCCTAATTTTTAAAAAGAAAAAGTAAAATAAAAGAAAAATCCTTGCAGATTCAAACATTGAATGTATGATACCAATATGCATGGTTCGAAAGCTAATACTATAATAATACTGAAAATAATAATGATACACTAACAACTCATTCATAATTTATACTTAATTTTAAATATAATAATATTTTTTTATTATATTTAAACACATCAAATAAAAAAAATCAAAATAAAATTTAAAATAATATTATTTTATTATATAATTGTATACAAATTGTTAATTAGAAGTTAGATTATCATTTTCCTATAAAAATAATCACAATCTGCATTATTGGCCTCATCAACATCTACAATTGCAATGATGTATCTGCAAGCCATTGGGACAGACACAAACGTCGATATCGAACTTGTCCAAAATTTAAAATATTTATTAAAATCTTGTGTGCATCATGTGATCTATTGTATAATAATATGTACCATTCTGGTAAGGTCATGATGTCGAATTTCGATATTGATTGACATTGTCATCATGATTTTGATATCAGATAGAACCAAAAGACCACTCCTAAATTCAAATTTCTCACAGGGACCTAGTACTACTTGCAGGACCTAATCATCATGAATATCAGTACTAGTACCTCGTGCATCCAAATCTGTCGTGGAACTAGTTGTATATTCCCACGTAATTAACGACAGAAAAAGATGCATTTTTACAGCTGAGTGCTGATAGAACCCCCTGCCTGTAACTTGTAAGGAGGATAAATGCTTTATTTATATAAATATTTTATAAAAATAAATTTATAAAATAAAGTGAATTAGTGTAATATATTAATTTATAAATTTATTTTTATTTTAAAATAAATGTAACATATAATATAAAATTATATCAATTTATAAATTTATATTTTTTTTAGTTGTACATATCGCATTACTCATTTATATATATATATATTCTTATCGTGTAGCCAAAAACAGCCTCCCACCTCCACAATTGACTGTTGGTTTCTCTGTTGTTGCCGGCTGAGGGGTTGGTGATCATGAGACCTAATGATAATTTATTGAAATTGTGGGAAAGTTTGGCTGTGGAAATTGGATCGTCAATCAATCTAATCGACAACTGTTATAAATATAAAAAAATTATATAAAAATAAACTCATAAATTAATATAAATTTATGTGATTCATTAGATTTATTTTACACTAAAAATAACTTTATAATTTAATATATTAATATTACATCAAATTATATCAATTTATAAATTTACTCTTATATAATTCTTTATAACTAAATTATTTCTCTTCTCGAAAACCTGGCTACTAACTCGTTGTCTTGGCTTGATATTAATCTATAATTTGATGAATATTTTTCAACAAACTGATCATGCATGGTTGATTTGATCAATGAATTAAATCATAATTTTCACGAGATCATGAAAGTTTTTGCACAGGCCAACTACATATATGATGCGGCCGGACCCACCGGCCAATTGAAAACTGGCGGTGATCATCAGTGGCTTAGCTAAAACAATTATGCATGAATATTACTGATCATTTGAGCCATGCAATATGGAATCACTTGAAATTTTTGCATAACCCCAGCAATTATATATAAAATCATACAAGTTTATGATGTTCTACGACGACGATATTGCTTAGAAAACAAATGGAAGGCTTGACTTGATCGATCTATCACTCATGGCCTAGCTACGTACGTACTTAGCACACAGTAATATTGTATCTCCTACTTAAAAAATTTACCATGCATGGCACAAGCTAGCTAGCTGTCCAAATTTGACTGTTTACCTGCATGCATGCAGCCCCCAAGGTTGAATGCAAGATTTTCTTCCAAGTTTATGGACTTGGAAACTACGTACGTGGAGATAAGATCTTGCTATATACTGTGTAATTTGCTAGTCTCATCGAATGGATCAATTAAAGCCTTAATTAATCCCGGATCAATAACACGAGGAAAATATGCCAAATTCCATGAAGCATGCATGGATGGACGATCCATGCAATATTGGTTATTAATATTGGCCGTTCTTTCACTAATTAACATCTTATCTTATCTTATGATAAGTGAGACAATCTGTTCAATTTCCAACGCAAGAAAACAATAAAGAGATCCAAAAAAGGCCAACTTCAAAGAGAATGCCAAAGCACCAACGTAACAATGATTTTTTCATAGTGTGGGTTTCATCAGGAAAAATGATTTTTTCATAGTGTTATTTTCTAATTTTCTTCTTTTCCCCAAATAAACATTGCATGGACCTTGCACTCTCCTAACGTAACATAGCCAATTTACTGCACAACAAGAAATAGAAATAAAAATCACTTTGTTGGGATTATATATTTATAAAGAGAGCGATCAAAATCTCATAAATTTTCTAGAAGGTTCAGTAAAAACTGTTAAGCCTAATATAAAACTGAAAGATGTTTCTATATATCTCTTCTCAAGTTACGTCTGCTTATTGAATTACTAAAGATATTGATGTATCTAAACCTTCAGATATGCAGGTTGCTCCTATTCATCACAGTCAGCTTACTATGATTAATAGAGTTTTTGAAATTGATTTAATTGCTTTATATAAAAAATACTAATATATATATATATACATGGAATAGATTTGCCCTAGTCTTAGCTAGCTAGCCTCTACGTACTGTTCCACGTCCATTATGTGATGCATGCAATGGTATACATAGATGACAAATTCATATATGAATTATTATTTTTAGATTATTATTAGTATTATTGCCCTGTCTATCTAGCAAGCCAATTGAATATAAAATATGCCACGTTTGTCCGAACTCTTGTGGAAAATTGAATTTATATTAATATATATATATATATAAGTTTGTAGATGCGTTAAGACTTTGTCTAATTCAAATGCATGCATGCATGCCAGGTGCTAAAAATTAGATTTCACTTCTTTAATTGACTTTGCATGCAAACAGTAGATGATCAGTTAGTCAGTCAAATAATTAGTGATCTATAGTTTTAATTTTCTTTTATTTAATTCTTAATTAATTATTTAAAATAATTCTCTTAATATCGTGCTTAATATCGTGCTCTTTGAATCTTAAATATCTGTGGATATTAAAATAATGAAAAAAAATAAATATTTTAGGTTGGCATCTAAATTTTGTGATGTCACTTTTGCGTACTCTTTGTATACTTTACTAATGTGATTGATTGTGTTATTTTATTAATATAAAATAACTATTTTATCTCATCATATCAATAAAATGCGAAAAAAATACATAAAAATAACTATATGTAATAAAACTTTACGTGATAATCAGCTTTGCAGTTGCACCTTTTTTTTTTTTTTGGGGTAAAAAGAATGTTATGGATTTGGAGCCCAGTCAAACGCGGATTTGGCTGCCTTTTCTCTTTTTCCTAAGAACTTACCTATAACCAATAATACATGATTAATTAAATAATATGACTTTATTTTTAAACTAATGCAATCGATATGGGCCTTGATTGAATGTGTTTCTTGGGCCGGCATGCATTCTTACCCAGAATTTCGAGGTTAATTGGCCCAGAGACATGAGAGATTTGGGGACCACATTACCGATTCGGCGCACAGACTACAGCAATAATATGCGGAGGAAAGATCTCATCAAAGAAAGAAGCGATGAAGCAAAGCAATCAAATATTAGAGTCCCCTAATTAACAGTTTAGTTTGATAGAAGTATAAGATATTTTATATAGGAAACAATTGTTATTCATCTTGTATTTTCTCATTTTCAGTCACACCAGCTCATGCATTTTTATTATATAGTTTTCTATTGAAGTTTTGAGCATAACAAACAATTTAAATTGTGTCACATCAATTCACGAGACTGGCAATATTGAGAAATTCAATATTAAATATTAGTATTACTCCTTAATTTTTATTTATTAACACAAGCAAAACATCAATATTAATAAAACTATCATCATTATTATTTAGAAGATTAAAATGTTATTGTATTTGAAGGTCATTAAATTTATCAGGGCTAGGCGGTGGGGTGCCGTCACCCACCATCTAGCTCCACCCTGTCCGGTCTCTACTTGGCTGGGATAGAGAGTGAATGGGCAGATACTCGCACATAATTGGGAGCTGGGGGTAGCGCCCAAGCCCACATGGCTCAGCACATATATACATCGATCTATATTAAAAATATATATATATTTTTTTAAATAAAATGAAGTCGTTTTATTAAAAGTTTTATTTTTTTAAATTAAACAACGTGAGGGTTAGATTTTGTTTAAAACCTAACCCTCCCCCATTCTCTCTCTCTCTCTCTCTCTCTCTCTCTCTCTCTCTCCCCTTGCGTCTCTCTGTGTGGCAAGTTGGCGCCCCCCATTCTCTCCTTTCCTTTTTTTCTCCTCTTTATCCCCCTTTTCTTCTCTTCCTTCTTGAACCATGGCCGTGGAACCACGACTATGAATGGTTGTGGGTTTGTGAGAGGCCCACGACCATTTGTAGTCGTGGGTTCTTTGCTTAGATTTGTTGTTGTTGATTTGGATCTTTTTGTTGTTTTCTCGTTGTGGATGAATATGTGATTCTGCTGATTTATTGTTATTTTTTAGTGTTTTCGATTTTTTTGGTGTTTTTCAATTTTTTTTCGCCATGGGTAGTGGGTGTGTGGGGTGGGTGCCCTTGAGTTTGTCCCATACCTGTTTAGTCAAGGTCATGAAAAATACATTAGAGGCAATGTCCTTGGAAACAAAATTTAAAATCCAAGCAAGTAGGATGTTGTTGCATCGCAACCATGACACATGAGTTGTTTGATAAGTCCGGAGTGGGAATGGTTCCATCCAAGAAACCTAACTTGTTTTTTATTAAAATAGAGAGAAGAAAAGATCAACTCCAAGAAATATAGTTAGAGCCAGTTAAGGGTGGTGAAATAATGACAGTGTTTGCATTGTCACTGTGATGCTAGAAGAATGGATTGTTTGGGTCTTTAGTAGGAGAAGAAGAAGAGGAAGAAGAGGAGGTCATGGCTTATAGAGTGAAGGTTGATTGGAGATTGAGAAAGTATAGTAGGAAACTATTCTTGCTTTGATACCATGTTAGAAGAGGAACAAGAGGCTGAAATGAAGAAGAAATGCAGTGGAAAAACTGATTCTCATTCAAGGTACTTTATATACAAAATGTCTAGTGTAATTATATACACACTATAGAAAATAAACATAAAGCTAGCTAGTTTTATTCTCTAGAGAATTACAAAGAATAGTCATGTATGTGTGTGAATGTTACATGTGTGTAGTGCACTATATGAGTTCCTCTATCATGTAGTGCTGCTATGAATAAGTTGCACTGCCACCGTGAGTGGCCTGCTATACTGCAGCTTCTCTTTTGTGCCATGCATTTCCACATTGCTGTCATGTGGCAGCTCACTGTCATGGTCCCCATTTTCCATATGTCCCTTTCCATTGCATTGCATTCCGTGAGAAAGGGGAAACCTCAAATTATTTTGAATCACAATCAAAATGGCAAGGCATATGGAATATAAAAGTGATTGGATCTTTCAAACATTTTATTTGGAAGGCATTTCAAAACATTCTCCCATCTAAAAGCAATTTATTCAAGAACAGAATAATAGATTCAAGTCTATGCCCCAATCTATGAACAGGAAGAAAAGACAATATAGTCCATGCACTTTGGAGCTGTCCTGTTACAACATATGTGTGGATTGAAGTAGATAGACAGATTAAAAAATTATCAAGTAAGGAGATAGGCTTTTATGGAACAATGGAAGAAGTTGAATGAGAAGTTGAAAATTGTAGATGTTGAACTTGTGGCCTGTGTAATGAAGAGGTTATGGTTGAGAGGATTCTCTGATATATGAAAACAAATTTGAGAATCCGAGATAGCTATTTAGCTCTGCAACTCAAAGCTTTTTGGACTTTCAATCAGTACAAGATCAGGTGAGAGATGATCATCAACAAAATGCCATAGTGAGGCAATAGGCTAGGTGGCTGAAACCAACTAGGTTATATGCAAAGGCTAACTTTGAAACTACTGTGGATAGTAAGGAAAAAAAAGGTGGGAATATGAATTATTGTCATAAATGCAGATGGAGATATATTAGCATCCTTATGTTCACCTACAAACTATTGTATAAGGTCAGCTAGTGTAGAAGCCTTTGCGTTGAGAAGAACAATGAGATTATGTATTGAGTTGGGGTTGTCACATGTGATCTTGGCACTACAAGAAATATGACCTTTTGTAGCGTTTTTTATTTTGTTGCGATTAAAATCGCTGCAATAGGTAATTTTTTACAGCAAAATTAAATTCGTTGCAATGTTTTCACATCAATTTACGATTTAAAGCTGGGGCGCATCAACTTTAATTTTTTGTAGCGATTTATTACTTAAGAGCAGCGAAAATATGCTTTGTAATAGGGAAATTTTTGTTGCAGCGGGATAATCTCGTTGCTATTGTGTCTGGGCGCCAAATCGCAAGAGCACTTTAATTTTTCCCCCCGAAATTATATGCCCACTTTGTTACCGAGTACCCTTCTCCTCCACTTCGACGTTCTTACCATTTCTCAGAATCATCAATGCCCAGGTCACCCACCTTGAGAATCACGGCTTGGATAACCTCCCTCGTCGACTACGTCCCAAACCCTAGATTCTTTCCTCCATTTCATTTTCCTTCCGCGGAAGTTACATTCGTCGTTTCCTCCCCATACGAGCTCTGTTTGTGGGTGATTACCATCGGAGTGATTTTCACACCGATTTCTACCTTGAAGTTGAAGTTGACGTTGTCGAGCCCGACTCTTGGGTTACCCCATTCCGTCACCACACGTATCTTTGCAATGAAATCTCTCTCTCTCTTTCTCTCTCTCTCTCTCTCTCTCTCTCTTTCTCCCTCTTCACCTGCGCTTGTTGCTTTACAAATATGGTAGCTTTTTGTTTGTAGACTATTGATAGATGTTTGAATCTGAAATCATCTCCTTTCTTGCTCGATTTATATATATATGTCTGCATTTTGGCTAAGTGTTGATGTGGGTATACGGATGTTCATAATTTTTGGGTGATAGTTTTAATTTGTGTGTCCTCCGATTGACTGATTTTTGCTTGAAATCCCTACTTGGTCTCTTTATCCATCGAGAATGTAACTGATATTGTATACAGAAAAAGCCCCCTTTACCCCCACAACAGACTGCATGTCTATCTCTCAATGAAATGAAAAAAAGTTATGGCCTTGTTCCATAATATGGCGTTTAAAGAAATGAACCATCAAAATCCCTAAATTCATGTCATAAGTGCTCACCTAGCTGAATTATCATACCAAATGATTTACTCTAATTTATTGGTTAGGCTACCACTAAATGGAAGGTAAATGATAATTATAATATGAAATGAAGACTATTGTCTGTAGTACTGCTAGTATATTGTTTATATAATTAAACAATATACTAGCTAGTAAGTAACATTAGATTTATTGAGAATTAAATAGTGATAAGTAACATATGAAGCTAGTATATTGTCATTTATATAATTGGAAATAATTATTGTGTGGGATATACATGATAGAGTGACACCTCATCAATTATGGTTTAGCTCATGTATGTAAAACTATTTATCATACAAGCTTAAGTGAAGAGACTTGAGCACTTTATTTCACTAATCCAAAGAATTGAGATTTATCTGTTTTCATCCCTTAAAAATTATTTATCATACTAAGCCTTTAGTTTCTTAAAATTAAGGGACGTAGTAGGTAAACTTTTCACTACTTATACTCCAATTACCTAAAGTCACTGAAGTAAAAATTCTTCCTGTTTGTATTGTCTGGAACTATGAGGTTTTGCATAGCACTTTACCTATGAGCATGCACATAGATTAATATTTTTGGGAGTTGACTTCAAATTATCCATTTATCTATTCTTGAAAATTGCTTGAGTAGATTGTGTAAATAAATATTGTAGATTGTGTAGCTGTTTGTGTCCAGTTGTGTATACTGTGTTGTGGATTATGTCCAGGTGTTTTGGTGGCCTCTAGTGACAGATAGTGTACTGATATTCTTTTCTTTCTTCTATTTTTTTTTTTTTGTCAATGTCTTTCTTTTAATGGTTAATGTATGGCAATAGACTTGCTGAAAATAAGAATCTCAGCTTGTTGGAACAATCTTCCTGAGACTGTCATGACTGGATATTTTCAGAGCTTGCCTTTCAGACGTAATTCATGTACTCTTAGTAAGTGTAGCTACCACACTTTATAATTGTGGTGTAGCTACTCTTAGTAAGTGTAGCTACTATTGGTTGATTGAGATTGCAGTACTTTATAATTGTGCTCCTTTCTTTCCCTTACTTTAGGGAGTCAAGGAATTTCAATTTGGTTAATTTCTCTCCAAGAGTTCGTCCATTATATCTTCACTGGTTTTCTCTTCTGCAATTTTCCTTCATTGACTTATCAATAGGAAAAGTTGTATTTTACTTATAAAAAAAGGAACAGTTGTATTTTTCTTCCAACAATGTTGATGTAATGTATAGTTTCTTGTCTTTGTTTAACCTAAAGTGATCCTTCTGCTTCCAACTTTCACTTGGATCATGCTGCATCCCTACCATATTTGGTTTAAAAAGGGATCTTGCTTACTTTGTTTGTGATTTATCCAACAGATTGTCCTTATACAACTTTTAATCAATGCAATAACATTCATATATATATATATCTCTTAAATGTTACCATCTTACAAATATGCATAATATATACTTCACACAAGCATAAAATGCAAGAAAAATCACTTTAAACACAAATCCTAAAAAGATAGCAGCAAACACACTTCCAAGTTCTAAAATTTTCTACATTAGACCCATGTTTGCAAGGCTTTCTTTTGTTTCCTATGTATTTGAAACTGACTTTCAATTTCAAGATTGACGTTGACACTTGAACCTGTCATTATTTCAGGAAATAGTTGATGTGTACCGCTTACTCTTTTATAAGGTTTTTCAATCATCCTCATGTCATGATCATGTACTGTTAGCTAACTTTTAGGTTATCTCTTGAGTGATCAAACCATAACTAGCAATTTTGTTCCTTTGGACACCATTCCTTCTAAAGAAGTAACTGATACATGGTTTCCAAAAGGTTTTACATTGTCATTGTCCAACATGCTTAACTTTTTTCCTCTCTTTCTTTCTATTTATGATCTGCTTCCATGCTTGGTGAGTTTTCATTACAATTTAAGAAGCAACTGATCATACATTGTTTTCTTTTACAGTGCGTAGCTTCTCACTGAGATACAAGGATGCAGTTTATAAAGGGTAAGTTTAAGCAATCCCAAAAAGAATGGCTATTGTTTTGATTCAGAAGAAGTCCAATTTACATCTTAGTTTCATTACTAGCAAAAAGGGCAACAGGACTTACATTGGTAATTGCATTTGTGCTGCTTTTGGATGGTACTTCGACTTTCAATGGTCTAGACAGAGTAGGTCTCTTTAACAGAACTTCTTTACTTGCATTTGAGGTAATATGTGAGGTCTCTTCATTCAGTGCTTTTGCATGATCTTTTCATATAATATTCACTTGTTAGATGGAGTTAAGCATTGTTACAAGTTGGCTGCCTTTTAAGGATATGGTGACCTTCTAATTGAAATTCATGATCTTTTTGCATCTAGGATTCCAACGTATCTACTCCCTCTACTTGCCATTGAGAACAAGGAAAAGCCTTATGAACATCTAAGGCTTACTAGCTTAGGTGCTATCGATTCCTTAGTGAAGGTAATCTTTCTTTCAACCTCTTCAATAGTCTTTAAGCACTTTGTTTTCCCATGTTCCTTGATATATATTTCTCACCCAATTTGATTGTTGATAATTAAAGTTTGTTTAAAAAATTGCACAAAAAATGTATGTTCCAATCAGAACACAAATATTTCCTGTATTATGCACAGGAAATAGAGTTTGTGTTTCATGGGAAATATCCATTCTCCGTATAGGCTTGATTGCTTTTTAACTATATGAACCTGTTACCCAAGGTAGCTTCTCTAAAAGTTCCAACATCCTAAACTGCTAAAATAAATAACCATAGGAGGACTTTTGAATATGTTTTCAATAATTAACTCAGTTCTCCTAGTCCATACCCTATGACAGATAACAACCACCAAATCTAAGTCTTAATAGTTCAGTCTATTATAAAGATCATACCATAAACCCTCAAAATCCCTATACCTCACTAGACTTCCCACCTCACCCCACACATCCATTGTAGCTGGATAATGTTTTTGAAAACATCACATACAGACTCTTCCTCCATATTGCAGATTGGACAAGAAGCACTAGACACAACCTGTTTTTAAAAGGTTGTTTTTTGTAGGTAAGATAGCATCAAGGACTCTCCACATGAATTCTTTTATCTTTCTAGCAACTCCAAGATTTGGTGAAACGTCTTCCACTGCTCCCCATTTTGCTCCTCTGATAAAGACTCCCCCTAACACCTTTCAATTTTTGGACATAGGTTATTCATACATGATATATGATTTAATTTGTCTTCCATTTAAATAGCAAGTTCACCTAAAATCTGTCACATTAATATCGTGGTTGGAAATGATAAAACTATAAAAAATAATAATATTTCTGCCACACTTTACAAACTGCTACCTTGGAGGGTCAAGGAATCGTCTCGAATCTGAATTAACACAAACCAAAAGAGAAAGTTCAAGTTAATCTCAATGAGAATATATCCATTGCTTCCTGGGTTAAGTCAAAGGGCTAGGACTGTTCATTCGGGCCGGATTTTATCCGGCCCGGACCGGAACCCGGATAACCGGGTACCCGGTTATGGTTTTCGGCCTGGATTTGACCCGGGCCGAAAACCGGATTTACTAAACCGTTTATATTCGGTCCGGACCCGGGTTTCAAACCCGGGTTCCGTATTATAACCCGGTTAACCGGGTTTGTATATAAAGTTAAAAAAAAAACCCTAATCTCTCGTTGTCTCTGGAGCCGTCTCCCAAGTCCCAACCCGTGTGATCTCTCTCTTCTTCATTCTCTCTCTCTCTCTCTCTCTCATCTCGCCGAAAGCCCTTTCTCAGTCTCTCCGAAACCCTAGCCGTCATCTTCATCCGCATACCTGGTCTTCATCCTCGTGCCGTCGTCTTCCTCACCTCACGCCATTGTCTTCATCACTTTGCTCGGTTGTTTTCATCCTTGCATGCTGTTCGGTCAGTTTTTCTCTTCTCTGGGTCTTGCTTAAATGCTTTTCTACTATGTTACCTTTGCTTTGTTCAAAATCTCTGGTTTTTTTGGGTTTTTTTTTGCATTCGAAATGGAATAAATGGATGATTTTTTTTAATGTGATTTTGGTCTACTATATTCTGTAGAGAGTTGTCCTTTTTTTATTTTTTTTAATGTAAATTTGATGCTCGACACTTTTGGGTGTTTGTTTTGTGTCTATATGGGGGGTATTTAGGATGTGTTTTGATCTCGGGTCCTTACCCATAATTTAAAACTGCTCACATTTGTGGCTGAGTTTGATTGGGGATTTCACATTTGTGGGTATGATGGTTGATTTTCATAAGATGTTTAGTGTAAATGTGGGTTTGCAAGATAACATAACCTTGCTTGAATTCTGAAATCTTGGAGTGTGATTTGTAGTAAGTTAAAATGTGTTTTTCTAAGGGGTTTTCTGAAATCTTGATTTCTTAGCATGATAGATGATGTTTAGGTTGGATGCAAATAGTGTTTTGAATGATATGGAGCTCGGTTTGTTTCATGATGTCAGTTTGAATTTTAATGTTGGTTGTACAGAGGGAACTTGTCTTTGTGACCTTCAGTTGATGTTCTATTAGTCTTTAATAGTGTTTTACATGACTTAGAGATGTGTTTAATTAAGTCTGAGCATAGATATTAAGTATAAAGCTTGAATTGGAAATCCTTGAGGCTCTTGGGTTGCCCTTTGTAGGGGTCTTTGGTGCTTGTATTTTTGGTATGAAAAATGGATATTTCCTATACTTGCAATACGGATGTTTTGATTTCATTGTAAATTAGGGGTTTGGCCTAAAGTCATTTTAAAACTTGATGCAACGGGTTAGGAGTAAGTCCCAGTGATATCATATTTCTACAACCTTCTTGTCCTGCCCATTGTTTCTGATATCATATTTGTCATTTGGCTACAAGTTGAATCATGAGATATTTTAAATCATGAGATATCATCATTGATCAAGGGATCTAGATCATGTAGATTCAGTTCACTATGCACAGCCACTTAAGAATCACAAGCAATTAAGTTCTCTAGTAGCTTGATTTGACTGTATAAAAGAGTGGTATATCAGCTTCGTATTATAGCTTTTTAACTGATTGTGAGACAAGAAAGAAGCTGAGATTATTGAAAGAGTCCAGATTTCTGTGAGTTTTAAAAAACAGAACACATGATGATGTTGATGCCAACTACTAAGCTATGGGCAAATATCAATAAGGAAAGTATTTGAATATAAATTTTATACCTTACAAATTTTAAATCTAATCTTGTTTTAGCATGTTTGGTCCTGTTTTTTGTGCCAATATAATCTATTATCACTTCATTACCCATTTGTAATATGGGCATGATGGATTGAGGATCATGCCCATATTACAACAACCTCGTCAGCTTCAAGAAGTGGTAATCTTATTAGTAGTAAATTAGCTAATTAATACTATGCAATTAAAGCCTCTAAAGACTACTGACTTTCTTTGCATACAAATTGTGCAGGATCTCTCTCAATCAGGTCCCTCGAAGTTGCTACTTGCTGGATTTATTTTGTAATTCATATATTGTAGTTTTGTATTTTGTATTTTGTATTATAATGTAATGTGTAAATAATAAAATAATGTAATATGTAGTGGATTGGATGCATTTTATTTTTTCATTTTTATATATTTTTATTATTCTAGAAAATGTTAGTATTATGCTTTTTAATGAGTTAGAAAACTTTTTATATAATATATGGCTTTGACGAAAATTATGATTTTCAACACTTTTTTTAATATTTTAAAATATAGGATAATCATGCTTCTCAATATTTTCATATAAATATAGGCTTTTAAAAAAAAAGTATGATTTTCAATTTTTTTTTTTAATTTCTATAATAAATATAGGCTTTTACATAAAGAGAATTATGCTTTTCAACATTGATTTTTCTTAAGAAATCTTTAATATAATATAGGTTTTTATTTAAAAAATAATCATGCTTTTAAAGCCTCAGAGAAGAGAAAAAAAAAAAAAAAACGGGTTGAATCCGGAACCCGGAATCCGGTTTTTGCATAACCCGGATTCATCTGGGTTTCGGCCCGGATCTGATCCGGGATAAACCGGTCCGGGTTCCGGCCCGGATTTCAAATCCTAATTCCGGTTTGGGTTTACCCGATTTTCCGGGTCGGAACCCGGATGAACAGCCCTACAAAGGGCCATTCAATAAGTGAGTGGAACCTGATGATGTAAGATTCAGGGAAACATCAGTTGGGCATGAATGTCTTTTCTAACTTGTGTTGAGTCATTGCAGCAAAATGTGCTGCCTAAATAGTTTGGGATTTATATTGTGGTTTGCATTATGTTCTGTATTTCATTTTGCAGCAGAGGAAATAAATCAGCAATAAATCAGTAGATTTAATACCTAAATCACTTAAAATTTCAGCCTCTTGTTTTTCATTTTCTCTTCCTTTATTCCATCCTTACAGCTCAAAGCCCCCATTCAATTCAGAGGTTACATTGATATTTCTGGTAGAGTTCTGGTGTTGGAACTCCTTGTCATTGAATAAAGGTCTAGGCCAGCACCTTAATTATGACATTGTAACCAGGAATCTGCATGTGCAGCTAAAGTATTTACTAGGATCTCCATTTCACCATTTCTTTGGAACCTGTTTGTCAACTTCCTTAAGTTCAAAAGCAAAAGCTTAGTCCCAAGATTTAAGATGACAATGGAAATACCCACAGCATTGCATCAAACTTTGGACCCTGTATTTGGGCAAAAAAGATTGTATATTGGCAGTGTATGTGAATACAGGTTTAAGTTTGTAAGAATTTTTATTTTTTATTTATTTCATACTAAGATAACTTAACCAAAAAGTACAAAGATCATGCATCCTAGTACTCGAGCACGACATGGACATCATATGGAGGTAAAAGAAATAAAAGAAGTTTTGTAATTGAAAACAGCTAACTGTTCCATGCCAACAGTTTCTACAAAAAAGTTCTGTTATAGTTTTAACAATAATTCTTCCTCTATTTGAATCACTTTTCAATTATGTTTAGGCCTCCATTTTTATGTGTTAAACTAGTAGAGATCAGTATATATTTTTTTACCTTCTACTCAAGCTAATAACTAAGATAACAACTAAGGATCTCATTTCAAGAATTATCTCCTCCTATGTTTATGCTAGGTCTACCCATAAATCATGCTCATTTCTAATTT
The DNA here is from genome assembly GCF_018687715.1 of Carya illinoinensis. Taxonomy (NCBI): domain Eukaryota; kingdom Viridiplantae; phylum Streptophyta; class Magnoliopsida; order Fagales; family Juglandaceae; genus Carya; species Carya illinoinensis. The sequence continues at coordinate 30,948,071 of NC_056765.1, forward strand.
TGCTTAATGTATATATATTTAGATTGGAGGCTGCAAGTCCTATGGATAATTATCTCTACCTTGATCATAAAAGTGTAGTTTGAAAGCAGTGGAGACCTTAATAAATATCTAAGTAAATTGTTTGTAAATTTGCACAGGAGTTATGGTTTGGATAGTTATTGATAAGCTTCTAGTGTTAACAATACACATGTTTTCTAGAATTTTATGAAAAAGAGGTTTTATTAAAAAGTTGTACTTTACTTGAATGGAGTTCTACTTTGAGATCAATAAATTAGACTGATGCTGATGTGTTACAACTACTATGGAAAGTAGGTTTTCATGCATTCTTCACCTACAATAAGCTTTCCCGTCTGTATAACTTCATGCTCTTCACTTTCCAGGTTTTTTTGTTCTGCTAATCTATTGGTGTTGTATCTTTCCAGAAAACTCATATACAAGTATGCATTTGTTTCTATTTTTAGTCTCTCATAATCTGTTGAAATATATTTAGAGAGTTGCTGATATTGCCACTGTCTGCAGTGATCTTGAAGTTATATTCCACTCACCCTTGCCAAGAGCATAGACCCTATTACTGCCTAGCATCTTTTCTTGAATATGGGAACAATTACTTTAGTTGAAAGTGATGAAGTGCACTTAGGCTCGACTTGATGTTTATGCTGTAGAAATATGTACTAAACATATTTTTGTTTGTTGTATACTAAATGTACTAAACATATAATTCATGTAAGAGCTCCATTTCACTTGTAAGGAATGGACAGTTGTTAGTTTAAATAGTATGCAAGTGGATTTGGATGAATGTATGAATGTCTTGCAGATTATATGAAAGTGTAAAAAAGCTACTATAGTTTCAGTAGTATTTTTTTTTTTAAATTTTGTAATTGGGTATTTCCAGCGATTTTTAATTGTTGCAAATCGTTCAAAACTCGTCGCAATTCATCTATTCCAGCGATTTTAGTCCTTGGAAAAAAGATTAAATGCAACAAAAGAAGCAAACACTGCTTCTGATGTAGGGTATTTATAGCGCTTTTTGACCTTTTGCAGCGATTTTAGTCCTTGCAAAAAATATTAAATACAACAAAGGAAGCAAGCGTTGCTTCTAATATGGGGTATTTACAGCACTTTTTGACCTTTTGCAGCGATTTTAGTCATTGCAAAAAATACTTAATACAACGAAGGAAGCAAGCGTTGTTTTTGATATGGGGTATTTGCAGCGCTTTTTAACCTTTTGCAGCGATTTTAGTCCTTGCAAAAAATATTAAATACAACGAAGTAGGCAAACGTTGCTTCTGATATTGGGTAATTGCAGTGCTATTTTGAGCTTTTGCAAGGATTAAAATCGTTGGAATTGCTTGAGCTTCTAATGCGAATGTCATAACCCATTTCCAACGTGTTGCAATATAATTTACAACAAAAAAAAAAAACGTTGCAATTGATATGAATTGCAACGTTTGTATGATATCGTTGCAATTGATAAAAAAAAAAAGGATTATATCGTCGAACGTGCAAGGAACTAAAAAACGCTGCAATTGAGATATTGCAGCATTTTAATGTATCATTTGCAACGTTTTTGAGTGCTGCAAAATGCCAAATTTCTTGTAGTGTGGAAGGAGATGCCTATGTAATTATTAAAGCTATATCCAGTTATGAGGAAGTTTGTACATGGAGTATTGATTGAAGATATGAGAAGGCTGATGGGTGAAAGACAAGGTTGGAGACTCCAATTCACATTCATATATAGAGGCAAATTCTATAGCACATAATCTTGCTAAGTTAGCTACAAATTTGTTAGAAGAAATTGTTTGGATTGAGGATTGTGCTAGCCAAATTCTAAACTCAGTATTGAGTGAGAAACTTAATTTGTAATACATGTTAACTCTCTTGATATGATTATTATCAAGATATTTGAGTTTTATAATCATCTAGAAATTATCTTATCTATTTTCATGTAATTCTATATAAATCCATACTTATTCTCTCTTTCTAGTCTTTTTCTCATTTTCTATTTTATTTAAATTTCTATAATAGCTATTGAGCAATTTTTCAGTGGGGCCAAAGTTCAACAATTCGGTTAAATAATCCACAATAATGGCTTGAGCGTTGATACGGTACTTGGATGCCCATCCATGAAGCAAATAATAAAATATAAAGAATAAAAATGTAAAATAAGAGATAGATAAATTTACACGATTTAGCATAAAAGCATATATCTACAGATCGTTTGAGATCAAATATATTATGTTTGATAATTATACGATTTCTCGTGAACTCGCATAGTTCTCCATACAATGGAGATAATAGCTAGGATTAAGGTGAGGTTGAATTAGATGTTGTCCTTGTAGAGATCTAGAGAGAGAGAGAGTTAATGGGAGTCCCACGTACGTTTGCAGAAATTCAGTCCTTCGGTATTCTTCTTTCTTTATGGTAGCGAGTCCTACTTAATTTATGCTATTTTCACATGATTCTTATACGTTAAAGATTTAACTTTATCTAATCTTCCTCATCTTTATATCTTCCAGTACTTTTATTCTTAAAATAGGCGGGACCACTTCATTTTATATTGAAGAATAACGTCAATAGGCGTAAAGTAACTTCACCAGGTACGTTACAACGGGCCGGTAATGATTAAGGTTCCGAATAATTTTTCAATGTTACAGCAGGGGTTGCACTATGATTTGAATGATTTCTATTCCAAAATCCAAATACATGATGATTTGGAATCTCAGGGCATCTGCTTTATTAGTCAGAAAGAAGAAATGATTAGACCCCAACAGGATTAATTAAATTATTTGGGGCATGATCATGTCTTCTTATCTATCTTTGTCCACGTGATTATTCTATATTATAATAAAAAGATGTAGGAGGACATTATTAAGACATGTTGAGTTAAGTTAAATTGAATTGAGATAAATTTTAAAAATTGAAAAAGATATTATTAAAATATTATTTTTTAATATTAATATTATTTTAAAATTTGAAAAAATTGAAATATTTATTATATTTTATATTAAAATTTAAAAAAATTATAATAATTAAATGAGATGAGTTGAGATAAATATGAAATAAAAGTTATAAGGTGCCGAATACTTTTTCAAAGTTACACGAGCACGGGTAATGATGTTTGAATTAATGATTTATATATATATTCCAAATACATGATTTGGAATCTCAGCCATCTGCTTTAACCAGAGAAAAAGAACTGCTTTAACCAGAGAAAAAGAAAGAAAGAAGAAATGATTAGACTCAACATGATTAATTAATTAATTTGGGTCATGATAATGTCGACTTCTGAAGTAGCGATAAGGCATATTAATCGAGTGTGCTGGTCATCATTTCTGCAAGACCAAACATCGTTGTTTTCCGGAGACTACAACAGCCAACTCATCAGACTTACAATCCGAGAGCTAATTTCGGAGAAAGTCCCTCCCGTCCAGCGTCGTAAGTTTAAGTTTCAATCTGCTCAAATGTCAGTTTATAATTATAACGTACGTACGTACTCTTTTAATTTTGAGCCCCTTAGGAGCTATATATGCAGGAAGATGAAAAGATCTAAATTCACTGTTGTCTATATCCTTATATGTAATGAGTTTTGCTAGGCGCCGTTTTTTTAAAGAGAAGGGGATGCATCGAAGATCCAAACCAAAACTTTCTTAATTACATAACACAAAAAGACAAAATTTGTGGATATTTTGGTCTTTACGAGTCACTTGATTAACTTAGCCATATCTTAGTGCTATCTATGGTATGAAAAAATGATCTGCATAGAATAGTGAAATATAAGGTCATCGATCTGGGTCATGAGCTACACTAATTGCTCGTATATGACTTCAACCACCAAAATGTTTTGTTATTTTCTCTCTTCCTCTGGCCAAATAGTAAGATCTTTACTGCATCTCTTCTCACAAATATAAGTTATGATATATTTTAATTACTAGATCATTGAATATAAGCATGCATGATACTGATTTTGTGTGTAGTTTTATGCTAGGTTGCTAGAAATTATAAGTAATTTCTTTTCACTTTTATATCAAGTACTCGGCAAAAGATTCTTCCGTCACAATAATACAGCACGTTGTAGGGATCATATCATCAACATGGCAACATCTCACATCAGAACATATGGTACTACATCATCAGCCGCCTTTAGTGCTGCGGTTGTTCCTCAAGCAATACTGCTTCATGACGAAGATAATTATGAGGAATGGAAGGTTCGGGTGAAAACGTACTTGCTGTCTCAAGATCTTTGGCAGGACGTTCAACAAACTGACGAACCCTTTCTGGGAAGAGGACGGGAGAATTTCATGGCTTTACATGTGATCTAGAATTCATGCGGCCAAGTGCCGTTTTCTAAGATTAAAGCCATTGAGGATGCCAGACAAGCTTGGAAGACTTTGGCAGATTCGTATGGAGAGAAGCAGATAGCTATCGAGCAAGGTCTCTCTCTCTCTCTCACATAACGCACACGTGTTCGAAAACTGATTAATAATTCCGTTTGGAAAGAAATAGTATTCATAAAGAATTGGAAAATTAACTGTCTTATAAGTTAGTATTATTAACCCTTATCACATTAAAAGACAAACCCGCTAGTCAAATTAAACAAGCTGGTTCCATACCTAGCATGCATGGTAAAACAATGAACAGTTTGGGTTCGATCAAGTAGCTTGACTCCAGTTTAATTAATTATATACATATATTATAATCTAATCAAGCTTAGAATTAAGAAAATTAATGACGTAATCTTCGATTGTTAAAGAGCCAAAATGGAATAAGGTTGTCCGAAGTACTCGTATAAACTTTTAATAATATTAACTTTATTATAAGATCAAGAACATCTTGTAAGTTAAAAAAGACTTGGAGATTAATATATATTAGATACAGTTTTAGAATGTATAAATTTTGCACACTTCATTTGAAAGATAATGGATGCACCATTATAAAGTCATGAGCACCTTGGGACTGTAAAAATCTTTTCCAAAATAGAATTTGAAAATGAACTAAACCCATATTTGAAAAAAATAATAGTAAACGCACAAAATTCTATATTTCATACTAAGTGCATGTTTGGGTTTACTATGAGAAATATAGTTTATAGTTTTAGAGCTTATAGTTTAGAACTTATAGTTTAGAACTTAAGTAATAAGTTCTTCTATTAAAAAGTTATTTATTGTTTGGTAATTATATGTTTAAAATATTTTCAAATATATTATGTTTTAAAAAAAAAAATTTAAAAAGTACTTTTTGATGTAAAAATAACAATTTTTAAATGTCTTACGATGTTGCTATGAGGAATGAAGATCGAGGTAGCTATGAGGAATTGTACAATGCTGTGCGAGATGGTAATTTGGAGGAGACAAGACGCATTCTTGAGTCTCAACCCGAGGCATTGAATAAGAGCATCACAGATGAAGATGAAACGGCTCTTCACATTGCTGTTATAAATGGACGTGAGGATATAGTGCAGGAGTTGGTGAATCAAATGTCGGAGGAGGCTTTGGAAATGCATGATAGTGACGGTTACACAGCTCTAATCACGGCTGCTGTGCTTGGAAACGAGACAATGGTGGAGTGCATGCTTGTAGATCAACACCGTAGGTTGATCAGCATTACAGATTCAGAGGAAAATCTTCCTGTTGTTATGGCTCTTAATTCCAGGCAAATAAAAATGGGGCGCCTTTTGTTTTTTAAATATCATGATCATCATATTGCAGATAGTGATGAGGAGATTAGCAAAAATGCCACGCTTCTTACCCGAGCTATCTATACCGAAACTTTGGGTACGAACTCTATCGTGTTTTACTATCTAGTATAGTTCTTCTTGTGTATGATTTACGGGTAAACTTAAACTTCTCATCATCGATCATCCATTAATGGCAGTTATTTCCTAATTGGCATATATTCATTTGAAATCTTGTTAATGTCAATAAAATAATTCCTTTTTGTATGTGCCTACGACAAAACAGATATTGCTTTGGAATTAATCAAACGCTGCCCACGTTTGGCACTGACTCATGACGAGTCTGGCGAGTCTCCCATCTTAGCATTGGCCTCTATGCGTCATTTCTTCCCAAGTGGAAATCAGCTCGGATTTTGGAAACAATACATCTACTCCTGTATTACCTCTCTCCTTTACTTAATTCTCTTGCTTTACGTACACTGTAATATTCTTCAATATTATTGGCTTATTTAGAGAAACACCGTCAATAATATTGGATTGTGTTTCCTTAGTAATTATAAAAGAAATCAACACCCATGCATGAGAATACCTTAAAAATATGAGTGGTGTTAGGGAAATCGAAAATCTTACACCTTTTTTGTACCGAACAGTGTATTTGTTTTTTAAAAATTTTTGTTTCTATTTTTTTCAAAGATTTTTTTTAAATTAACCAATTTAAAAATTAAAAAAAATCAAAAAATCATTAAATAATACTTTCTTAATCATTAAGTAAAAAATTATAAAAATTAAAAAAATTCGGTACAAAATAGATGTAAACTTTTTCGGTGGCTTTATCATTTCTCTAAAAATATATTCTACAGCATATAGTAGTAATTTTTAATCCCTGATCTGTTGATTAATGTAGCAAAGAAAAAAACTAAAAAATAAAAAAAAATCATAATCAGATTTTGAATTAGCTAGGTGAAAGAGCAGCTGGCCGTAATATTTGAATCGGTATGGGGCATTTTCAGTACTGCAAAATTGTCATGTTGTGTTTATTGTGTTTATAGAACATTAATTGGGATAAAATATATAAAGACCCTCTGACTATCACAAATTTAATTTCCAATCATATCCTAACAATTGTCCCCTCAAATTATTAAAAGTTAGAAAATACGTACCCTTGTTAAAACATTAGTAGTGCCACTAGTATTTTAAAAATATTTTACTTAAAATATATTTCTATTTATTTTTTAAATAATTATTTTTATCTTAGAAGTATTTATTTGAAAAAATATTATTTTAAATTTAATATTTTTATTTGATAGACAGGTTATTTTGTGATTTTTAAAATTTTTTTAATTAGGGGTAACTTTTTCTTTTAAGTGAAAAATTAAAAGGGCAGATTGCAACTTTTTGCAGTTTAGGGGATTTTCAAAATTGAAACTTTGAGGAGTGTGATTGTAAATTGGGTGGTAGTTTGAGAGGTCTTTGTATATTTTTCTCCTATAAATATAAAACACAATTTTAGATGTTTAAAATCGTATATAAATGAGTTGAAGTAGAAGTCCATGACTAGTACTTTTGATCAAATGAAGGTAATATATACTTTTAGATTCATATATATGTATATATATATATATATATATACATATGGACGGTGCTACTCTGCCGCCCAGAGTGCACCGCTCCTTTTGACTGCACAGCGGTTTTTTTTTATTTTTTTCATTTTTCTTTTCAGATTTTTTTAATATATTTAAACATTTTTAAAAAATAAAAATAAAATACCAATACACTTAAAATCACTTCCTTAATCACTAAGTACAAAACAATTATAAAAAAAAAAAAATTGTGACTAGCGGTCACTTTGAGGGGGCATGGGGAAGAGGCATCTTAGCATTTTCAATATACATATATATGAATCTGTAAGTATATACAATGCAACTCAAGAATAAAACACATAATATGAATCTAATTATAGTTTCGATAAGAATGCAATTCATGTATCCGGCAGCTTCATGTATCCTTATATTTTTGGTTTCAAAGATCCAATTTTACTAAAACAATTAAATATACTTAAGTTGTTTATTCTATTTCTTTTTTTTTTTTTTGTTTTTTTGCAATCCTAGGGCATGCATACTTAAGATCACTTGGTTTGTTGCTTTTTTTTGGGGGGGGGGGGTCATTTTAAGGAAGATTGATCATTCAAAACCTAGCTAGAATATTAAAAGTTCTACTATATTGTTAATTAGATTTGTTAAATTTTTCTTGCTAAAAAGGGTTGCCCGTTCCATCCGTTCCTCCAACTGGTGATATTCCTTCGAATGTCCAAAGCAATCAAGAAGATCAAAATAACAGATCAGGTATGTATATATATGAATCTAAAAGTATATACAATGCAACTCAAGAATAAAACACATAATATGAATCTAATTATAGTTTCGATAAGAATGCATTTCATGTATCCGGCAGCTTCATGTATCCTTATATTTTTGGTTTCAAAGATCATGTTCTACTAAAACAGTTAAATATACTTAAGTTGTTTATTCTATTTCTTTTTTTTTGTTTTGTTTTTTGGCTATCCTAGGGCATGCATACTTAAGAGATCACTTGTTTTGTTGCTCCTTTTTTTTTTTTTTTTTGGGGGGGGGGGTCATTTTAAGCAAGATTGATCATTCAAAACCTAGCTAGAATATTAAAAGTTCTACTATATTGTTAATTAGATTTTTTAAATTTTTCTCGCTAAAAAGGGTTGCCCGTTCCATTGGTTCCTCCAACTGGTGATATTCCTTTGAATGTCCAAAGCAATCAAGAAGATCAAAATAACAGATCAGGTATGTATATATATGAATCTAAAAGTATATACAATGCAACTCAAGAATAAAACACATAATATGAATCTAATTATAGTTTCGATAAGAATGCATTTCATGTATCCAGCAGCTTCATGTATCCTTATATTTTTGGTCTCAAATACCCTTGTTTACTAAAACAATTAAATATACTTAAGTTTTTTATTCTATTTCTTTTTTTTTTTTGTTTTTTTGTTTTTTGGCTATCCTAGGGCATGCATACTTAAGATCACTTGGTTTGTTGCTCTTTTTTTTTTAGGGGGGTCATTTTAAGGAAGATTGATCATTCAAAACCTAGCTAGAATATTAAAAGTTCTACTATATTGTTAATTAGATTTGTTAAATTTTTCTTGCTAAAAAGGGTTGCCCGTTCCATCGGTTCCTCCAACTGGTGATATTCCTTTGAATGTCCAAAGCAATCAAGAAGATCAAAATAACTGATCAAGTATGTATATATATGAATCTAAAAGTATATACAGTGCAACTCAAGAATAAAACAGATAATATGAATCTAATTATAATTTCGATAAGAATGCATTTCATGTATCCGGCAGCTTCATGTATCCTTATATTTTTGGTTTCAAAGATCCAATTTTACTAAAACAATAAAATATACTTAAGTTGTTTATTCTAATTTTTTTTTTTTTTTTTGCAATCCTAGGGCATGCATACTTAAGATCACTTGGTTTGTTGCTTTTTTTTTTTTTTTGTTGGGGGGAGGGGGGGGGGGGTCATTTTAAGGAAGATTGATAATTCAAAACCTACCTAGAATATTAAAAGTTATACTATATTGTTAATTAGATTTGTTAAATTTTTCTTGCTAAATAGGGTTGCCCGTTCCATCCGTTCCTCCAACTGGTGATATTCCTTTGAATGTCCAAAGCAATTAAGAAGATCAAAATAACAGATCAGGTATGTATATATATGAATCTAAAAGTATATACAATGCAACTCAAGAATAAAACACATAATATGAATCTAATTATAGTTTCGATAAGAATGCATTACATGTATCCGGCAGCTTCATGTATCCTTATATTTTTGGTTTCAAAGATCCTGTTTTACTAAAACAATTAAATATACTTAAGTTGTTTATTCTATTTCTTTTTTTTGTTTTGTTTTTTGGCTATCCTAGGGCATGCATACTTAAGATCACTTGGTTTGTTGCTCTTTTTTTTTTTTTTTTGGGGGGGGGGGTCATTTTAAGGAAGATTGATCATTCAAAACCTAGCTAGAATATTAAAAGTTCTACTATATTGTTAATTAGATTTGTTAAATTTTTCTTGCTAAAAAGGGTTGCCCCATTCCATCAGTTCCTCCAACTGGTGATATTCCTTTGAATGTCCAAAGCAATCAAGAAGATTAAAATAACAGATCAGGTATGTATATATATGAATCTAAAAGTATATGCAATGCAACTCAAGAATAAAACACATAATATGAATCTAATTATAGTTTCGATAAGAATGCATTTCATGTATCCGGCAGCTTCATGTATCCTTATATTTTTGGTTTCAAAGATCTTGTTTTACTAAAACAATTAAATATACTTAAGTTGTTTATTCTATTTCTTTTTGTTTTTTTGTTTTTTTGCTATCCTAGGGCATGCATACTTAAGATCACTTGGTTTGTTGCTCTTTTTTTTTTTTGGGGGGGGGGGGTCATTTTAAGGAAGATGGATCATTCAAAACCTAGCTAGAATATTAAAAGTTCTACTATATTGTTAATTAGATTTGTTAAATTTTTCTTGCTAAAAAGGGTTGCCCGTTCCATTGGTTCCTCCAACTGGTGATATTCATTTGAATGTCCAAAGCAATCAAGAAGATCAAAATAACAGATCAGGTATATATATATATGAATCTAAATGTATATACAATGCAACTCAAGAATAAAACACATAATATGAATCTAATTATAGTTTCGATAAGAATGCATTTCATGTATCCGACAGCTTCATGTATCCTTATATTTTTGATTTGAAAGATCCTGTTTTACTAAAACAATTTAATATACTTAAGTTGTTTATTCTATTCCTGTTTTTTTTTTTTTTTTTTTCCTATCCTAGGGCATGCATACTTAAGATCACTTGGTTTGTTGCTTTTTGTTTTTCTTTTTTGGGGTCATTTTAAGGAAGATTGATCATTCAAAACCTAGCTAGAATATTAAAAGTTCTACTATATTGTTAATTAGATTTGTTAAATTTTTCTTGCTAAAAAGGGTTGTCCGTTCCATCGGTTCCTCCAACTGGTGATACTCCTTTGAATGTCCAAAGCAATCAAGAAGATCGAAATAACAGATCAGGTATGCTTGTTTTGCCTTAGCTAGGTTACTTTCCCATAATTTTGGCTTGTAATTAGGCCAACATGATCTTCAGTTTTTTTTTTTTTTTTAATTTTTTTTTTCTATAGTCTACGTTCAATTACTTGGTATATATATAAAATTTTGATGGTATGGAATATTACTCCTTTGAAGCCTCGTCATTTATTCCTATCTAACTACACTAATTATTTAGTCCAAGAGCAATGATTGATAAACTTATTTAGTACACCTTCGATATTTCATTACGCAAGTTCTTTTATAATTGTTTTTCTAAATAGATCAGGGTGCTTATGTAAAAATTTGAAACTCAAGTGTTAAAAGAAGAAGAAGAAGAAGAAAACAATAATGAAGTAGTGCTATCACATTGATTGATTGCAAAATGTAAAAAATAAAATAAAATAAATAAAAAGTTGGGGATGGGGAAGTGATGTCGGACATAATTGAGATTAATTCTGGCAGCTAATTCCAACAAATGATTAATACAGAAAAGACAAGAGATCAATCCAAAAATACAGAGTAAATGATTTTGATGTTTAATTCAAAATCATCAAACTTAAGAATGTCGAAATCAAACCACAAGCCAGATTGTAATAGTTAAAAATCGGTAATATCAAAATTTTACCAAAATAGCAAAATCATAATAGTCACATCTAAAATAAATACGTAATTAAAGAAATAATTTGACAAAAATCTGGCCCAAATCAAGCTCAAAATACTTCCTAAATAAGAATTGAAATATTACCATAAAAAGAAAATATATATCTAAAAATCAAGATTCAAAAGGTAAACCAATAGATTTTGGCCTAGAACAAATGACCACAATATCCACGCTAAATATAACTTCTCAAATTGGGGTCATATGTGTGATTCTGATACCCATAGCCAATGTTTTGGTTAAAATACAGATACATGTCCAAGATTGCCCCAAATCATGAAAAGATCAATGTTTCCAGCTGTGTTTACGCTGATCTGCCATCTAGAGATAGTTCGCACCATCAATGTGTAATTTGATAGCTCAGCATCACCTGACTTGGATTCTCCTATATCAGTCGCCCTGGGTTAGAAAGAACTTAGCCTCAAGTTCACAATAGCTTCATCGAGATCCAATAAACATCAGAGGTACTGTTCAAATGCCTTGGGAGGTGCAACATGTATGCATTATTATTGACTTTTAGGAACAGGCAAGGGAGTGTACATGGCCGCATTAGTGAGAACCACTTGAAACACAATTTTAGATGTTTAAAATCGTATATAAATGAGTTGAAGTAGAAGTCCATGACTAGTACTTTTGATAAAATGAAGGTAATATATACTTTTAGATTCATATATATGTATATATATATATACATATATATGAATCTGTAAGTATATACAATGCAACTCAAGAATAAAACAGATAATATGAATCTAATTATAGTTTCGATAAGATCAATGCAATTCATGTATCCGGCAGCTTCATGTATCCTTATATTTTTGGTTTCAAAGATCCAATTTTACTAAAACAATTAAATATACTTAAGTTGTTTATTCTATTTTTTTTTTTGTTTGTTTTTTTGCAATCCTAGGGCATGCATACTTAAGATCACTTGGTTTGTTGCTTTTTTTTTTTGGGGGGGGGGTCATTTTAAGGAAGATTGATCATTCAAAACCTAGCTAGAATATTAAAAGTTCTACTATATTGTTAATTAGATTTGTTAAATTTTTCTTGCTAAAAAGGGTTGCCCGTTCCATCTGTTCCTCCAACTGGTGATATTCCTTTGAATGTCCAAAGCAATCAAGAAGATCAAAATAACAGATCAGGTATGCTTGTTTTGCCTTAGCTAGGTTACTTTCCCATAATTTTGGCTTGTAATTAGGCCAACATGATCTTCAGTTTTTTTTTTTTTTTAATTTTTTTTTCTATAGTCTACGTTCAACTACTTGGTATATATATAAAATTTTGATGGTATGGAATATTACTCCATTGAAGCCTCGTCATTTATTCCTATCGAACTACACTAATTATTTAGTCCAAGAGCAATGATCGATAAACTTATTTAGTACACCTTCGATATTTCATTACTGCAAGTTCTTTTATAATTGTTTTTCTAAATAGATCAGGGTGCTTATGTAAAAATTTGAAACTCAAGTGTTAAAAGAAGAAGAATAAGAAGAAGAATAAGAAGAAGAAGAAGAAGAAAACAATAATGAAGTAGTGCTATCACATTGATTGATTGCAAAATGTAAAAAATAAAATAAATAAAAAGTTGGGGATGGGGAAGTGATGCCGGACATAATTGAGATTAATTCTGGCAGCTAATTCCAACAAATGATTAATACAGAAAAGACAAGAGATCAATCCAAAAATACAGAGAAAATGATTTTGATGTTTAATTCAAAATCATCAAACTTAAGAATGTCGAAATCAAACCACAAACCAGATTGTAATAGTTAAAAATCGGTAATATCAAAATTTTACCAAAATAGCAAAATCATAATAATCACATCTAAAATAAATAGGTAATTAAAGAAATAATTTGACAAAAATCTGGCCCAAATCAAGTTCAAAATACTTCCTAAATAAGAATTGAAATATTACCATAAAAAGAAAATATATATCTAAAAATTGAGATTCAAAAGGTAAACCAATAGATTTCGGCCTAGAACAAAATGACACAATATCCGCGCTGAATATAGCTTCTCAAATTGGGGTCATATGTGTGATTCTGATACTCATAGCCAAAGTTTTGGTTAAAATACCGATACATGTCCAAGATTGCCCCAAATCATGAAAAGATCAATGTTTCCAGTTGTGTTTACGCTGATCTGCCATCTAGAGATAGTTCAACACCATCAATGTATAATTTGATAGCTCAGCATCACCTGACTTGGATTCTCCTATATCAGTCGCCCTTGGTTAGAAAGAACTTAGCCTCAAGTTCACAATAGCTTCATCGAGATCCACAAAACATCAGAGGTACTGTTCAAATGCCTTGGGAGGTGCGACATGTATGCATTATTATTGACTTTTAGGAATAGGCAAGGGAGTGTATATGCCCGCATTAGTGAGAACCACTTGGAACACTGACACACATAACATCGCTCCACGTAATAAGCCAAGCCACTGGTCAAATTGGGCCAATAGTAATTAGATGAGATCAAGGTTAACGTCTTGTCTCATCCAAAGCGACCTTCGCTATGAAATTCACTAATATTCTATTATCTCAGTGAACAAGCTAGGATGCACAATTGTAATTCATGAAATAAATAACCACTATGTAAAACAAAATCAGTTCGTTGACCATTAGTTACCTCTTGAAATATCTTTCCAAATGAAGGATATGCTGCATATAAGTCATTGAAAGTCTCAAATCTAGCAACTTTGGTGTTCATTGTGGTGAGGAGTAACATACGAAGGCTCATGGCATCTTCCACACAGTTCAAACTTCCTGATTGGCACCTTAAAGAAAATGTGAACTCTTGCAAGTACACTAACCACTTGGCATGCCGCATACTCAGCTTGTGTTGACCATTAATGTACTTCAAGGCCTTGTGGTCACTGATAAGGATGAATTCCTTATGTACCAAGTAGTGATGCCAATGCTTTAGGGACTGAACTATGGCATAAAACTTCAGATCATAAGTGGAATAATTTTTCTTGGACCTTAATAGCTAATCACTGAAAAAGGCTATCAGGTGCCCCTCCTAACTCAAAACAGAACCAATGTGAACCCCAAAAACATCAAAATTGACCTCGAACACCTTTTCAAAATTTGGAAGTGCCAAAAATAAATCTTCGGTCATCTTTTACTAGACCAGCAAAAAACTGGCTTCTGCCTTCTTAGACCATTAGAATACGTACATGTCCCTTGAGGTACTCGGTGATAGGAGCAATCAAGGTACTGAAATTTTTTATGAACTGACGGTAGAAGGATGCCAATCCATGGAAACTCCTAACATTGTGCAATGTCTTATATTTTATTTTAAAAATGCTTTCCTTAAAAAAATATTTTTATTTGTTTTTTAATATTTGTTTTTATCTTAAAAAATACTTATTTGAGCTAATATTATTTTAAATTTATTCTTTTTATTTGATTGACCAGTTATTTTGTGATTTTTAAAATGTTTTTAATTAGGGGTAATTTTTATTTTAAGTGAAAAATTAAGGTGGCAGATTGCAACTTTTTGGCAGTTTAAGGGATTTTCAAAATTGATACTTTGAGGAGTGTGATTGTAAATTGGGTGATAGTTTGAGAGGGCTTTGTATATTTTCTCCTATAACTATATATAAACCACGATTTCAGATATTTAAAATCATATATAAATGAGTTAAAGTATAAGTCCGTGACTACTTTCGATAAAATGAAGGTAATATGAATCTAAAAGTATATACAATGCGACTCAAGTATAAAACATATAATATGAATCTAATCATAGTTTTGATAAAAATGCATTTCATGTATCCAACTTCATGTATCCTCATATTTTCGGTTTCAAAGGTCCTGTTTTACTAAAACAATTAAATATACTTAAGTTATAATTAAGTCGATGCTATACCTTAAGTTGTTTATTCATTTTTTTTTTGGTTATCCTAGGGCATACTTAAGATCATTTGATTTGTTGATTTTTTTTTTTTTTTTTTTGTTTATTACAAGAAAGATTGATCATTCAAAACCTAGCTAGAATATTAAAAGTTCTAGTATATATTGTTAATTAGATTAATTGTTAACTTTTTCTTGCTAAAAAGGTATGCGTGTTCCATCGGCTATTCCAACCAGTGATCATATTCATTTGAATGTTTCAAATGGACAGCAATGCCAAAGAAATCAAGAAGATCAAAATAACAGATCAGGTATGCTAATTTGCCTTAGCTTACTTTTCCATAATTTTGGCTTCTAATTTGGCCAACAATTTTAGTACTTTTTTTTATATATTAATTATCTACGATCTTTTACCTGGTATATAAATTTTTTTTATCTTTTTTTATAAAAGAGGTGGGGGGTTTCAAACCCAAGTTCTCCATTTGGAGAGCATAGTCATATGCCATTAGGCCATCAGACTCTTGGCAGTATATAAAATTTTGACAGTATGGAATTTTACTCTTTTGAAGCTTCATCATTTATTCCTATCAAACTACACTTATTTTTTGATAAATTAATGGTATATTAATAATTGATACTAATTGATTTACATGATAAACTACATATATGTGAGAGAATAAGTTATATTACCATACACGTAGTACACTAGAATATTATGAATATATTCTATAATAAATATGGCAATATTACAACATTAGAGAATAAGTCGTCATATTACCATACATATGCTAGAATATAACTATGAATATATCATATAATAATCATGGTAATATTCTTACACAAAATAAGATTGTGTTAAATAGTTATAGGAGGAATATTATCACTACTCTTAATTATCTAATTATTCATAATGGCATTGAATCTAAATTAATTATAAACAATCGAAACACAAATATATAAGACATGTAAGTACTCCATGTACGTAGTTAGAATAATGGTCATTAATCGATTCCTTCACAAACATATTTCAAAAAACTATATGTTAATGTTTGTAATTGAATAATTTGAATTACGCAATACATGATTATTTTCAAGAAATCTAGTTCATAATTTTAAAAAAATGGAGTAAATAACAGTTAAGCTAATATATTGTAGCTAGAAAAATTCAAAAGACTTTTATAACATCGTCCTAGTTCATATTTTTAAAAATCTAGAAGTCGTTCCCGTATCATATACAGACTAGTACGTATAACTCATGCAAGTACATACTGTATAATGCATGAGAAAATTGTTATTTTTAATTCTATTCATGATATGAATAAAGATAACTTTTTTTTATAAAAAAAAAAAAGTCATTCTTCGATTATTAAATTTCGTATTAATTAATTAGGTATAAATATGAAATGTTCCAATTAACATTCTTAAAAATTCATGTTTTTTTAATATAATTTACTCACTTGACTTTTCATTAATATAATAATGGATGATCATGTAGTATGATCAACATGATCAGCAAATGTCCAACTTCCAAAGTTATATATGCTATAAGTAAGTCATTTAATTTGATATATTAATTTTCAGAAGTTAATTAATGCATGCTATATAATATTATATATGATAGTAATTAAGACAAATAAGTGAGAAGTAATATGATAGCTAGTACCAATAATAATAGAATATATAGTTGCTAAGATCCTTTGGAAGTAAGACTCAGTTGAGATCAACTCAGTTCAGTTTACTTTTAAGCTGAACTAATATCCAAAAACCAAACTCTCAAATTACTAAACTGATCTCAACTCAAAACCTCTTTACAACCCATAATATTTTTCAATTCAATACATTTTTACACGCAAGACTCACAAACTTTTTCAATTTCCCATAAATACATCTAAACTCATCTTAATAATATCCAAACATATCTAAACTCATCTTAACAATATCCAAACATATCTAAATTTATCTTAAGTGAGCCTCACAAAACTTACTACACTATCTCAACTCACTACTATTCATAAAGAACTCAACTTATTTCAACTTAACTTAACTCAACATCCAAACGGACAAAAACTAATGGAAATTGCGAATTATTAGTATGTTAAAAAGGAAATATTTTGCTTATGGCTTTGTTGAGGTAAAATTTTTCTAATTTTTTCTAATATCTTTAAGTAAACAAATTTTGTTGTTTAATTTCTTTGCAGTACTGTCAGCAATGTTTGGAGTACTCAACTTCAGTGGTATACCCTTTACACTCCATCAAAAATCATTGACTTATATTTTTAAATTTTTTATTATTAATTATTTATAATTTCATCTAGTTAAACTAATTGACATTAATGTCTCGATTATTGTTGAAGTAATCAAGCAGTTGTCGGAAATGAAGGAGATCCATGACCAATCCCATGCACTTCTCTCTCAAATGTGTGAAGCGATATCAAAATCAACAACTCAAGAACTTAAGGATGGTCTAGTTTATACTGCCATTACCCGTGCAGCCAAGAATGGGATTTTCGAGTTTGTTTCTAAGATGCTTGAAATGGATCGACGATTTTTATGGACTAACGATAGAAATCGAAGGAACATATTTATGCTTGCCGTCTTGCATCGTCAAGAAAAAATCTTTAGCATTCTATACAGGCAGGATAGGAAGATGAACTACTTATTGACATCTAAAAGAGATGTCTATGGCAATAATATATTACATATGGCAGGGATGATAGAAGATTCCACTTGGGTTAATAAAATCCCAGGGGCAGCTTTACAAATGCAAAGAGAATTACAATGGTTCAAGGTCCTCTCTCTCTCTCTCTCTCTCTCTCTCTCTCTCTCTCTCTCTCTCTCTCTCTCTCTCTCTCTCATTTCATTGGCCTAGCAGCATCCTTAATTTGTGCACCTCCTTGTTGGCCTCCTCTTTCTTCGGGTAAGTCTGCATTAATTTTCTGCTTCATGGTACAGTGAAAGAAACACCAACACCACATTGAACATCTATTACATGCAGGTGAAATATTAGTCATAATTGATCTTCCAATGCAACATCCTGTTGCATGTAGTCCGATTCACTATTTTTTTTTTCTAATTTTTTTGATAACCAACAATTCATTCATTGAAACAATTAAGTCCTTACAATAGGTTTGCTTATGTCAGACCAAATGGCTTGACTTACAAACGAAGGACAAAAATCCCACCACATCTCAATATCCCTAACTTTCCAAGCATGTCTTGCCAACTGATGTGCAGCAGTATTACCTAGTCTTTTATCATGCAATACTTGAATGAATATTGTAACATGTGTAAAAAGCATGAAATAAAATATTGTGGGACCTTTTCTGTCTTTATATGAGGTTGTAGAAGGCTGAGGCTGAGGTGGGATAAGGATTGGTTTTGATCAATTCCAGTCTTTTTGATCCCTAATTTCCTTGTACTATATATTCAATATTGGAGCTGATCATTTTAACATGGACTAGGTAGAGTAATCATAATAATAATTTGGAACCATTGACCTTATTTTACTTACTATTTATTCTGTGTAAGTTTAGATCATCAATTTCCAATCTTTCTAATACGTAATATATGTCCAAGTAAATAGTTGTGGTAGCATTCTTAATCTAACATTTTCTTTCTAACAAATGCAGGATGTAGAGAGAATTGTCCATCCCAAGGATAAGGAAAGTACCAACGAGGATGGTTTAACTCCCCGACAACTGTTTACGAAGAACCATGCGGACTTAATGGAAAATGGACAGAAATGGATGAAGGTTACAGCAACGTCATGCACTGTGGTGGGTGCTCTGATTGTTACCATTATGTTCGCTGTAGCTTTTACTATTCCGGGTGGCAACGACCAAACTACAGGCTTTCCAATATTCTTAAAGAAAAAATTGTTTGTGCTCTTTATAATATGTGATACATTGTCCCTTTTTTCTTCCTCAACTTCAATCTTGATGTTTTTGGGAATCCTCACATCAAGTTATGCAGAAGATGATTTTCTTGAGTATTTGCCGAGGCAGATGATAATAGGCCTTTCCACCCTCTTTTGCTCTATTGCAACCATGGTGATAGCCTTTTCTACTGCTCTTATAATCATGCTACATGACCAATATTCTTGGATTTTGATTCCTATCATTTCTTTGGCTTGTGTCCCAGTCATCATTTTCATATGGATGCAGTTCCCTCTTCTTAAAATTATGATCTTTTCAACCTATGGATCAGGCATCTTCAACAGGAAAAAGAAAATGTAATTAATGTAATTGATCTAGTACTATGTAAGTATGGTGCAGCTTGCTGTAGGACATCATGTATATTTGTTGAATGAATTATATATATTTGTGATATTTAAACGTTTTTACATACATTGATCACGTTCTAGAAACAAAAAAATTTGGATTGAACTATCATCCAGCCTTGGCAACATCAACAACTATCATCCAGCCATTAATGATCTACAGCACTAGCCATTATTTTATATACAATTCTGAACCAAAATTGAAACAAAACCAACCCATTTTTGGGTATTAAACATTAGACACGAGAAATACAAGGAAGATTCATAAGAAAAAAATATGCAAGCAGTATATATATAGGAAAAGAGGAGGTGGGGAAGATGCATGCCAACGAACTAACTTTGCCATTCATCGCTTTGAGGTGCTGTACTAGCAGCTTCCTCTGTATTGTACTCTATGAATGCTTTAGAACTTTCAGAAATTTTGTCTATTATAATTTTTACTGCTGCATTACATGACCGTGGTTATACCAATCCTTATAAGGAATTGAAATGCTGCATTTTATGAGCACAAAATTGAAACCTACCTTGATCAACAAGCTGCTCCCCAAAGCCTTCAAATGCTGTTCCTAGATAAGGTTTTCTCAAATGTATAGATCAATGCATGACAGGCCTGTTTATTTAAAGACATCGCCAAGCATTATCGTTAGCAATCGAGCAAGAAAAGAGGGAGAAATGACAAATTTTTCATTGCCAATTGGCTTCTTATTAGAAAAAAATCATTATTAATGATCACTAACATATATATTACAACAAATAAATGCTATATAATCTCAATTATTAAACAACCAATTCCAAAGTTTCCTCCGAGATAAGATTAATTAAAGAATAATGTCATCTTCCACTTCAAAAGAGGAGATCCTCTCTCCAGAGGGATTAAATCATAATTAAGCAAACTAACAAAACCATGATAAATTATTAATCCATACAAACGTACTACTCTAGCACCCGGTAACATGGCAATAATAATTAAGTTATTATTTTCAACGTCAGCTTAATTCCCTTGTAGAGACATTGAGCATCTCTCTTTCTCAATACATCTCCAAGACTTCCAGTTGCTTGGCTCACTATAACAATTTTGATTTTCAGTGATGAAATTATTTAGGGACGAATTAAATTTCGTCCCTAAAAATACTTATTTGAGACGAAATTAAAATTTCGTTTCAGAACATGGATGAGGTTCTCAATGCATCCATTTGAACTAGATCTTCTATGATGAAATATATTGTCTCAAAAATAGAAACCCGTTCAAACAAGCTAACTTATGTTCAAATAGAGAGTTAACAGCTGTTCAAATGGTTTAGTCTCTGTTCGAATAATAATCTTGGCGGGAAAGTACATATAATTTTGTTGGGACAGTTCAACACTGTTCGAACGAGAGATTTTTGGTGAAAAAATATGGCGGGATGGATGCAAGATAGTTCGAACAAAATCGAACACCAAAATATATTAGTTATCATTTTTAAAATATTAGTTATCAATTTTATTATTTATCATTTTTTAAATATTAAAAATATATTAGTTATCATTTTTAAAATAATAAAAATATAGATATATTATATAGTACTATTTATGGTGAATTAAAATATTTCATATTCATAAATTAATTTGATGTAATTAATTTAAAAATATTTTAATGAGCTCTTTTATGTTAACCAAGATTTTTAATTAAATAAATATTAGTTAAGATTTTTAATTAACTAAATTTAACTAATTACTTATTTAAGAAAAAATAATTATATTTTAATTAACTAAATTATGTTATTAAGAAAAAATTATGTTATATTTTAGTTAGTTATATTTAAGAAAAAATAATTATAAGAATATAGATTTTTATTTTATTTAATTAACTAAATTTTTTCTATTATCAAGAACTATAATTAATTTAAGAAAAAAGATTCCAAACAGTAAACAAGCTAGCAAAAACAAAAAATACAAACCATACACTAATTAAATCCCAAAAACATAATGTTCGATATATACAACATAAAAAAGTGAAATAAAAAATAAAACTTCTATTTGGTCATTAGCTCAAAATCCTACTGTAGGGAAGATATGCATTCCTCCATCTCCCGAAGCATCTCCATAACAGGCTCAACGATCTCCTTGACCAAAAGTCGGTGATGCTCCTCGAGCAAGGATTGTATCTCATCTAAAGTAGTCCCAGCAGGCTCTCTCTGAGCACCGACAGAAGTAGAAGCTGAATCACTTGACATCCCACTATCTTGTGCTGCTGGAATATTAGCTCGAGTCTTCCTTAAGTGGCCCTTGTTCTTACTAAATGTGATCTTGTTAAGGAGCCCGATCTGCGGGTGCCTCTGCTCAGTCATTTGCACATTAACCCCCAATTGGATCATGAGGTTAGAGATCATCATAACAAATGGTAGACTACCTCCACTCGAGTAGTGAGACTCATATTGAATGTGAAGGAAGAAATATAATGGCAGATTGATCAGATCTCCCCATGCTATTCGTACCATAAATCAAGCTCCATCGATGCCGAAATCTGTTTTGTGTTTCCTCGAATTGATGTTATGGGAAACAATTAAATTTGGTATTCTAAAAACTGTTGTACAGTCTACCTGTTTGATGACCTCACTGCCATCATATGGAGCAGTCGAAGCATCCAGCATCAACTGACAAACCTCATCGCCTGTGAGACCATCATCTGCTACAGCCTGGTCCTCAATGTGATCCTCACTATCTGATCCAGCATTCAGTGCAAGCGAGGGTTGTGCAGCCGGTGTAGAGTATGCACCAATCACTCGGGAGATCCCAATGAAATTAGAAATAACGGAAGGTGAGATGGTAATACTCACATCCCAAACGATAAAGGTGAAGGTCTCCACATCAGCCTCCAGTATCTGACCCATGGCATGGTAAAACTCACCAACTATGTCTGGATATGCAACTCCCATTTGCTAACAGATTGGTGCCCACCCTCGCTTGGTGATGATAGAGAATATGCTCCATCCATCCCACGCAAAATTGCGACAGTCATCTAGAATGACACTGTCGCGTAGAGCCCAGGTGATGGGGAGCATGGGTGACGGAACAACTGCTGCCTACCGGAGGGAAAAAAAACAAAACCAAAAGGGAAAGGAAGAAGAGTCGTGCAAAGCTCTGAGAGAGAGAGAGAGAGAGAGAGAGAGAGAGAGAGAGAGAGAGAGAGAGAGAAGATGAAGGTTAGAGTTGAAACCCTAGCCCAAAACTATATCGTTTTGCATAAAGGGAGGGATTAGGGTCACACACGTGCTGGGCTTGAAATTTGTATCCACTTAAAAAAGAGAAGAAAAAAAAAAAGAACAAAATAAAAAGGAACCCACTTGAACAACATGTTGGGCTCCCCTTCACCAAAGAATACACATACATAGGTGGACTTGGGCTTATTACCTAAGTCAAAAGATCAAGGGTGTTTGATTATGGTCCACTCCAACAGTTGTCCAAGCTTGAGAGTCCTAAGTGAGAGAGAAATGAACGCATAAAATAAGTCATACCATATATATTTATGTATATTTTGAGAAGTATTAAATAAGAATAGATGTTGGAGGATCCATCGCTTGAGCTCGTCAAATTTGGGTAACAACTTAATCACAAGATCTTTTTCCAAGACAATCAAAGTACAAATTTATAATAAATTTCGTTTGTCTGTCAAATTAAAATAATTCCTTTTATGATATAATTGTTAAATTACTAAATTGGTCCCCAAAACTATCATTCACTTTCTGATTTGATATAACTTTGACATGCCAATCGATTCATATACATATAAGTTTTTTTGTCCATTTTGTGATTAAAATTATATATTGACATATAGATTAATTAATATAACTTTGTTGGAATTAAAGAGTTAAATAAAAACCTCATACGTACCTAGTGGTCATGCCAAAATGTGTAATAACTTGATAAATAGTATATGGCTTTTTCCAAAATCTAGAAACATGACCGTATAGACTAGAATTTCATGGGGAGAAGGCACTATATCTGCTGGCAACAAACCCAAAAAAAAAAGTACAAGACAACCTCCATGGACATGGAGGTAGGGTAACATTAGCAGAAAATCAGTAATTCAACGAGTACAAGACAACCTCCACCTCAATGCTAATAGAGGACGTTGAGCAACAAACGGTCAATATGGTCATACAAGAAGGGAGAGAGGAGAAATTCTTCAACTCGACCCAGAGAAAAGCCCAGCCTACAAAAAAAATTAAAAAAAACAAAAAAATAAATATGAAGAAGCAGCAATTCGTGCGCATTGTCTCAGGAAATTTCCCCATTTCTCTTTCAGAAAAATATAATTGAAAGTATAATTGTGCACTAATCTATACACTAATGTGATGTGATTGGTCAAAAAGTAGATTTTATTGAAAACAGTGTTAATTTAAATTTTAAATATGAATGAATCAGCATTGATACACAGATTAGTACGCGACTGTGCTTGTATATAGCAAAACTCTTCTCTTTCTCCTTTCGAACTCTCCAACTCTCCATGCCTTCTCTCTTTGTTTTCTCTACAACTTTCCATATTTCTTTCTAGCTTCTTGCTTCCTCACTGGCCGCATGTCGATATTCCCGTTGGCAACAATTTATTCTCTTTCCGGATTCTTTGATCTTTTTTCCTTTGATCATTCTCTCCTTCTTGCGATTTCCTTTCATCGCCATCTCTCTCGCTAGCTATATGCATGGAGTAGTAAGTACTCTTTGATTGGAAATTAAGCGCACATTGCACCTCACTTTCGACTCTCTTCCCTCTTTGATCTCATATATATTTTCTTTTTCGAGTTAGTCTCCCTACACCCTTAACTCCTACGTGTAATTTGATGGTGGTCGTGATATCAAGATGATGACTACATGGATCACATACTATATCGCCATGTGCTACTATGTACAAGCATGCAATATGTGTGCAACATAAATAATGCAGTGGAAAAATAAAAGGTAGTCAAGCTAAGTACCTGAAAATTTAAAACAGTACAACCTAGAATAGTAATAATCCACCATGAGGTTATACAGTCATCCGATTGAAAATATGAATAAAACAATACAATAACAAAGCCAGTACCTCCGGCTCTTTAACTCATTCTCTGCATCAAAGTCTACGATTCCATAAAACGGAATCGTCAGTAGAAATACCATAGTGAGATTTTACAATCTCAATAAGTAATCAGTATGCGACAATCAAGAGTTTAAGACATGCACTTATACAACTAACAAAAATATGACAGCCTTACAAGCAAAAGAGCATAATATCTATTTTTCCACCCTTTCCCAAAAATAACACATTTAAACAGAACACGTATGCCGAAAATCCCTTTGGCCCAAAACACAACCATTTATTACCATGTACACCATGGTCTTCCTTCGGGACCATCCGTACACCATGACTCCTTTTGTGACGCCCCCAAATTCCGTTTGGGATCTGACGGACATTTGAAGCGTCGAGACATGCAACACAAGGTTACCTGCCCCCGTTCATGACATATAAGATGCAATAATCCTAACATGCATCTAACATTATGCAATATTCGCAGCGGATAATTTTTTTCTTTAGCAATACTATGCACCAAACTGAAAATATCCCAATACTTAAAACATACTTCATACATAAAGATCCATTGAATAACTAAGATCACAACACTATTCCAAAATAGTTATGATCCAAAAGTACTGGAGATGCAACTCCATCGTACAAGTAGTAATTTAACTACTATATTAACATTAACGACGCACCGTCGTTCAGTCGACTGTGTCTAGTTGGTCAGCTCCTGATCCTCCTTCAGGTCCTGTAACAAGATCTACCATTTGGGGGGAATGGTAGTTGGGACTACCACAGTGAGATTTGATTACAAATCTCAGCAAGTTAACAAAAAACTTCCATACAGACTAATGATGCATGTATGACAGTAAAAGCATAAATGCATAATCAAATTTATAAGTAATTAAAGCATAACTTAGCGTACAACATAGCATAATTGACATAGCTTAAATTGAATCATGAACTGAACTTGACTTGACATGAACTTGATCTGAAACTTGACTTAGCATGAACTTGCTCTGAAACTTGAATTAACATGAAAAATACATACTCCACAGTTGTTGTGGCCCCATGTATTCTACGTGTAAATACATACTCCACAGTTGTTGTGGCCCCATGTATTCTACACAAACTTGACTTAACATTAAAAATACATACTCCACAGTTGTTGTGGCCCCATGTATTCTATGTGTAAATACATACTCCACAGTTGTTGTGACCCCATGTATTCTATACATCACTATGCAGTTAAATACATACTCCACAGTTGTTGTGGCCCCATGTATTCTACATAAACTGAATATACTCAAGATGAAACGTGACTGGAATATGAAAGTTCTGAAGCCCTGACGTAACATAACGTGACTTGAACATAATTTGAAATATATAACCAACTTAAGATAGTAACATTTCATAACATGGCATAACATATAACAGACAACATATTTAGCATTACATATTTGTAATGTATAGTAATACATGACAGAATATATTGTGTAACAGATAAAAATTGATGACAGAATAAATTCTGTATAATAGACAATTACATGATAACTTGGCATGGCATGACATATATGATAACATACATACATACACTGTAATTCTTTTACTTAGCACACATACACAGTAGACTGCTAGTAAGTTAAAAGCTAACTTACCTCGATCTCCGCGTTTCTTATAAAACTTCAAGTGCAATCACGAGGAACTGTAATTAGTGATTCTAAAAGTTAGAACTAAATCACTAATAATTTGAAATATGGAAAATACTAACTTAAAGAGTAAAATTTTCATTTTACTCTCTACATGTGGGAAAATGACCGTTTTACCCATAACTTAAGGATTTTGCATACTAACTCCAAAAGTTTCCAAAATTTACATTCCTCATGTAAATCTTGTCCTAAACTTAAATATCAACTCAGAAAAATTTAAAACAAAACACAACTATGAAGAACACACTATGGTCGAAACATCCATAGGCCATTTCCCTTTATTTTTATTGCAATTCCTTCCAACTTCAAAACTCATGCTTAAACCAAAATTTTGCAACAAACATCTTCCAATCCTAAGTTCAAAACCATACTTAAAACATCCATTTAGAAAAAGCTAATAATCAACACCAAATTTTTTTGTAAAAAGATCCAAGCACTTGAATCACAAGTTTTGACCTTAAATCAAAACATCTCCAAGAATTTCAAAAAATCAAATCTTACTTCTAACATATTCATAATATCATCCTAACATCAACCATGCTTTAGATCATCAAACTAAAGTCACCAAAATCACAAAATAACATTTGGAGTTTTTGGTTTTACACTTAGTCCAAAAACATAAACTTTTCCCTCAACTAGTTTTGATAAATCTCTTGATCTATGACTTATAAATATATGATCTTCAAACCAAACCATCACATGGTTTAAAAAGATGTCCTAAAACATATATAAGCTTCTAATTCAAGATCATATAGTTAGAAATTAACCAAAACATAAATTTAGCCAAGAATATCCACACTTTGACTTATTTGAATATCTCTTTGCATAAAATTTCATATCTTTGAAACTAACATCAAATATCTTCAAAATAATAATATAACATGTATATAAGATGTTTAGGATCCTCCAATAAAATTATCAAAGTCATTAGAATAGGTTTAGACCACCAAAGAGTTAAACTTTCTCAAAACAGAAACTGTTTTTCCTCTTCCAGTTTCTAAGTTTCTAAATCTAAGAACATCTTTCATCAAAACCTTTAATCATGCAAAAATCCTCAACCAATAGTCACATATACATGTTAACAATACTCCATAAAAATTTCGGACCAATATCTATCCATTAGCTTGGTCAAAAACTCCAAACTATAACATATTCTCCAGTTTATCTCCCAGAATGACCTTTCTATAGTTTACACAATATTTGACTGACCAAATGATCTTCAAATGGGGCAAATAAGATATCCATGTAAACTAGACTAAAAAAGGAACAACTTATATGAAGGAGACTTTATGATAAAACACTTACAACAGCTTCGAAATGGGCATGCAAAAGATCTCCTAAAATCTGTCCGAGAGAGAGTGTTTGATAATCTTTTATTAGAAGGAGTAATTGAAGATAAGTTCATGGGTGCTGGCTGGACACATTTATGGACGAGATAAGGGAGGTGATAAGGCTGGAGTTGAGAGTTAAGTGTGGTTTTCTCCTACCCAAAATATCTATAAAAGATTATCTCATAATATTCTATCCAATAATATCTACAAAAATCAACTTAAGATATTTTTATCTAATAATATCTATAAAAAAACAACTCAAAATACTTTTACCCAATAATATTCACGAAAAATTACCTCAAGATATTTCTTTTTATCCAATAATATCTACAGTTTTGAACAGACGTTTTGTCCGAAAATATGAAAAAATGTTATTGCGCCATAAGACTTTAAATAACCCTCCGAGTCTAATGGCACAAACCATAATACATTTTGACACTTCTAACTATCTCCAATAATCAAAAATACACTTCTAATACCATAGTAAATAATAACACTAACTATGTAGTTAGACAAAAACCTATACGATTAATGGATTCGTGAAAACTTATGGGTTTTTCACGAGATTCCTAAAGTTAATAGAAATTTCACAATTGAATTTCTAGCGGGCTGTTACACCTTTCATCACACCACATGTAACAATCGTATATGTGACTTCATAACGAGCAATGCTCAACTCCACACTTGATGCATACTGTAACCAGGCATCCTCTAGGCCCCGCCAACAAGAGGCTACAAGTCGTGCTAAGAGCATTACCATCTTGGCTGATTCAACTGTCACCCGACAACAACTCAGGAATGTCACTCAGTTTATTATGCTCTCGAGTGACCAGAGAAACTTCACAGATATAATTCATCATCTTGACTTGGGGTCATGATATGCACCCACCCACATGTTATCACCAGTACATGAAAATCCAATTTCTAGATCACAAAACATGACATAATACAACACATTTAAATAATCAGAACAAATAGTACTAACAGTAAATATGCAAATGCATGACACGCAATATATTAGATGATATGACAAAACACACGTCAGACAATATACAACATCACAACAGTCACAAAAGTCATAGTTTCACAAACCCAACTACACGTGTCAGCTCCTCATCCTTTCGGCCCACAGCCCAATTTCCAACAAAACTATGATTATCAAACCCAACACATTGCCGGGCTCGATGCCCTTCTCAACACAACGAGACTGCAAACAGACTTGGTGATAAATTTATGAGTTTTGCTACATACAAGCACAGTTGTGCACTAATCTGTGCACCAATACTGATTTATTCATACTTAAAATTTAAATTAATACTGTTTTCAATCAAATTTACTTTTTGACTAATCACATCACATTGATGCACAGATTAGTGTATAATTGTGCTTGCAACTATATTTTTTCTAAATTTATATCTTAAACTCAAGAGTCAGCTTTGGAGTTACTTACGACGCGGACGGGCAAATCTGGATGATTGAGGGTGCGTCGGTCTACCGTCTATGGGGTCCCGCGATTGGACAAGTGCGCGTGCCGCTACGCAGACGGACACAAAATAGTTAGTTAATAAACGGAATGTAAACAGGAAACTAGTAAGTAACTCATGGCAGATTTGGCTCACCAAGGTGACGCCAAATGTTACGGGTCAAACCCCGTAGTTGGACTGCTATGCTGGGCTATCAAT
Organism: Carya illinoinensis; assembly: GCF_018687715.1. NCBI lineage: Eukaryota > Viridiplantae > Streptophyta > Magnoliopsida > Fagales > Juglandaceae > Carya > Carya illinoinensis. The sequence continues at coordinate 30,977,445 of NC_056765.1, forward strand.
GAGTGAAACCTGATGTTCTCATGGTTATTAGGCCTATGGGCCCACTGCATTAAATTCTTGTTTCTTTAGTTGAATGAGTCAATTGCAAATAACTAATCTGTTACTAGAAGTTGTTGGTCTACAGATTAAGGTGTGGAGTTGTTGAGTCGTGTCTTTAATTTCGGTCTGTTATTTAATTCCAAGTATTTCAGCAGCATGTGCCAGCAGTTATTTAATTCCCTGTAAGTAGGCAATTATTTTGCCAAGTCAGTAGAGTCAGTTGTCTATAAGTATTGTTTGCAGCAATAAAATAGACAGATTATTCAAGCCAACTAATATCTTTGGAGAGTGATCTTCTCGAACAAATCAATTCTTATCCTTTCCATTAATATCCTATTCTTTATCCTAACATTGGTATCAAGAGCCGGTGCATCCATGGCTGAGGGTAATGTCAGTACTCGTTATTCCCAGTTAGCCGACTCATTAGCCACTTTAAAGCAAGTCCAGGAGACGCATGAAAAACAGCAAGCACACCTGCAACAAACTGTGGAGGGATTAGCAGAACAAGTGAAGGTAGTAGCTTCTAATTTAGAACTACTTTTGAAGCATGAAGGCAAGAAAGTGGACGCTGAAACAAATGTCGTGCTCACACACTCTTCTAATCCTCTATTTGAAGATGCATGTGGCATTCAAACCAAAACAATTCGCTTGGAGTTTCCCACGTTTCATGGAGCTGACCCTCACGGTTGGTTGTATCGAGCCAATCAATTTTTTAAATACCATCAACCACACCCCCAACACCGTGTTTTATTAGCTTCCATTCATATGGAAGGCAAAGCCTTGACATGGTTTCAAGAATTGGAAGCAGTTGGTGCATTCACAAATTGGGAAGTATTTGAACGTGCCTTGCTTACTCGTTTTGGGCCATCCGTTTATGAAGATGCCATGGAAGCCCTCACAAAGCTACGACAAACAACGACGGTGGAAGCTTACAAGTCCGACTTTGAGCATCTTTCTAATCAACTCCATGGATTAGCTGAATCTTACAAACTCAGCTGTTTCTTGGGTGGATTACGTGAAGATATTCGCTATATGGTGCGCATGATGAGGCCAACTTCATTATTGACTGCTTTTGGCATTGCTAAGATGCAAGAAGAAAATGTGGCAGCATTAAAGCGGATTGTTCGCTTTCCAATGGGATCTCCTAAACCCCAATGGGCTCTTCCCGAGCCACCAACTAAAATGTCAGTTCCCATTCAGCGTTTATCTCCTGCCCAAATGAAAGAAAGAAGAGACAAGGGATTGTGCTATAATTGTGATGACAAGTGGGGTCCTGGCCACCGTTGCAGATCAGCCAAACTTTTTATTATGGAATGTGTAGATTCCGATGAAGAGGAAGTGGATTCATGCCCTACCAATCTTTTGGAAGCAAGTGCGTCGAGTTCAAAGCTTATCAACATAGAACCTGATGCTAAAGAACCTGAACCAGCAATCTCCATCCATGCTCTTGTTGGTTCTCCGAACAACAGAACTATGAGGCTTCTTGGCTCTATTTGTGGTGTACGAATTGTAGTGTTGATCGACACTGGAAGCACCCACAATTTTGTGGATCCCTCAATTGTAACAAAGGCACAATTACCTCTATGCCATACACCGGGGTTGACAGTCAAAGTCGCAAATGGTGAAGCTGTACGCAGCGAAGGACTTATGCAATCTGAAACTTTTCAGATGCAAGGTATTCACTTTCGTACAGAATTTTTTGTCCTCACCTTGGGTGGTTGTGATGTGGTATTAGGTGTTCAATGGCTCAAAACTCTTGGGCCGATTCTTTGGGATTTTTCAAAGTTATCTATGGCTTTTACTTACAAGGGCAGCAAGGTGGCGCTTCAAGGCCTTACTCCTTCTGCATTCTCACTAGTGGAAGGTCACGATTTCAAGAAGGCGGCTAAAATGGACAAAAGAGGTATGGTGTTACACTTAATTGAGAGTCCTGATTTCCCCACCACCCCTCCTCCAATTCACCCAACACTACAGCCTCTTTTAGACTCTTTTAAATCTGTTTTTCAGACTCCTGCTGGTTTACCACCGACCCGCACTCATGATCACCATATTGATCTTTATGACGGAACAAAACCAGTGTTCACTAGGCCTTACCGTTACCCATATTTTCAAAAAAATGAAATTGAAAAGTTGATATCTGAAATGCTCGCTACTGGGGTCATTCGACCTAGCCAAAGCCCTTTTGCATCACCCGTTTTATTGGTACGTAAACAAGATGGAAGTTGGAGATTATGTGTCGATTATAGAGCTCTAAATAAAGAGACTATTAAGGCCAAATTTCCAATTCCTATTGTAGACAAACTACTTGATGAATTACATAGGGCCACTATTTTTTCCAAACTTGACCTTCGTTCGGGATACCATCAAATCAGAGTTTTTCCTAGTGATGTCCCAAAAACAGCTTTCCACACCCATGATGGCCATTATGAATTCCTAGTTATGCCATTCGGCTTGACTAACGCCCCCGCTACCTTTCAAAGTTTGATGAATGAAATTTTTCGCCCCTATCTCCGTAAGTTCCTTTTGTTTTTTTTTGATGATATTTTGGTCTATAGTAAAAATATGGCTGACCATATTCATCACTTGAAACTCGTGCTTGAGACTTTGCGGCAAAATCAACTTTATGCTAAACTTTCGAAGTGTAGTTTTGGTTGCAATGAAATTAATTATCTTGGTCATCTCATATCTAAAGACGGTGTGCAGGCCGATCCCTCCAAAATAGAGTCTATGCTCCAATGGCCTTTTCCTAGTACTCTAACGTCTCTTCGTGGGTTCCTAGGCCTTACAGGGTATTATCGAAAGTTCATTAAAAATTATGGCATCATTGCAGCCCCCCTAACAGCCTTACTTCGTAAGAATAATTTCACTTGGTCCGATGACGCCATAGTCTCATTTCAGGATCTCAAAAGGGCTGTAACATCACCTCCTGTTTTAGTGCTTCCTGATTTTTCTAAACCTTTTACAATTCAGTGTGATGCATCAGGTTATGGCATTGGAGCAGTTCTCTTACAGCAAGGAAAACCAATCGCTTTTATGAGTCAAGCATTGAAAGGAACGGCCCTTGCACTTTCCACTTATGAAAAAGAATTGCTCGCTTTGGTCTTGGCAATTAAAAAGTGGCGACCCTATGTCTTGGGGCAGAAATTTGTGGTTCAAACTGACCAACAAAGTCTCAAATATTTGTTGGATCAACGTGTGGGTACTCCCGCTCAACAACGATGGCTCACTAAACTTTTGGGGTATGACTTTGAAGTGCACTACAAGAAGGGCAAAGAAAATTCTGTGGCGGATGCTTTATCCAGGAAAGCTCATGGAGAACTCTCGGCTCTTACACTTCCCTTTGCTTCTTGGTTGTCTACTTTACGTTCTGAGTATGCCACTGCTCCTGAACTAATTACATTGCAGGATCAATTTCATAAAGGGAACCTGGATACTTTTATTTATTCCATGAAGGATGGACTGATTTTTTACAAAAATAGAATTTTTGTTGCTGCACAGTCTCCTCTGCGAGCTATGCTTATGGAACTCATGCACTCCAGCCCTCTTGGAGGACACTCTGGGTTCCACAAGACCTACCACAGATTGAAATCTGAATTTTATTGGCCGGGCATGCGTCGGGACATCCGCACCTTCATTCGGGAATGTGAAAATTGTCAAAGGAATAAATCTGAAAATATTCCTACACCTGGTTTACTTCACCCTCTCCCAATTCCCACTAAGGTATGGACAGATATTTCTATGGATTTTATCGACAGTCTACCTCTCTCTCATGGGTGTAGTGTTATTATGGTTGTGGTGGATCGACTCTCCCAGTATGCACATTTTATTGCCATATCTCATCCATATACAGCTTCAAAAATTGCTACTATTTTTCTAGAGCACATATTTAAATTACATGGAATGCCTGCATCAATAGTCATAGACCGTGACCCCACTTTTACAAGCCTGTTTTGGAAGGAACTGTTTAAGTTGCAGGGAACCACCTTGCAATTCTCTTCAGCTTATCATCCACAATCTGACGGCCAGACTGAGATTGTGAATAAAAGTGTGGAACAATATCTACGAAGTTTTTCAGGTGCTAAACCCAGGGATTGGAAAAATTGGTTAGCTTTGGCTGAGTGGTGGTACAACACAAACGTTCATACTTCCACAAAGCTGACACCTTTTGAGGTCGTCTATGGATACCCACCCCCGAAGCTTCTTCCATTTTCTCCAGGTACAACAAAACTACAAGCTGTTGAGGACACTTTGCGCTCTAGAGATGAAATCCTACGATTACTACACCATAATCTTCACTTTGCCCAAGCTAGAATGAAGAAATATGCCGATATGAGGAGGACGGAGCGTGTATTTCAGATTGGGGATTTTGTCTATTTACGTTTACAACCCTATCAACAACAATCTCTAGTCCATCGACGCAATCAGAAATTATCTCCTCGTTTCTATGGTCCTTATAAGATTCTAGAGAAGATAGGGACAGTAGCTTACCGATTAGAGCTTCCAGGTGACTCTAAGGTCCATTCCACCTTCCATGTCTCAAGCTTGAAGCCAAAGTTGGGTCACCGCAACCTCCTCTCCACCAAGCTGCCACCAACTGCTGCAGATGGGTCACTTCGTCCTGAGCCTGAGAAGCTTCTTCAACGACGAGTGGTGAAACAGAATAATAAGGCTGGCGTCGAAGTACTGGTTCAATGGAGAGGTCTCGCTCCTGAAGATGCTTCGTGGACAGATTATTACAAATTGAAAAAGGACTTTCCAGACCTTGTGGACAAGGTCGCCCAAGGGGGGGGATTGTTACGGGTCAAACCCCGTAGTTGGACTGCTATGCTGGGCTATCAATGAGTGAAACCTGATGTTCTCATGGTTATTAGGCCTATGGGCCCACTGCATTAAATTCTTGTTTCTTTAGTTGAATGAGTCAATTGCAAATAACTAATCTGTTACTAGAAGTTGTTGGTCTACAGATTAAGGTGTGGAGTTGTTGAGTCGTGTCTTTAATTTCGGTCTGTTATTTAATTCCAAGTATTTCGGCAGCATGTGCCAGCAGTTATTTAATTCCCTGTAAGTAGGCAATTATTTTGCCAAGTCAGTAGAGTCAGTTGTCTATAAGTATTGTTTGCAGCAATAAAATAGACAGATTATTCAAGCCAACTAATATCTTTGGAGAGTGATCTTCTCGAACAGATCAATTCTTATCCTTTCCATTAATATCCTATTCTTTATCCTAACACCAAAAGTGGCGGACCAGAGGGCTTTTGGTGGGTTTTTCACGAAGAGGGTGTCGGATCTGGGAGCTAGCGGGTGGAGGAGGGGGTTGCTACAGTGGGACACGGCGGAGCAGAGGTGGGGATGGGCTACAACTCTCAGGTTGGGTGGATCTGAGTGAAGGGATGGTGGGAAAAGGAAGGTGGGTGCTTGGGGGTGGTTGCGCGGCCTTGCGAAGGCAGCTGGAGTGGCGGCGGACTGCCAAAAACACTCCTAAAGGCTTCGGGATCTAGATCTAAGGGTGGGGAATCTCTAGATCTAGGTTTAGAGAAGGAGAGGATCGATTTTCGTGGTGATTCGAGGGGTGGAGAACTCGGCCTATTTATAGGCTGAGCGGGGGTTCTCAACATTCGCGGTGACGATTTCAAATGGGGGTGGTGGACGGTGTGGGGTCTGTGCGAGAGCCAAGCGTGGCATGCTACCATTGGCCACCAGCGGCGGCGAGGCGCACCCATGGCTGAAAAGCCTTCGGGTTGCAGAGGGAGTGGGGAAGAAAATACTGAGGGGCTCACGGATTAGGGGTGGCAGGTGGTGGTGTAGGCTGGTGGTGGAGGGGCTACCAGTGGTCGATGCGTGGCACGGCGCAGATGGGAAGGCAAGAGGGAAATTAGGGCTTTTAAATCATTTAATCAAAACGACGCCGTTTTAAGTAAGGGAAAAATTTCACCCACAGCTGTCAAAACGACGCCGTTTCTGGGTGGTTGGGCCCGATTCCCACACTCCATTCGGCCCAATGACTCACTACACAGTACACAACACACAAATTAACCTCTTTCCTAACCCACTACACAAAAAAAGGCCCAATCCAAACAAGTAAGAATAATAGAAATAAAATACAAGGAAATAAAATAAAATAAAATAACCAAATAATACAAAAATAAAAAATAAAAACACACAGATTTTTGGGTTCTCATGACACTCGCTCTTGCACGTGTAATTTTTTACTGCGGAGATCGATGGAGTGGTTGGATCATCCTCCACTTTGGTATGCTCAAGTTTTGTTTATTTTTATTCTCTTTTAGAGCGTATGCATAACCACGCATATTGCACAAACGGTTATATGACAAACCAATTAAGCACAAACGTTAATATATATTCGCTGAATAGATGATGATAAACATAGTCTTAGAAACACACATGCATGCATGCATTCTGAAATTAAATACCAAACCAAACTAGCTATAGCTAGTACGTACAGAGTAGTGCGACTCCCATTAACAACAAACATAGATGATCGACGACACAGACTTTGTACATACGATCAAAGTGATGATCTAATGATCATCTACTCATTATTTATCGATATAGAGATCTAGATGGTCATATATATATATATAATATATATAAATTAACGATCATTCCCAGCTGAACGCTCTTTGGTGATTTTGGTCTGGCGATCACCCACAAGGTTGAGGAACTTCTTCTTCACTTTATCCAGCGATGACTGGATTTGATCCAGCGATGACTGGATTTGATCCAGCGATGACTGGATTTGATTCAGCGATGACTGGATTTGATCAAGCGGGTCCAAAGAGGTTGCACGACTCGGATCTTGATGATTCTCTTTTCTATTTTCACGAGGCGATTGTCTAGGACGGTGTTTTGAAGGATGAGTACTACTTACGGGAGTTGACTTTCTGACTATCTGCTTATCAGATTTTCTACGACTTGATGAAGCTCTGGAGAAATACAAAGATTAAAAAACGTGTCATGTATATAAATTGATATATCGGTTAGCCCTATAGCACCTAAAAATTGATCAAGTACTTGAAGCTAGTGATAAGCAGAAGATCATCAGTACTTAACAAAATCGATATTGCATCAATAATCATTCATAAAAATAAATCAATATCATGCTGATCGATCATCCCCGTTCTATCAATCAATTCCTCAGAAGTACATGCAACTGCGCCTAAAAGTTCGGTAATACACAAATTCTCCCCCTAGCTTTTTTAAAGTCACAAGGCGGGAGACATCATATATGACTGCATGATCATGTGCACTATCATGTGGAAGTAGTAATTGTTCATGCAAAGTAACATATATACATCAAATAATTGTAAGAACGGTGTTAAAATCACTGAACTGACCACCGATGCATGAAAACTCGTTAAATTATCAAAAACTTTGATTTCCCACCCAAGTCGCGGCCAGTTGTAACGTACTCATACATATTGATCTCATTCATGTACGTACAGCAAAATATTTTGAGCAATTTCATTTTCTCGATTGTTTTCCATTCTTTCTCATAAAAATACAATTGAAAATAAACATGCAATATTTGAATTATATATTAAAGAAAAAACAACAACAAAACGACAATATTTGAACGATATTGATATTTGAAAATCAAGATAATCAAATTAATAACGTATCTAAATAACAAAACAAGCAATATCCATATGTAAGATATCAAAAATGGCATGCCACATGACAATTAATTAAGCTGCCAATTGTCAGAAAATTAAAAATATTAAAACATGTCAAAAAGAAATTTAAAAACTTAAAACATGTTAGAAATAAAATAAAAAACTAATAGCTCAAAATAACAAAAGTGGAAAGAAATTCAAAATCCCAAAAATCATAGGTATAAAAGTGACAAAGAGGAGGATCAAAGATTAGGGAGAGGATCAAGGAAACCCGAGAGATCGAGGGAATCGGTGAGAAAAAGTATGGTGCTTTATTTGAGACTTAAGATCAGCTGTCAGGTAGGTAAGACTGAAGATCGGTGTTTCTAAACTTTTGAACTAATTAAAACCAATTTTTAGAGAAGAATGTTTGATTTTTAATGGATCGAAACTGTTTTTCATTTAGTCTTTTTCAAACACATTCAAATAGCAAAAAATCAGAAAAATTATTTCGGAAGATTGTTGTATGATGAAACAAATGAAGCTTTTACATACAACAGTACTACGTACATTCTTCTTCAGCAAGACGACCATCGATCATTCGATTCACAAAAGCCATGGTGGAAAAATAAGATTTTTGTAAATTATATTGACCAAGTTGAAAGTTAAACTTCACCACACTATAAGTTACAGAATATCTTTGCTAAATTAAAAAAAAAAACAAAACAAAATATATTTGCTCCGAAAAGAGATCGAAGTAATTACTCTTCTTCGGTGTTGCCCATTTGTCCAAAACTGCAGCTAGCTTGTCTAAAATCTCACTGGGTCGAAGTACGTAGTCAGGGGAGGGCCAAGGATGCTAATATATATATATATATATATAAATAGAGACAGGGTGGCTGTACTGTCACTGCTGGGCGCTGGTGTATTTTATGTGTTTTTTTCTTTTTGTTTTTTTTTTCACATGATTTTTTTAATATTTTATATATATTTTTAAAAAAATATTCACAACATCATTAAATAACTCTTCTTTAATTACAAAGGAAAAAAAATAAAAGAAAAATCCCAGCAGGAAGATTAACATTTTATATATATACATTACTACTGTTGAGAATAATTAAGAATACTTTTTATTTTTTAAGCCAAAAACATTCTGGGGACTGAAGAGTATTTTTTTTTATTTTTTTTTTCCTTATTTTGACAACTACCACGTTATCAAGATCACGATAGTGCATATCTAGTGCCTTTTACAGTTGGCAAGGTAAATATAAAATCAAATCCTTTGACCTACTAATTTGTTTTCCTTCATAAACTTCCATTATATTATATTGATAATAATACTTATAGTAGTAATGGAAAATGTTATCTATATTTATAATTTTACGCACATAATCATACGTGTTAACGTGTCATTTATTAAAATGACGAAGATTTTAAATTTGAATTAAAAAAAAAATTTGAAAAAGGAAAGCTGACGCGCAATACGTATAATTGTGCATAAAATTATTCGTACAATTAACACTATTCAATACTAATAATGGTTTTTTTCGCACATGCATGATGTGTTATGCGTAGTATATTAGTGAGATAGACATGATTTACTAAGAACCTTTCACCTACTCATTTGCTCTTATTCGAAGATTATATTATATATAATGATAATAATACTAATAATAATAACAATAATTTTTTTATAGGATGATACCCACTTTGCATGGTTAGGTACTTTGGTTAGGTAGACAATATAAGATCATTTCAACTATTCCTTTCACCTCAGCCAAAAATTACATTATATATAATGATAAAGATACCATTATTAATAATATATGTTTTTTGCTTGGTATTATGCACATGCATGCACGGTGCATTGGTGAGGTAAACATCGATTATATGATCTTTCACCTTCTCTTTTGGCCTCTATTGAAAATTATATTGTATATGATGATAATTAATGTACTGATAATTTTCTTTTAATTTAAAAAATATCATTTAAAATCTTATGGAAAAATATTAAGAATGTACATAGAAAATTTTCAACATATTAATATTATTTTGAAGTTTATTTTAGAATTTGAGTTGTGGGAAAAGAGAGAGATTATGCTAAGTAGGCCAATATTTAAAGCAGAAAACGTTTAATTGGTTGTTGAGGCACACTAAGATTAACTCAGTTCAATCTAATTTTAAGCCGAGTCTAACATCTAAATACACAATATTAATTTTCAAATTAATAAAATTATGTCAATTCAAAACCTTTCAACTCAACACATCTCTACATATGAGACTCACAACTTTTTTCAATTTTCTATAAATAAATCTAAACTCATCTTAACATCTAAATATATCTAAATTCATCTTAGGTGGACTCCACAAAAATCACTTCACCATCTCAACTCACTATTATATATTCATAAAGAACTTAACTCATCTCAACTCAACTCAACATTCAAACGCAGCTTAAAGCAAGTCAATGTTTAATGGAAAAGGTTTGATACAGAGATCTAGATGGTCATATATATATATATATATATAAATTACTGCTTCCCAGTTGGAGGCTTTTTGATGATTTTCAGGCGATCATCCACATGTTTGAGGAGCTCCTTCTTCACTTCATCCAGCAATGTCTTGATTTTTTCTTTCAGATTTTCAGACCAATCCTGATCATTACTTGACGAGGACGTTGCAGGATGCGGTTGATCTTTGTCTTTTGGAGCAGCAGTCTTTGGGTTAACTTTCGTTTTGCCTGTCCGCATAGTAGCTTTGCTAACATCTGATATAGCTGTGGAGAAATACAAAGATTAAAAAACGTGTCATGTATATAAATTGATATATCGATTAGCCCTATCGCACCTAAAAATTGATCAAAGTACTTGAAGCTAGTGATAAGCAGAAGATCATCAGTACTTAACAAAATCGATATTACATCAATAATCATTCATAAAAATAAATCAATATCATGCTGATCGATCATTCCCGTTCTATCAATCAATTCCTCAGAAGTACATGCAACTGCGCCTAAAAGTTCGGTAATACACAAATTCTCCCCCTAGCTTTTTTAAAGTCACAAGGCCAGAGACATCATATATGACTGCATGATCATGTGCACTATCATGTGGAAGTAGTAATTGTTCATGCAAAGTAACATATATATATACATCAAATAATTGTAAGAACGGTGTTAAAATCACTGAACTGATCACCGATGCATGAAAACTCGTTAAATTATCAAAAACTTTGATTTCCCACCCAAGTCGCGGCCAGTTGTAACGTACTCATACATATTGATCTCATTCATGTATGTACAACAAAACATTTTGAGAAATTTTCATTTTCCCGATTGTTTTTCGTTCTTTCTCATAAAAATACAATTGAAAATAAACATGCAATATTTGAATTATATATTAAAGAAAAAACAACAACAAAACGGCAATATCTGAACGATATTGATATTTGAAAATCAAGATAATCAAATTAATAACGTATCTAAATAACAAAAGTGGAAAAAAATTCAAAATCTCAAAAATCATAGGTATAAAAGGTGACAAAGAGGAGGATCGAAGATTAGGAAGATGATCGAAGGAAATCCGAGAGATCGAGAGAATTGGTGAGAAAAAGAATGGTGCTTTATTTGAGACTTAAGGTAGGTAAGACTGAAAATCAGTGTTTCTGAATTTGTCAACTAATTAAAACCAATTTTTAGAGAAGAATGTTTGATTTTTAATGGATGGAAACTGTTTTTCATTTAGTCTTTTTCAAACACATTCAAATACCAAAAAATCAGAAAAATTATTTAGGAAGATTGTTGTATGATGAAACAAATGAAGCTTTTACATACAACAGTACTACGTGGGTTCTTCTTCAGCAAGACGACCATCGATCATTCGATTCACAAAAGCCATGGTGGAAAAATAAGATTTTTGTAAATTATATTGACCAAGTTGAAAGTTAAACTTCACCACACTATAAGTTACAGAATATCTTTGCTAAATTTAAAATAAAATAAAATAAAAAAACAAAATATATTTGCTCCGGAAAGAGATCGAAGTAATTACTCGTCTTTCGGGTTGACCATTATGTTGTCCAAAACAGCAGCTAGCTTGTCTAAAATCTCATTGGGCCGAAGTACGTAGTCAGTGGAGGGCTAAGGATGCTAATATATATATATATATATATATATATATAAATAGAGACAGGGTGGCTGTACTGTCACCGTTGGGCGTTGGTGTATTTTATGTATTTTTTTTTTATTTTTTTTCACATGATTTTTTTAATATTTTTATATATATTTTTAAAAAAATATTCACAACGTCATTAAATAAAACTTCTTTGGAAAAAAAATAAAAGAAAAATCCCAGCAGGAAGATTAACATTTATATATATATATATATATTACTACTGTTGAGAATAATTAAGAATATTTTTTTTATTTTTTTGTTAAGCCAAAACCAAGCTGGGGACTGAAGAGTATTTTTCTTTTCCTTATTTTGACTACCACGAGATCAAGATCACGATAGTGCATATATAGTGCCTTTTACAGTTGGCAAGGTAAATATAAAATCAAATCCTTTCACCTACTAATTTGTTTTCCTTCATAAACTTCCATTATATTATATTGATAATAATACTTATAGTAGTAATGGAAAATGTTATCTATATTTATAATTTTACGCACGTAATCATACGATGGTTACGTGATTACACGTGGGACCGACAACCTTTTTCAACTCAACACATCTTTACATATGAGACTCACAACTTTTTTCAATTTCCTATAAACAAATCTAAACTCATCTTAACATTTAAATACATTTAAACACATCTTAGATGGGCTCCACAAAAATCATTTTACCATCTCAACTCACTATTATATATTCATAAAGAACTCAATTTATCTCAACTCAGCTCAACATCCAGATGCAGCCTAAAGCAAGTCAATGTTTAATGAAAAAGGTTTGAATTAATCCAACGTCACAAAAGCATTTTTAATAATTTGTTAAGGATATGGGCTTGCTTCAGCGATCAACAAGTGCAAACTGATTGGATCGATATTGCAAGGGTGACCATTAACCCAAGTCAATTACATTGGGCAAGTGCGCGTGCAGCTTTTTCAGATAAGGGATCCCTCCAGTTGAGCACAGACATCCTTCACTTAAAATTGAAAATTAGATGGATTGGTTGCATCATTTTATTATGTCTTTCAGAGGAAACATAAATGCTTTATGGATCAAACCTCGTGAAAGAGACATGCACAATGAAATGTTTGACCAATCTGAAATATATCTAGGACCTTAGACCGAACCAATGTCTTGTTTATGTATTAATATATGGGATATTTGGTAATTAAATTTGACCAAGTTATGACATCTTCAAAATTCTCACTTGGATTACTTTGGGTCTCATGACCATGGTGACAACACTTTGGCTGAGGCGTTTCTTGTGCATGTGACAACTTTTGTTACTTGGGTACAAACAAATACTTTTTAGTTCACATAGCTACTACTCTTAAGTAAATTATTTCGCATATAGGGAATTTTATTTACACCGTGTAATGATATCTTAAAGAGTTAGCTAGCTTTTATTATGCGTGCATGCTTCTTCGGCAAAAGCGTTTCTGATATGTTACCAGATGTTTGTCTCTTCAAGGGACTGGCCGGCCTTGGTTCCTACAAATTCTGAATACCAAAATCCTTCTAACACAAACACAGGCCAACATTCTTGGACATGATATGGCTCTACCTTGTTGCAATATAGTTACTAATAGTATTTGGAAGATTTCTAGTTTATACACACGTATTTATTTACTTTCGGGGAAGAAAGACGGGGAAAATGTTTTAAGTACATACGTGATCTTTTCACTTGTATTTGCAGGTGGACTACTCCAATGCATTGGAGTATGCCACACATAGTGGAGTGACTGAAGAACCCAGAGAAGCGATATATATAGAGTCACTAGAGGCTGAAAAGAAGTTCATCGACTTGCATAGTCCCATCTTCGTTTCCAGACTTTTCACCAACTAACATCGAGGATATTATTTAGCTTTTATTTTTTTGCAATTCTTTACGATTAGACAAAGATTTTCATTTCTAGTTTCTTCTTAACCCCTAGGGGTTGGCTCAAGTGGTAAAGGCCTTGGGCTTGGAGGTATGCTCCCCTAGGTCTAGGGTTCAAATCTCCTTGGGTGCAAACAATCTCTAGGGGCCATTGAATTGAAAGAGTTTCTCCTTGAATTACTCGAGGTGCACTTATGGGAAACTCTTTGTTCCTGGACACCTGGTGCTAATAATAAAAAATTTCTTGTTTCTTTTGGATGTTGCTCCCATCAACTAATTACAATGTATTGAATCATTAAAAAAATAAAAAAAAATAAGAAATATTGAATATTAGATGCGGAATGCAACTTTGTATGGCGTGTTGTGATTTCAGTATCATAAATGATAGAATGCGTTTATTCTTTGCATGTTTGAGAACGCTGCATCGATTCTTGGAGCGCTACATACATTCAGCTCGTTTGATACAGTTGGTGAGAGCTAAGCTAGCATGTGGTGAATAGTTGAGGGCCTGTGCACCATCAGGATTAGTCGGGACGTTATTTTCGGACACCCGGTGCCAATAAAAAAAAATTTCTAATTTCTTCTAGATGTTTCTCCCATCAACTAATTACCTTGTATTGAGTCACTAAAAAAATAAAAAAGAAGAAAAAATTATTGAATATTAGATGTGAATTGTGATTTCAAAATGCAACTCTATATGGTGTATTGTGATTTCAATCTCATAAATGATAGACTGCATTTCTTCTTTGCATGTTTGAGAATGTTGCATTGATTCTTGGAACGCTACATATATTCAGCTCTTCTAATACAGTAGGTGAGAGCCAAGCTGGCTTGTGGTGAGCAATGTTGGTGCTGACAGAATTGTTACTCATACATAGAATCAATCCTGGTTTTAATCGATAAAATGCTATGGGGGAAAGGTCACTCATTACATTGCAAATACCTTTCTTCCATAGATAGCATCTTGACAAAGCTATGCGGTAATCTCAACATGTTTAAGAACCACAAGGTCATCTTGCGTCAACCTAATTGGATCTAAACTATTTCTTCTTTCCTCGTTTATATAAGGCTAAAGCTGCATTCTAAAGATAGGAATTAAAGTTAAATGTCCCCCACATTACAAGACTAAGGTTTGTCTGGATGTTAAGAATATATTAGAATATCTGTAAATAGTAGTTAAATAGTTTGAGTTAGGTTTTATTTTTTCCTGGCTGTCTCTTTCTTTCTTTCTCCTTTCTCTGTCTTTCCTCTCTGTTTATCTCGGTCTCTCTTCCTCCCTTTTGTTTGCTAACTCTCTCTCTCTCACTCACTCTAGCCACTGTGTCCTCTTCTTCTCCTCCACCTTCTCCTCCTTGAAGCATCAATGGTCGGGGGAACCATGGCCACGAATGGCAATGGGTTTGCAAAGAGACTGCTAGCCATTCGTGACTGTGGTTCTTTGTAGAGTTTGCTTAGAAGTCAAATTTGTTACGTTTTGGATTTTTTTTTTCAATTTGTTGTGTATTTGTATTTTGTTGGGGATTTGTTATGAATTTTTTAGTGTTTTTCAATTGTCTTTTCATCGTGGATGGGCAATGAGAAGGGTGGGGTGGACGGTCGTGAGGGCCAATCTAGCCCTCGGCATCTAGATGAGGGCAACCGCCAATCAGAGGCGGTGCAAAGGTACGGTGGTGGGATACAGGTGAGGGCCACCCCTTGTCGCCGGCGCGGGGTGGGGGGGTGGTTTGGTGCGGGTAACACCCCTAATGCCTAGTCCTATACATGCAGTTTGTTGGAAACACAAAATTTAATCTTGATGATCATGTCTTAATTATAAAACTTGAGAACATATAAAAAATGGGAAAGATGACAAACACCAAAATAAAAAGGACAACAGGTCGAATGCTTTATTATTGATCAATTCCTCAAGGATCTTTCCCTTTTCATATATATTAATATTCAACTATCATTCCAATCAATATTATTAAAGAAAGATAACGACATATATTATTTGAAGAACATGCAAATGGACAAGAAATGATCATCATCGATCTTTTGCTTATTCGTTAATGGATACCGTCAAAATGTTGACACATCTAGCGTTGATAAAACGATAGCCTTGGTGACTGTAGCTTTATTCTAGTTTGATTCCATTCTGTACTACCATAAAAACAAATTGGTACGTACAATGGTTGCAGTCACGGCCATTACAACGGTGCGTTTTATATATTTCAAAAAGTGTTGTTATCGTAGCATTCTTTGCTAGAGAATTATTACAGTTATAAAGAGATCTTATGAAAATAAATATTTAAATTAACATAATTTCATATTATACGTTAGATTTATTTTATAATAAAAATAATTTTATAATTTAATATACCACATCAAATTAAGATACCCAACTTGTGTGTAATAAGAATATTTTTATAACTAATGCATGGATTTCTCGATCAATCACTTTCGATATATAGAAAAAGAATAAAAATGTTGATTTACTTAGAACACACAGTACCTGTGGACCAATGAGGACTGCATTGCGCTCAGCTGGCATACACAACAGAATTAAAGAATATTAAGTATGGGTACTGTGTAGTAGTTAGTCTTTTATATATATAACACATACAAATGAATATGCTAATTCACATACTCCATGTACGTACGTATTTACGTAGAATTTGTGCATGCATGCATGCAACTTACTTGTTTGATTAACAAGACTATCTGTCACATAGCTTTTGTTAACATAATTATATGAAGGAGCATAGGCAGCATAGTAGGCAGTGTAGTAGTTTAGAGTTTTGCTATATACAAGCACAGTCGCACACTAATCTGTGTACCAACACTAATTTATTCATACTTAAAATTTAAATTAACACTGTTATCAATAAAATCTACTTTTTGACCAATCACATCACATTGGTGCACCGATTAGTGCACAATTATGCTTGCAACTATACTTTTCCAGTAGTTTATTCCGATGAAGTCGTAGGACCCTTTGACCAGCTCAGATTGCTTTTCTGTGAATTTGGGTAATCGCTTTCCGACCAACGTTCTCATGCTGTGTGGATAGTCACCATTTGTCAAGGGGTCCATGAACCTGCAATATAATTTGAATATATATATATATATATATTATTTCATGTAAATTATAAATACGATGGTTGTTTGAGAGAAGGATGATCATGCAGTTTACCAAACAAAAGAACAGAAAAGATTTTTTTTTTTTTTAAAAAAAAAAAAAAACACTCATTCATGCAGAATTAATTTATTAGCATACCATCCGAACATGAAATCAAGGGCACGTGAAGCGGCGTCGACGTCTTGTTTGGAATTAGTGTATGGCACCATCCAATGGCACACATGGGTTATACCTATCACACCTTTTTGTACTGCCTGTACATGTAAACATGATGCATAAGACGTACATAAACATACAAACAATAATATTTGCATATAGGTGTGTGTTTGTGTCTATATATATATATATATATATGAGAAGGGAATAAATGGGACCTGATATTTCTGCTTGAAAACTTCAACAGCAGCAGCATGAGCAAGAAGCAGGTGATGGGAGACTAGATAGGGCTCAATGGCGGAATTTCCACCGGTGCAATTGGGACTATACCAGCTCGAACACCGGAAAGGTGCTAGTGTCCCTTGTGCATAACCTCCATTGCTGTATGTCCATGGCTCATTTAGTGTGATCCAGTGCTTTACTCTGTCTCCAAACTCTCTGAAGCAAAGGTCCGCGAAGTCCCCGAAATCTTCCCTGAATATATATAATTACATATATATTAGACTTATTGCCTGGGGAAATATTAATTTGGGTCCCAAACTTGGAGATTTTTTTCTTAGTTTTTGCATAGATCAACAATAATCTAACCCATCAAATGGGTCCCCGATCAACAATATATATGGGGATGCAGTCACTTACACAACTTTGTCACTTAGGAAACCACCATACTCATCGTCTAAGGCCTGGGGAATATCCCAGTGGTAGATTGTCACGAAGGGCTTGAGACCTGCATTCAATTAATATCCTAAATCTCAAGATTAAATTATGATGATCAGCCGTACTACTTGATCATAATTAGATATTCAGGAAATGTAATACAATTATTAATAGACTGAAACATGACCTTTGGACAGGAGCTCATTGATGAGGTTGTTGTAGTATTTGATTCCTTCCCTGTTCACGCCTTTGCTAATCTTTCCCGCTGAAATTAGGCCCCATATGAAATTGTTAGTTTATATTTCTAAATTCCCCTTACTCTTTGTCCTGAATTTTTGTGTCAGAAAAAAGCTTGCAAGAGAGGGATGCAGACAAGAATCTTACTAGGTATCAATCGGGGCCATGAAATTGAGAACCTGTACGCATCTGCACCCATATCCTTCAGAATCGCCACATCTTGCTGCAGTATACAAAAAGGAAAATTAACATGTTATGGAAATCTTTTGACAAAATTTTAGAGGAGTAAAAGACATTTGACGTACCTTGTAGCGATGATATTGATCAACAGCTACATCTCCATTACTGCCGTCCGCAATCAACTCTGCATATATATATATATATATTTATTTATTTATTAAACAAATCTAATTATATATACTTGACTAAATTCGAAGAGATCCAATCAAGTTAAGACCACGTACGTGTGATCAGCTAGAGTAATAATATTCCATCCATTAGATTATCAATTCGTTTATGTTCATGCTATAGCATGAAGTCAAAAGATCAGGAAGGCCGAATGAAATGATCACTCGATGATCTTTGCATTCCATAATCTGTTTTTTCCCTTCTTCTTCTTCTTCTTTTTAATTAATTAATTATTATTTTTTTTTTAACAGAAGTAATGTGAAAAAAGGAAAAATTATATGAATATACCCTATACTTTAAAGTTATTTTTTTATATCCAGTGGGAGAAATTTGCACTGCGTTTTCAGTGCGCAGAGAGAGAAAGCTAGAGAGACCTGGATATTTATGGGTGTAATAATCCCACATGCTTGGGCCTTTACCATCTTCTTTTGCTGCACCTTCATACTGAATCCAAACAAACATTAATCAATGCATGTTATATATATATATATGCAATATATATTCTTGTCATCTTAGTGAAAATTAGGAAAAAAAAAAAAAAAAAGCCTCAAACATGAAGAAAACAGCTGCATGCAGGGGCTTGTTACCCGATAAGCTGCTGCTGCCGCCCCGAAAATGAAACCCTTGGGAAAACTGGTCCGGTTGAGGGAGGAAATGCCATAGCTGGGTGTGATTTTTTCCTGAGCATTGCTGTTAGCAAATGAGCTAACGAGAACTAGAAGGCCAATTAAGGAGTACCAGATAGCCTCTCAATGCCATCGCCGTGAGGTTTGTTTTGGTGATCGAAGCTGCTGAAACTCACCTGCTATTTATAGAAAAAATGGCACATACGTACACAAAGCTCATTACGATTCTTTTATTTTATTTTATTTAATTATTTAACTAATTATGTTAACTCCGAAAAAGAAACGACTGCATGATACCGGGACAAACTATCTCTATATTAATATTATTTAATAATCGCAAATCAAACTAATCACAATTAATTAATTATGTTATATATATAATGTATTTCCCTTATATTAATTAGAATTGCTACAGTTATAATTTTTTTTTTTATAAAAATAAATTAATTATAAGCTGATAATATAGTTTAATTTATATATAATTAACGACCAACAAATGAGGAATGAATTAAAGGGGCATTGAAATATTCCCATGCATAGATCATAAACCTCACTACAACAGATAGCACTTTTGCCGGCGCTTTCAAATCGCCGGAAAATCGCCAAAACTCGCCGCTATATCTATATACCAGCGATTATATAATCGCCGCCGAATCGCCGGTACTATTCAGCCATTTCCTCTATAGCGCAGCGAAGCTCAAAAATCGCCGCCTAATATAAGCTTTTTACCGGCGATTATCTAATCGCCGGTATATAATTTCAAAATATTAAACTAGATACCGGCGATTACAAAATCGCTGGTAAATTATTAAGCGGCGATTTATGTATCGCCGGTAAATATAAAAGAAAACGGGAATTTATTAACCGGCGTTTAGGAAATCGCTGGAAAATTATTAACCGGCGTTTCAAAAATCGCTGGTATGTTATTATCCGGCGTTTCATAAATCGCCGGTAAGTTATTAACCAGCGATTTATGATACGCTGGTTTATCAATTTAAAGACGGATAAATATTTACCGGCGTTTAGAAAATCGCCCGTTTATTAATTTCCGGCGATTTTAGAAACGCCGGTAAATATGTTACAGTCTAGAATTTGCATTGCGGCGTTTAGAAAATCGCCGGATTTTAATAAGCGGGCGATTTTCTAAACGCTGGCATTAACCAACACTGCCAGAAAATTACTTTCCAGCGTTTTTCTCATCGCCGTAATTTAATATAGCAGCGATTAGGAAAGCGCCGGAACTATTATTACGTCCATTTCAATGATATTCCAGCGATTTTAAAATCGCCGGAATATAATTTTTTTGCATTATAATTTTTTTGCCGTTGTTTTGTAAGTTTTTAGCGGCGATTGAAAAATCGCTAGAAAGTCCTAAGAATTCCAAATTTTAATAACCCAGTATTCCTAGATGGGTTTCATTTAAATGAGACCAATGCATTTAAATGATCATTGGTCTCATTTAAATGAAACCCAGTAAGAATACTGGGTCTCATCTTTCACCCATGCATTAATCACCCAAACCAAATATTTGGGTGATTCATGTATAAAATGTACCTGATTGACATGAGTAGCTAATTAATTATCCATACATCAACAACTCACATAATATATCAATATTCAAGTAAATATATGATTAGACCAAAGTCATATATATTTTTACACTGGGTGGTGCATTATACTGTCATATCAAGTACAAGCTGAGCTACAAAGATGTGAAGAGAAATATAATCACTAATATTTGAAACATGTTCAATCCTCTACTACATCCAAAATCAAAGAACTACCAAGTTGTGCTTGTTGGTGCCTTCAGTGCACGCCAATGAACAGCACAATGTTTTAAAGCTTTGAAGAATGTTCCCATCTGTTTAAAATCACCAAAACAGATACAAACTCATGAGCACCCTATATAACATAAATAGTTCTTTCTTAATCATAAATGTAACATGTACAAATTAATTAAATATCGATAAGTTGGTTTGTGACTGTACAATATATCCACATATCGAAAAATAAACGAGAAACTCCGTCATAAAACCAGATTGGGAACCTCAGGCACCTCAGAACTCTTATTTTCCATTTAGTTCACACCACAACAAAAGCCTCATTCAAAATGTCATTAGGGGCCTTGATACCTAAAATTTATTGTTTGCTCGATTTGAAAAATGAGACTTACACTGCTAGTGTTGCCTATATATAGAATGATGTTTTCCTGAATTAGAATTTTTTATGGTATAGTGCTCAGCTCATATGAATCAATAAATAAATAAATAAATAGTATTCCACTCCCCACCCTTCAAAGTTTGTACAGAAGAGAAAAGTTTGCATGAACCTACAGTTCATGGTAACCTTGGCACAAGCTCACACTTTGAGAAAAAGTGGCAAGTGCACATTACAATAACTTGGGGGCATTTACACAGCCATCTCCACCAAAGAGAGATGCAATTTAGATGATCTCTCCTTCAGCATGTTGTTTAGAATCAGTCTATCAATTCCAACACGCCACTACGTGTACACAAAAGAAGAGTTGAAAGTACTGTGTAGTGCCTTTGTTAAACCGAAGATGGATAGCCAAGCAGTCAAGCATAACTTAATGTTTCATAGAGATTTCTTTTTCTTTTAGAACATTTATTTTCTTACAAAAGTTAATTATCTGAATTTCATCCGTGTGTATTTCCACAATACCCCATGATTACACCATCATATTGAACACAAAAATCATCAAGATAGCCCAACATTTGATCATACCATTATAAAGCAAAAATTTACTGAGCACGTATAAAGGAACAAAATTATACCAGGCCAGCAACAATAAGCCCATTATTGTTGATGTAATGGCATACACCCATTATTGTGGGGAACTATATTTCCCCTAGTATAATATCATATAAACTACAAGCGCAGATGTATGTGACACAATAGAACATCTAAATATGCAAATAAAAATTGGATCAGCACAAAGATGTTGGCCTTAAAATCTGGTCTTCTTCCCCATAAAAAAAATCTAATATCTTCGATTTACCTGGTTTGTGCAAATGGCTTTTCCTTCTTAAGTTCCAATTCCTGCAGCTTAGCTTCAGCTTCCCGCTTTTGAGCCAAGCCCTTCCCCAACTTCCAACTTCTTCTCCTGGTTAAAATGCACAGGAAATGAAAGTTGACCTCTTCAACTTTAATCTACCAAGAGACAGCATTTACTTTTCAAAGAAAGAAGCTTCAAACTCAAGCTACAATATTAAAACTAAAAAGATTCCCGAGCCCATAACTATGATGAACTTACCATATTAAATGGAAAACCTTTTCATCCTCTACAACCTCATGGTTTAACGCCTTCCATAATAGAATTGATCTGTGTCTGCCAACACTTAATAATAGTCATTTGTAAATAACCACCGAGTCTCTTTGACAACTAGCAGAATTACTGTAACATTTTCACCAAAGCCTCATAAGAGATTAAAAGAACAAGAAAAGGAAAATTTTTCATAGTCACGAACATCATCAGACTGCAATTTGTACAACCTGAATCTATCCCTTCCACAATTAAGTTCTTGCAAGATTTGGGAAATGTAAAAGGGGAAAAAACAAAGAAAAAATAAACGCCCAGGTATATGCACATGCACTCTTTATCCTAATATATCTGTTACAAACACCAATTTCCTTCATTCATGAGAATTGTAATTCTTGTAATAAAATGGAAATTTCTTTTATGCTGAAACATGAAAAATACTGAACGGCCACAGTGGCACTTGTCAGCATAATTGAGTAACATGGGCTCAAGGGTAAAAGTTGACCAGTCCACCAACCAAAGAAAACAGGTTTGAGGTATAAAATACTCACAAGAATTTTATAAACTCACTATACCGCTCCTCACACATGACAGGTTTATGATAATATTCCAAAGTACCTTGGGCTTCTCTTCTACTTTTACTTTCTGCCTTGACTTCAAAAAGTCTTCCTTCGATATACGTTCTCTTCTCCAACATCAAACGGCAGAAAATTTTTAACACCCCATAATAACAAACTCATACACATATGGAACAAGAAAATTCAAGAAGCCAAAATGTAAATTCCTTTTACCAGCTGAATCATCATTGTTTTCCGCTTCAAGATTAACTGGTTTGTGACAAACTGGATCTTCATCCACGACTAAAACACCTTTTACATCTGGTTTACTTTGGACCACATTCTTCGTCCTTTTGTTCTTTTCCTAATTTCCTTCCTTCCTCATCATTGCTCTCATATCTCTTCAGATATTCTATAACTGACTTGGACCCCCAAGTTGAAGCCGCCACCATCATTCAACTTCAGAAGCCTTGAACGTGGAGGAAAGACAATATTACTGCATTTGTACAATAAACCAACTAAAAAAAAAGGATTAACATAGCCATTAGGAATATACCAACATAGAAGCAACAAATAAACGTAAAATTATATTAGTGTGCATGCAAAGAGGAAACTGAAAATCCTTAAAACTAGTGTTGTGGCCAACTCGGCCAAGTTTATTTGAAGATTATATGTGAGTACTTACCTGTTGGTTTTGAAGTCAGAGGAATTGCCATTGAAACGACGAACTGGAACCATCGATTTAATATCAAATGCTCAAAAACTTCTAACGATCCAGTCGTCGGGCCTAAACTTCCCCAATATCCCATGTGTTGGCATATACCCCTTACTATATATATATATAGTAATATGTATATATATATATATAGATTACTGCCCAGCTGTCTTTTTGACTAACAAAAAAGCACCCAAAATGCCAAAAAACACTCGACCCCCCCTTATGGGTCGGGGGAATCATTACACTGAGTCTGGCGATATGACTCAGTGAATGTGGGATGATCCTTAAAGAACGCTTGCAGCAGCCTATCAGTTTGAATCGCATGCTCCCTAAGAGCCCGCACCTCTGATCTCATTTCATCCAGCTGACTCTTATAGTCTTCGGCATCTTTCTTATGTTGTTCAGCATCTTTCTTGTATCTTTCAATCTCTGACTGGTAGCATTGCATTTTAACTTGGTCACGTTGTCTACTTGACTCGGGGATGACCATCTCCCCAAGTCCTCGTGCATATCCAGGTCGATGTCCGAGGACCTCCCTAAAGACCGTCGCTGCTGCCTCACCACTTCGTTCCTCTGGTTCTAGGCCATCCAATCTACCTTGCATCTCCTTCTGCACAAATGCAAAACAACGATTATTAACAATTGTTAACAACCTTATGCTCTTATTTATTATTATCAGAAATAAACATAGATCAAGTAGCCAAGACTATAAGTACTAGTACTACTGTACATTTGCAAAGGACTAGTGTACTACTCACGTAATGTTCTTCAGTAGCATCTGTCACGAACTTATTCTTTTTCTTCGACCAGCGTGTCTCTTTATAGAAGTCCACCAAATTTCCATTCTCAGCGCGCTACATGTGTGACATATGGGGAATAGGTAAATATGTTTGCAGTTCAAAAAATTAATTTATTGTGGTTGCAATTTGCAAATTAATCTCAATGAGGTTGAAATGAGACCACGCCTCAATCAATAAGGAAAAACATATTGGATGCAAAACAGGTTGTATATAATTTCAACGGATTAGGATTAATTTATATAGGGCGGCATCCTCATACCTTTTGCTCAAGTATTCGGACGAATGATTTACGTCCTGATGTGTGATTAATTGCTTGCTTCTTTCGGTTCTCCCGGTTCTGAGAAGACATTTTCTGCGATGCACGCACACCCAATGTCAGTTAAAATGTACAACTGGATTTGCCTCAACTATATTGCTCCACTATTTAATGGAAGGATTTATTGTAATTAATAGTTGAAGAGCATATATACCTTAAAGGCCTCACTGCCCCACCTGCCACACAACTTCACCCATACAAGTGGGTCCACCATGCTTGTGCCATTAGCTAAAGCTTCTTCATGGCTTCCAAAGGATTGGTAAATCTTGTGCAAGTCATGATGGAAGGAGTTGAAGCGCTTACGAAGTGCCTTTGTCACCGTCAACCGGTGGTTTTCCCTTTCCCAGTCTAACACAAAGTCAGCCTACAATAATCGGCTGATTAGTATATGTGCTACGGTTATACTATATAACCCACTTCCATTTATACATTTCACTACTAACACATAAAACTTACCCGAACACGGTCAATTAGCTCCTCTTTCATCGCTTGTGGGACATCAGTCCATCGCGCATAACTCATGTCACAATATTGTTTCACAATCCATGATACTCGTGTTGTGAACATAGGGGCATGATCACAACAAGGGGCAGTCTCACCATCGTTTATCTTTAAAATCACTTTCCCGTTCTTTCTCACCTTCTCAAACTCAATGCATCGAGCGGGCCCACGTTTTCGTAACCTCTGTTGCTGCGTTAGTACGGGCTCCGTGGGGGCGTCTGCAACTGTATTGCAAAATTCAGATGATTAGTGTACGTAATTATAAATTACCTAAACTCTTACAAATGGGTTTAAATATGTCAATGCATTGAACATTTAATAGACAAAACAATCACCAATTTGGGGTGAGTCTTCCAATCTTGCATGTTCTCTAGTAGGTGATTGTTCCCGCACCGGTGAGGGTTCTCGAATAGGCGCTGGTGTGGGAATTGGGTTGGTGGATGGTGGGGGGCTTGGGGGCTGTGTGGAATCATCCGAGGACTCTTGATTACACTCCTCAGGGCTATAAACTGAGGAGATTTTTGCTCCCCGTGGTCGGTTGTGGCGAGCCGAGTACGGTACGTGGCGCCTTGCACGAATACCCCGGATTCTCGCTCCGCCTCTAGAACTAGGTCCCGCGCGATCACCTGCATGTGTACGAGTTATGAGGATTGTAATAAAAATCAATCTCATTCCACAAAATAATCTGAAGCCTTAGACATGGTTCATCTAATGTGACATATCCTACATTTTTGGATACTTTCAGCAAGAAAAACCCTTACATTATGAGCATATTATAGACAAATGACTAACTTATCGATCATTAAGTATATACCTTGATAATTAATACTGCTCCTCATGCCTCCAGCTTCAAGATGGGATTGCATGATAAATTGTAAAGCCAAGAAGATGGCAACACAGTTTTGTTTTCTTGTAACCTGACAAAGAATAATATGATACACATTATAAGTCAAACAAGTTTATTAGGTATTAAGTACGAGCAATACACTATAATGCAATCTTCAACATATTAGTTCAGTCCTAGAATTCAAACATCCGATACTTGATGGTTTTAAGCAAGTGAAGCAGAAATTGGTATGAGGCACCCAAAATAATTTTGTGTTGTCTGTGTACATTTACGTAAAATTTGGAATAGGTAAATGAATGTACCAACCTCAACTCATGTGATGTTTCTAGCTTTTGCTTATTTCTCTGACATAGACTCTTCGTCTGTTGATAGGTCATCCTCATCTGAATATTCCCCCTCACTATCCGCATCTCCAGAACCAGAAGTAAGCATGTCATCATTAATAAACCCGGATGAAGAGTTGCATTGACCATCACTAGCCATGACTTCTCGTGCATCAATATGGCTAGGTGGTATATCAAGCCTATCAAGTGGAGTTGACACTGGATTTTCATTATCACTCTGCACTGGTTCATAATAATTTGATGACTCATTTTCCTGATCGGCCTCATTAATACTTGAATCGCCATCATTAATATCTTCTATAGTAGTCGACACTGATGGAATGTTGTATACATTCCTATTTGTATAGTTCTGCACAACACCCCAATTCCCTTTCGCCCTTAAATCTCTTATGTAGAAACATTGATCTGCCTGACTCGCCAACACGAACGGTTCATCCTTATACCAAGTCCTGTTCATGTTGACACTAATCATATGGTCATCCACCCGCACCCCTCGTTTTTTATCACCAACGTCAAACCAATCACACTGAAATAGGTACACCCGACGCCACTCCATATAGCGTAACTCTATGATATTATTAATAACACCATAAAAGTCGGCATTATTTGTATCCTCGTCCCCAGTCACCAACACCCCAGAATTTTGCGTACGACGGCGAAGTTCACGCTGCTTCGTATGAAACCTTTTCCCATTTATTATGCTTGCAGCATATGATGCAACCCAACGATCAGGCCCGCAAGCTAACGCATAAAGATCCTCGGACACATCATGTGGATTCTTGATACGATGTTCCTGGATCTATACCAAAATTGTTGAAAATCCACAATGTGATTAATTGTCATCGTTAAAAAACATATCGAGGAAACATGTTTGTTTTCAGTACGTAGATAAGGTTGGAAAATAACTTACACGATGCTTGAACCAAGTTGGAAAGTTAGTTTGATGCGTGCGATCGATTGAATTTGGGTGTTGCACCTTACATTTCTCGTAGTGTTCCCTACAGATAGAGCACAACATCGCAAAGCAAAATATTTGATGTTATGGGCATTGCATGTATAAAATTTTGTATATGGAGAAATGGAAGTAGATGATCAAGGAAATTAGTTGATTCTTACTGTATATAGGGTCCAATCTCCGGGCAATTGTTGAGCACATACCAGATGGCTGCCTTAAAGAGTTTGTCTTCTAATTGCACATTAGAAGCTATACCCAAGGGACGGACCTTCTGGTTGAAAATTTTGAATCCATCTATAGTTGCCTCTTCGTCAGCATCAATGTTTCGGTCCGCTCGATTGAACCTCATCTCAACATCTTGGAGGTACATGGAGCAAAATGTCAGGCATTCAGTGTGAATGTAGGCCTCGGCTATTGAACCTTCTGGTCGGGCTTTATTCTTAACATACCGCTTGAATTTGCCGAGATATCTCTCAAATGGGTACATCCACCTATATTGTACTGGACCCCCAAG
Organism: Carya illinoinensis; assembly: GCF_018687715.1. Taxonomy (NCBI): domain Eukaryota; kingdom Viridiplantae; phylum Streptophyta; class Magnoliopsida; order Fagales; family Juglandaceae; genus Carya; species Carya illinoinensis. The sequence continues at coordinate 31,005,179 of NC_056765.1, forward strand.
TATGGCCTCACGGGGCAAATGAACAGCTAGGTGGACCATGACATCAAAAAATGATGGAGGGAATATCATCTCCAGTTTGCATAGAATGGTTACGATATCAGTTTGGAGCTGTGATAGGCGATTGACATCCAGTGTTCGAGCGCACAACTCTTTGAAGAAAGTGCTAAGTTCAGTCAAAGCCAAGGCAATGTCACTTCGTAAAAACCCCCCAGCAGCAATTGGGAGTAGTCTATGAAGGAAAACGTGACAGTCGTGGCTTTTCATCCCGCTGATTTTGCCATCACGTAGAGAAACACAGTTCGAGATATTAGAAGAGAACCCATCTGGGAATTTGATATCGGAGAGCCACTCACAAAATTTATTCTTTTCATCTCCGTATAATGTGTACAGTGCATGTGGCATTGTGATGGAATCACCTTCACGCCTCAAATGTAATTCTTTTCTATAGGCCAAAATCTCAAGGTCACGCCTTGAGTTGATATTATCCTTAGTTTTTCCTGGAGTGTTCATTAAAGTGAATAAGATGTTTTCGGCAATATTCTTCTCAATATGCATAACATCTAAATTATGCCGAAGTCGAAGTGTTGACCAATAAGGTAACGTGAAGAATATGCTAGACTTTGTCCAGTTAAGCTCTTCAGCAGTACGTTTTCTCTTCCTACGAGATTTGCCAAATTGAACATCGCCAATCATCTGCAATTGACCTAGAATATCGTATCCTCCAATAACCCTTGGTGGCATGCGATGATCTTCCTTGCCATTAAACAACCATTTCCTCCTTCTCCACATGTGATCTGGCGGTAAGAAACGGCGGTGTCCCATATAACAATGTTTTCGGCCGTATTTCAACCAATTGGAGTCTGTGTCAGCATTACAAGATGAACAAGCTAATTTTCCCTTTGTTGACCAGCCAGAGAGATTCCCGTAGGCAGGGAAGTCATTTATTGTCCACAACAATGCAGCATGCAACATAAACGTCTCTTTAGTTGCTGCATCATATGTAGGGACCCCATTTTCCCAAAGTTCAAGCAGTTCATCGATCAACGGCTGCAAGTACACATCGATCTCATTCCCTGGCGACTTTGGACCAGGAATAATCAAAGATGTCATAAAGAATTGATCTTTCATGCATGACCACGGCGGCAAGTTATATGGGATAAGGATCACTGGCCAAATGCTATGAGGTTTAGCCAAGTTGTTGAAGGGAGTGAAGCCGTCACAGGCCAAACCAAGCCTCACATTGCGTGGATTCGCAGCGAACCAACTATGATGTTCATCAAATTTTTGCCAACACTCAGAGTCAGCCGGATGTCTCAGGCTGATATCATCTATCGGCCGTTGATCTTTATGCCATCTCATATCACCTGCTATCTTCGCAGACATAAAGAGACGCTGCAATCTCGGTTTCAACGGAAAATGGCGCAACACTTTTTGAGGTATAACTCGTGAGCCGTGTGTATTTGGCATCCACCTCGAAGCCTTACATACAGGGCATTCATTAAGAGATGCATTTTCCTTCCAGAATAAGATGCAATCGTTGGGACATGCATGGATTTTGTGATAATTGAAACCCAACCCGCGCTCCAAAGACTTTGACTCCTCATATGATTGTGGCAAGAGTGCATCAGGGAAGGCAAACCGCAGCAGATCAAGTAGCATGTTAAATGACTTAATTGACCATCCACCGATTGATTTGATGTGTAATAACTTGACAATGAATGACAATTTTGTAAATTTTGTACACCCCTCGAAAAGAGGTCGTCGGGCATCATCCAGTAGCTTGTCAAAAGTAGTTGCTGGCTCATCTCCAGGTATTGGTGGCCTATTTGGCGAAGAAGAGTTGTGTTGGGACACATTAATAAAGGTCCCTGCTCGGATGTCATCCAACATATGCTGCATGTCATCTATGTAATCATCTTCTGGTATAACCTCATCACTAGTATCATCATCACTGACGTACAAGGTTGTCTCATCCTCCCCATGAAATACCCACTGCGTGTAATTTGGATTGATCCCTTTGATAAACAAATGGGTTTCCACCTCATATATAGGCAGCCACAGATTGTTAAGGCATGTACGGCATGGACACCGAATTCGATCCCGTCCACTTGCATGATTTCGTGCTTGTGTGAGGAAATTTTTAACACCCTCGGCATATACAGGTGATAAGAGTCTATCGGGCTCGTTCATCCAACTTCTGTCCATCTAAAGAAAAATATGGTGGGAAAGAGATTTAGATAAACAAAACTCCGTCAACATAGATAGTTGATGAAGGCTGAAAAATGTGCACATTCATTCTCATAAAGGCATGGCATAAAAACTCATGATTTTTGCCCATGTATAGGACTAGCAAGTGTATGTGAATTGAGTTTGGGTTATACGAGAAAGGTGGGCATGTTACAAAAGTTATATCCATGAATCCACTAAGAGGTGCATGGATTGAGTGATGGTGCGCAATCACTGTTGGTTTCATCGAATATAGTCATGGCTAAGACGTTGATAAATATTTAACTTCCCAAAGATTTATTACCAGGGCATACTACAGATCTGTGTCTTCATTTATAGTCATGTATGGTTCAAGGATAATTGACTGTCTAAACAGAAATGAACCTTCTGGTATAATCGGGGAATTGGACAGCTAAATTTGAAATGTCTCCTTAATTTATGATCTTGATTGCTATCACAGGTCAAGAATGGTATTGGATAAGGTCATGTGCAAATGTGTGAATAACGCTGATGCTACGTAGTCTGTAGTTGTATATATAGGGGTTTTTATTAAAGTGGCAAGGTGAAAAACTCATATATAGTATATTCATGGCTGGTCAACCCTTAAGCTATGGCCAACACTACCGTGTCTAGACAAAATGAGTAGCTAATATCTATAAAGATAACGCATTAACAAATGACAATATAGATCAGGCCACGAAGTAAGATTACAAAGCACATGTCAATACTAAGAAAAGATATCTGGGAACGTGATAGTATTAACTATCTGAAACAACTACATGTCCACCACCCTCACTAGGAATATACCAATATAGGCATAGTATAACTAAGTATACATATCTTCCAGGGTATAGTCATACATACCCTGGAACTTTAATAGAAAAGTCATAAGTAATGAGTAGAATTGCAAACAGGTTGTATGTGAGAAGTATACACAGATAGAAGAAAGAAGCATGGTTCTATTTATTTCACAAAGCCATAAAACATCCATATAACTTGCTGACATGTTCGTGGTAACGAAAGTAAAACGAGCCATTAAATATGATGTTCTTTTTCCAGCTAATTAAATAAACATGTCAGCAAGTGGAAAAATAATCTCATCCATAGATCAAGTTTCGATCACAATCCCCATTTTAGATAAATTATAGCCCCAATCAGGTACTAATTGGGATCAGAATACAGTACCTGCACAGACCCAAGTCAATTTGCACACGCCTTCTCTAATGCTCAGCTGCTTAACCAAGTACAAGCAATTTGCTGGCCTCTACTGGTAAAAGTTACATGCTGCAGATGATCTGGGTAGCTGAAAAAATACATTTTTTCAGGTTGTATATATAGAATGGACTTCTATATATTAAAAAAAGGAATAAAAGGAACAAGGGTTGCATGGTAATGCTTGCATGAACCACCATAAATAATCAAGCCTTGTAGGAAAATTAACATGACCCAAGTCACGGATTATGCTGGCCGTTATATTTATTTTGAATCGATTAACATAATAAGTTCATATACAGCCCAAATGAAGATGGATCAACTGAAAAAGTATCAAAAATCCCCAATGGCAACTCGAACGGCCAGCACAGACTGTGATGGAATTCAACAAATAATAAAAACTTCAACATATTGCTTTCGGTAAAGAAATATAGATTTCTGTAAATCTGTACAAAAAGCTCTATTTCTTCCCCTTTTTGATGCTAGTCAGAGAAATTTTTCCATATTTCTGGGGTAAAAATCACTGGTTTTCTATTGGAGAAAATTTGATCAATGTTTTATTGAATTTGACTGCATCAATCGGGAATACAAAATTTAATTTGTATAAGACTTCGGCAATGGTTGGAGAGAAGCATCATATGGTGTTCAAACTCCAGGAAAAAGCAAGTAAATAAATTTCATATTAAATTAAAAATAAAAACATTAGTAAAGTAAACAGGTCGAAATGGAATTGGATTATATTAACAAAAGAAAAAAAGAAAAAGATGATGGTGGTCTCCTGAATAATGTACTCAATTTCTCTGTTTCTACTTTGATGGATTGAAGTATTAGAGTTTATGTTGGACCACATGACACGTTGGCTGTTTGTACCAAGGAAAAGCATGTTTGTAAATGAAAGTTCACAAAGAGGAAAATGAAGTAGAAACATAACACAGTTAGCCTCTGAGGTCACAGAATTTTTCAAGATCATACACAGCACTCTGCATTTGGTAGAAACAAAATATAGTTCCGTGACCCTATATGAATTTTGTTTTCCAACAGACATGAGTTTGTTTGGTAAAACAAGTATGGTAACTATGCATGGCGTATGCATAGTGAAACTCACCAACCTCTTTCATCATAAGTGCAGACAGAATAAAACATCATGTGTGCTTCAATCTTACTTTCTTTGGCTTAGAGTGGGAAGAAAAGGAGGGGGTGGAGATGAGCCTATCTCCTGAATTCTGACTCGTGAATTTAGTGGAAAATTCATATGATTTTAAATGTTATCCATATAGACTTATGAAAAATGCTTTACTTAATCTGATCAAAATAGTTCTAACACAATGTTTCCAGCTGCTCGTAATGTAAAATATGATCCTGACATGATCCTCATGGGTTTGGACAATTTGGGGTAATTAAGCACGAGTTTAGGCTGAAGGCAGAGGAAAGGAAAATGAGGGGAAATAAAAAAAAATAAAAAAAAATAAATTAAAAAAAGAAAACCCTGTCACAGGCCTTACGAAATAATATAAATGAGACAAAGCTGTTTAATAGCAAATAGCAGCGAATATAGTAGAAATCGTTGAAACTAATTTGTATTCCCTGGCACGATAGTGGCCTTATTTGCAATCTTTGACAAACTGAAAGAAACACATGATTGCAATGATGCAGCTTATACAAAAGTCATAGTTCATAGGTTTGTGAAACATAAGAAAAGATGGATAAAGTTACAGTAGTTAATGATGTAGTTAGTGCTGGTAAATGTCTATCTAAAGTATACATAGTGGTAGGAAGGGTGAGGTAGGAATCCATCTTACCTTAGTCTGATAATAAAAATCAAATCAGATTTGCCAATAAGAATACAGATTTGGATTAGCCAAGTAGTTTATTGAAAATGAAAAGAAGATATTCACTGGCTTTTGGGTACAATTGAATCAAGTGGCAGGGAACAAAATCTCAGAATTATAAGTCCAGTTAAGAGCAACATTAATGACATCTTTTAATGATATTTTTGTGTGGTATAATATACAGGTACAAGTCGACAGGAATAAGTTAAGATGTAAGCCTCCAACTAGAAGCAGACAGAATTTTAGGGAATTGGAGAAAAAGGAAAACGGAACAGAAAAAGAACAATAGAATGACAAGAAAAGAAAGACTACATCTAAATCTGTCTAACTCAATTGACCATTCGTTCCACTCATGACTAAACCTGACCCAACCCCAGTTGGAGAGAGAGAGAGGGCATTTGCATCAATAGGGTGTTGGCTCAAATGGCATTAGAAAGACATCATCATTTTAGTGGAAGACTGCATTTCATTGGGCTCATTTTCTCTCTTTTGATTCAGCCCACCAATATCAGAAGAGTTTCGTACTCAGGTGACCACAAGTTGAGTATCCAAGACTATAGCTAGCTAGTCCTCTCCATGTTTATGAATAAATCTACCAAGCCTTGACCAAATTTCAAGTATATATATATATGCTTGAAAACTTAGCAGTAATTAGCTGATTGAATGAGTAAATAAAACCAGATTGACAGTAGTAGAACTGCAGGCGATTTTCATGAGCAACCCTCTATAGTGCAAGCTTATCCTATGCCTTTACAGCATAGGTTACAAATGCTTCAACAAATTTTGACACGCAACATTTACATTTTGTAACGTAATGGCAACACGTAAAGTTCTAAGTAAAACACGACTCATTAAGAAAAGTAATAAGGACAGACTCGGTCAATTGCCACTTTAGATTTTCCTATTAAAATCATGGCTAGCATGATTTTTTGTCATTGTAGACAGATAATCAAACCCACAACTTGTGGCATTGATCACAAGTACAAAGAAGAAGCCACCACTAAAAAATGGCTCAAATTTGAAACATGTTGCATGCTTATGAGTTAAAGTTGATGAATGAAGTCTGAATTCGAGTGTAAGCTAGCAAAGGAGAAAGGACTTGACACATAAACCCACAACTTGAGACAGATTTTCTAAACATAAAAATCAGGAATCAGCTCTCAAAAAGAAATCACTAGACAAACCACAAAGGAAATCACCAAACAACCACGAAGGAAAATGAAGATTTAGAAGGGAAGGAAAATAACCCACGGAAGATGCTTGTAGGGTGCACTGTATACTCCTATTTACAAAAAGAGAATGCAAATTAAATATCGCAAAAAAATTGGAAAATATATTTATCTGCAAACATCACTAACACATTAGTAAAAGCCATCCAAACAATTAAATTGAAGTCTAGTGACACAACCGGCGAAATTATATAGTTACCTGACACAGGGGCCAGACCCTAGAACCTGAGTTTAAACAAATTAAAAAATAAAAGTAGATTGGTTTAAACAAAATAGATTGGTTTTAACAATAATAACTAGATGATTTCCCTAAAATTCTAATAATTTCCAGCTTGAAAATACTTCCTAGCTATTTCAGTATTTTGGTTTTGACACAAGGTGTACATAATATATATAGATTGGTTTTTACAGCTTCCTAAAGCAAAACATCATGGCAACACGTAACATTGGCCAAATAAAATACGACTCATTAAGAAAAGAAATAGGACAGACTCTTTCGAACAGCAGGTTAATTTTCCCTATTAAAATCATGGCTAGCATTGACATATGTCATTCTAGACAGATATAGAAACCCTAACAGAAGTGGCCGTGATCACAAGTACAAAGAAGAAGCCACAACTCAAAAATGGCTAACCTTTCATCTAAAGCGACGAGAAACGACTGGCCTTCTTCCTCGGCAGCCGACGTGTGCAGACGACGGACTGAAACACCGGTGGAATTTTGGAGCGAAGCTCAAACAGGAGAAGCTTTAGAATGGGAAGGAGAACACCGGTGTGGGTCAACGAGGAAGGGAAAATGGGCACCAATGAGGCGGGGTTTCAGTCGGGGGAGGTTGCCGGGGGAGATTTTTGGTCACTGATTCATCCACTTCGATCTTCCGAAGATGGTCGTGCGATGGTGAGGGCGGGGGAAATAATTTGGGGGGAAACAGTTTTGGCGCCCTGGGTCCTATCTTGACCCTAAATTAATTTATGGGATGTTGCGGCGTATAAGGTCGTTGTAATATAGTTTGTAGTCGCCGCTAAAAATATTTAATTACGTGGCGCCAGATTATTTGTAGAATACCCCGGCGCGTTTCTAATCGCAGGCAAACATATAGATATAGCAGCGTTTCCTATTGCGGCGATTATAAAATCGCCGGTAAAACTACGATTTCTTGTAGTGCCTATAGATATTCGATGATCATATTTTCTTTTATATTATATCTTCTATATATAAAAAGTGTGTATGAAACGGAAAATCTTGTTTTAACGGTTTTTCTTGTTTTTCCGTTAAAGTTAACACCGTTTGTTTTAACGGTTTGGTACATAAAATGAAGACATAAATGTTGAGAGAGATAGCATTCAATATTGTTATATGATTTATTAATCTCAATAATTATAATACTTAATAGTTTATATAATAATAAATAATTAAAGATTAGTTATTATATTTTTCTCTTTCTCCTTAACATATACACGTGTATTAGGTGCATAAGACGTGAATCCCTAAGTATAATATACGTGTATTATACGTTTCATTAACTCAGATTATTGAGTATTCCAAATTTAAAAATCTCATATAATATATAATACAAGTGTGTTTAATCAAAGTGTTTTTTTTTCCCCATAGTAGTAGGACGTAGTTTCCGCTAAGTCATATTCCATACGTGGGCTTGCTATGATAGGCACGTGACAAAGGCCGTGATCCTTGATCTAATCAAGAAAGAGTAAATTCGGCCAACAATTTCAAAATATATTTTATGATTTATATATATGCTATATATAGAAAATATTATACCACAAATTTTATAAAAAGATTATGTTTTAACTTTATGTTGTCCCTGATCGACTCAACCAACAGCAAAATAAGAATTTCAATGTTGTCTCTATTGATTGTCTACAGGATGATATAAATTGATGAATTATAATACAAATATCAAACGACACATATTTTGAACTACTGTTTGTGTTAGACTTTTATTAAATTTTTCGTATACTTCTTTGCTAAAATTATAGATGTTATAAATATGTATTGGATTATATGATATTTTGAACTAATTTTTTTATTTTCTCCAATATGCCTTAAATTATTAAGTGACATCAATAATTTTTATAAAATATATATTATTTTTTACAAATAATCATTTCATAAAATTAGACAAACGTGCTTTGCACGTTACTCCCACCTAGTATATATATATATACACACACATATCTACCTTTCAAGTCTGGTTTTTTTCGGATATTATTTTTATTATATTCTTAATACTCTTCTTCACTTGTAGATAGATCCAACATGAATAGTTAATTTAATAGTTCGAGTATAGTGTAGAATTCATGTTCAAACTCACAACTGATCCTAATACAATGTAAAATTACTTTTAAAAGAACTTTAACTGATAAGAAGATATATATTTAATTATTTGTATAATATTCTTAATAACTACGGATAATTAATCTTCGATCTCTTGAAATATTGAATGCGCCGGAATAGTAGTTGAGATTTGCAATGCGAGGCCTCTTCTTAAAAAACAAAAAGATTGCAATACCAATCAAAGAGACTAAAAAAATATTCCCTCAAATTATGTAATAGCCTAAAATTCTCTACATTTTAGAACATATATAAATATATATATATATATATATATATATATATCAATTACAAGTACATGGACTAGCTATATATATGGCTCGGACGGTGCTACAGGCACCGTTGGTGGCTCCCGCTGGGAGTCACCGTTAGGCAAAAAAAAATTTTTGCCTTTTTGATTTTTTTTTAAAATTATTTTTTAATACTTTTAAACATTTTAAAAAAATATAAAAATATTATAATAATATTATAAAAAAATTACTTAATCATTAAAAAAATTAAAAATTAAAAATAAAATAAAATAGGGCCAGCGGTGACCCCCAGCGGTGGCCCTATCATTTTCCTATATGGCTCACGCGGTTGGTAGACAGGTGATTACCAATCGACTGTTCTTGCCATCTCAACATCGACAAATTTCAAACTTGAATACTTTTTAGAGTATTGTCCTATATATAAAACCGGCCCCGTCAATGACTGGGAAAATTAGAAATATTACTTAATTAGATAAAAGAGTAAAAAATGATAATTTGGATTATCATGATATAAAGTCCATTGTATAAGAAAGAAAGTGCATGTCAAAATGATGTGATGGATCGATAACAAAGGCTGACCCTAGCTTCGTACGCGCGTACCTTGTTTTTGGATTCGTCGTTCGTGCTTTCACGTTGGAACAGTGGGTACGTACTACGTAAGATCATGAGTTTTGAAGTATTAATTAAGATTAATTTTACGTACAGTCACTTTTACGTATTTTTTGTACATTCTATTGATATGATTGGCTGGATTAATTTTTTTTTAATATCCAACCAATCATATCACTGGAGTGCACAAAAGAGTCCATAAAAATGACTGCACATAAAATTTTTGATTAATTAATCTTTAATTACTTCATTTATTTTTGACACACTTTAATGAACCCATTAATTAGTTTTTATTTCTTAATTAAGCCCATTAAATTAGTTTATCCTGATCTCATGCATGCACAGTACGGTTTTTTTTAGTAATGTTTTATAGGTATAAACAAATTTTATAAAATAAAAATAAATCTAACTATCATATAAAATCTTATTAATTTATAAATTTATTTTTATAAAAGTTTTTATCTTTATAATCTATTATTTTTTTGCATACAAAACTCAAAATAATGTGTGTTGAATTACAGCATGAGAGACACCAGATCGATCGAGGACCCCACATGGAGGTTTGTGAAGAACCGTTCAAACAAAAACAAAAACAAAAACAAGAGAAAAAGAAGAAGAAGATGGAATATATAATTGGTGCAGCTAGCACGCTATCAGTGCGTTAATTTGGATCAAGCTAGCTTCTAGACTCAGTTTACACTCATCATATAGATGAGAATATTATAAGAGAGTTATTGATATAAATTGACAACTTTACCTTAATAATGTCAAGATAATATATATAATAGTTTGATTGCATTATTATTCATTGGATATGATTTCTATAATTATTATGAAATCTGATTTTAAAAAATATTTATCTAATGGGATCGTTTCCACATAATTTCTAAATATGTTTTGTATTTAATAACAATTAAGACTAAGAAAGATGTTGCTAAAGCCTGAGTTCTTCATCCTAGCTATATTCGCCATCACCTTTTCTATTATATTTTATTATGTAAATAATTGATAAATGAAAATATTTAAAATGTGTCACATTAATAAATATGATTGAAAAAATAAAGATCTAAAATGATTAAGATTGACTTGCATATTGCTTACGTTAAAATTAACTTAATTGACAAAGTTATTTACAACTTTACGTCAATAAAAAAAAAAAAATTATTTATTTTAAATTTATTATCTTTTAGTTATGTTTATCAGATGTCATATTTTAAAGACTATAAATTAATTGTTAATATAAAACCACTTACTTTTAAAAATAATAAATACCAGCTAGAACGCACTAGCATTGCATATGTTATTTTAAAATTTAACGTAGTAACTTGGACTAAAATCACCAATGAAGTTGTTGCATACACGTTGCCCATCGTATATGTTCTAATTGATTAGGTTATCCAATAGATCGGACTTTTGCATAAAGGTAAAGCCCCACGATAATAGATGTTTTCTTGTGCTGAAAACTTGGTTCAAATTGATAGTAGCATTTTAATATTCTTAACATAATTAATTAGGTATACGTAGGCCATGCCTCTTTTTTCTTTTTTTTTTGATAAAGGTGGTGGGGTTTCAAATCTAGATTTTTTATTTGAAAAAACGAGTGTTATGACATCAGGTTATCAGACTTTTAGTTAGTGATTAAGTAAAAATGATAAGTAAAATGATTTAAACATCCTTAATTATCATTAGAAGATTAAGCTATGTTGGGATAGTGAAAGTATTTTATTTTATCACATTTTATTATTATAATTTTTTAATAAACAATTTAACTTTTTCAAATATTAAAAGAATAATAATATTAAAAAATAATATTCTAATAATATTTTATTTAACTAATTTCATTTTACCTCAACTCACTATTCAAAGAGATGGGACCTAAAACATCTCATATTATCAACTAATGAGAACTATTTATTTAAAGTGAAATAGATAATATTCTTATTTGTAATTCACGACCGTAGACTATACATAGACAGCTTGGAGTTGGCACGTCGACCAGCGGTCCCTCCACGCCAAAAAAGAAAAAGAAAAAGAAAATATTTATAGGATAAACAAATAAGACTTCATTGAATATATCATACAAGGGTCTTAAAAATTAAGGGAGAATTCCATTAGCTTCAATGGAATAATCTTAATTTATATTAGCCCATGGACTATTCTTTAAAGAGAAATTAATGGGTTAGCTACCATAATAAATTTACAAACGACTTGACTTGATATGGTACGTCATATTATAAAATTAATTTTATTATAAAAGATATGGTACGTCATATTATAAAATTAATTTTATTATAAAATGGATCTAACTTAATTATTACATGATAAAATACTTATAAACGTAAGTCTTTGAACTTAGTTTTATTTTATTTATAGTTAGAGTCTATATTACTTCTCTTGTTCAAGATGACAAGAACAATTAATATATTATCTCATTCATACTTTAACCCAATAATTTATTTATTTATTTATTTTATTTCTGGTTGATCTATACACGAAAACAGAAAAAGCAGTGTGCATGCATGTCACATATTTATATCCAAATAGAAGTAAATTAGGTTTGGAGGGTTTAAGTACCCCTGCTGCCCGCCTGCCTGCATGCCTGCCTAATAAATTACCACGTTCGACACGGCATTCAACATTTTAGTGGTCAAAACCTTGCAATAATTCCATATATGTGGGTAAAAAGCCTATGTCTTTTCCTCATCATGGTCAACTAAGATATATATGATCATCAGCATGACGTGGAGTTCTTATCCTCTTAAAAAATTACAGATGATCTTCTACCTAAGATCATTTTGTTACTCATTATTATAGAATTTTATTTTATTGTTTTTAGTCAATACGATAGATGTTAAATAGATTCTATGCTAACACTTAAGCGATAATCACTTAAAATTGATCTCATTAGCATGTCAATACGTAACTACGAATCACTGAATTTTAAATAATGCAGAGTACGTAGTAATATTGCTCCTTGTACTTATTCTCGCAAACTAGTCTACATTATAAATGTTATTAATATGATAACATTTGATTTTTAAAAAAAGTCTAAAAATTAAATCAGTTGTAAATTAAATTTTATCAAATCAGCAATATGGACTTACAACATTTTTCAACTCAACGCCTCTTTAATTATATTCAGGACCCATAACTTTTCAACTTCCCATAAGTACATCTAAACTCATCTTAGCATCTAAACATATTTAAACTCATCTTAGGTGGGCTTTACAAAGCTCACTCCACTATCTCGATCAACTCACTACTATTAATAAAGAAATCATCTATCCTAACTCAGCTAAACATTTAAACGGAGCCTTGATGTTATATTTATTTCTGTTCGATCAAATAACTATATCTCAAATTCTGAACAAGAAGTAGAAATTCCAAGGACTACAAGAGGACCCATTCCTCCATTATTGATAGTTATCCATTGATAGCTTTCTTACCATATCAAGACCTGCACAATTTTTGTAATTAGTTTAATTTTAAGACTCCATCACATTAGTCTATTTTCCTTTTGTATAAAATTTCCTTACATAGCTCATTGTACGCCTATTTATTTGTAAAGCTTAATATGAAATAGTGTATTATGCAGCCCAATTTTATCTCCTTTCTCTTTCTTAACATGGTATCAGCCTAACAAAAACGATCCAGCCATTCTACCATGGCCGAGACCAACACCCCAGCCATTCCCTCATCTTACCTTCTCCATCCCTCCGATTCTCCTAGTCTACTCCTCGTCAATGGCCTTCTCACCGGCGACAACTACTCCAAATGGCAAAAAGCCATCACCAGAGCTCTTAATGCCAAAAATAAACTAGATTTTATTGATGACACCCTCATACCTCCTGAACCTACTAAACTAGAATATACTCAATGGAACCAAACGAACGATATGGTCCTTACCTAGCTCCTTAACTCCATCAGCCCTTCCCTCACCAATTCCCTTGAATATCATACCGATCCTCACGCTGTCTGGCTCGAGCTCTCTTCCTGTTTTTGTCACGGAAACAATGCCTGCATTTATCACCTCAAACGAGCTCTTTCCTCCCTGGATCAAAACACAAACTCTGTCCATGACTATTTCAACCAAATCAAACAATTATGGGATGAATTTAGTCATCTCCAAACTGCCACTGACCTCAAAGACATGCAACGACAAGCTGATGATGAACACGTTTTCCAATTCCTCCTTGGGCTCAACGATTCCTTTGCTCCTGTTTGTAATCAAATTCTGGCCACGGACCCACTTCCCTCTATCGGCAAAGTCTTCTCCATCCTGTTTCAAGAAGAGCAACAGAGGCTTCTCAACCTCCAACCACCGTCATCCGAGACCATGGTCATGGCCACCCGCACCACAAGTCACCCATGTCCTCCTCTGAAGTGCACCGCATGCGGCAAAGATGACCACACCCGTGACCGTTGCTGGACCCTCATCGGGTACCCTCCAGGCCGAGAACCTCGCACCAACAAATTAAGGCCGTCCCTTTTAGGGCCACCTCCGTCGGCTGCAAATTCAGTATCTCTTCCTCCTTCGTTGTCGGCCAACCTTGTTTCCCTTCCTTCGGAGCTATATCAGAAGCTACTCAATCTCCTAGCACCATCGCCTGCCATGATCGACCCATCCCCTGCACCTTTTGCTGGTAACATTTTCACCCCATCTAATTTTACCTTCAATCGGCATCTTCATTGGATCATAGACAGTGGTGCGAGCCACCACATCTGTCACCATTGTAATGCCCTTGCCGATTTGCAGCCCTTTCTCACTCCTCACCATATTTGGCTTCTATCAAGGCAAGATATCCCAGCTGAAGGCTTGGGTTCTTACCGTCTCTCTCCCTCTCTCACCTTACATAATGTTTTTTTTTTGTTCCACTTCTCTCCTTTAATTTACTTTCAGTTTCCCAAATTGCCCTCCATAATTCTTACCTTATTAATTTTTCTTCTAATTCTTGTTTATTTCAGGTCTCTCAATCGATGAAGCCGATTGGAGTAGGTGATCTATGCAATGGGCTTTACGTGTATCGCCCCGAAACTCCCATCATTTTTGCTGCTCAAACCACTGCTAATAAGACCTTATGGCATCAACGTCTAGGTCATCCCTCCAGTTTTACCATTCCTAGTATTTTTAATTCTCAATGTGATGTTTCTGAATGTGATGTTTGTGCCTCGTTCTAAACACACTAGATTACCTTTTTCAAATTATGCCAATAAAAGTGATTCTCGTTTTAATCGCATTTTTTGTGATATTTGGGGTAGTTATCACACGGCATCCTTATGTGGCACTCATTATTTTCTCACAATTGTTGACGATTTTTCTCGCACCACATGGGTATATCTTATGTGTTTTAAGTCTGAGGCTTACACCCATTTAATGCACTTATTCACCCTTGTCCGTAATCAATTTAATACCACTGTCAAAATTATTCGAACTGATAATGGACAAGAATTTCTTTCTCATCAATTTCAAACATACTTACACACACACGGCATCATTCATGAACGTACCTATGTCGAAACTCTCCAACAAAATGGCGTTGCGGAGCGTAAACACCGGCACCTTCTAAATGTTGCCCGTGGTCTTCGTTTTCAAGCACACTTACCTCTCCCTTTTTGGGGTGATTGTGTACTCACCGCAACCTACCTCATCAACCGCACCTCTAGCTGCACTCTCCAAAATAAATCCCTTCTTAGAAATTCTGTTCAATAAAACTCCCAATTATGACCATCTTTGTGTCTTTGGTTGTCTTTGTTAATTGTTATGCACAAACGCTTAGCGCTCATTGCGACAAATTTTCTCCCCATGCCACTAAGTGCGTCTTCCTTGGCTACCAGAGCACACATAAAGCCTATAAGCTCTACAATCTCCAGACTCAGTCCGTCTTCTACTCTCGCGATGTCACCTTTCACGAACACACATGCCCTTTCCAAGATCTTCATGACACTCCACCTTCCCCCACCCCCATTATCCCTCTTCCTGTCCCTGACCCTATTATGTCTCCTGATCCTTTTGGCTCTTCTGCTTCTCACGTCTCTCCTGATTCCCCTACCCCCGCGCCATCACCCAGTCCATCTCCACTAGCTCCTCGCCCTCGCCACACTCACTACAAGATATATTGGTTTTCCCCAAGCAGAGGATTCTTGGCAAATAGTCGGTTTTTTGTGGGAAAAGTCTTTTTCCCACCAGTTTGGCCCGTGAGAAGCTCGTGGCGTAAAACTCGCCGCAAAAAGTATTATTGCCCACGAAAGGTTTAAGTCATGGGCAATACCTATATTTTCCCACGACACATCTCATGGCAAGAGCCAATGAAGCTCGTCGACAAAGCACATTCATTTTCGTTTATGTGAGAATAGAAGCAAATACCACGAGAGGTACTGGTAGGTGTTAGTATTACCCACTACAACATTTGTGGGAAAAAACTTCTTCAAGCCAAAAAAAAAAGTATTTTCCACGAGTTGTTGTCGTGCAAAATGCTAAAAGAATTTAGAAAAAAAAAATACTAATTGTAAAAGCAAAAACAGATGAGACTGAGCCAAAAATATCATAAAAAATTGTCTAATATAGGCTAAAAAATTATATACAAACCAACGTAACCATGAAATGCAATAAACCACCATCCATTAAAATTCAATACATAACAACCAACACGCCAATAAAATGCAATAAAACCACTTTCAACATAGTATATCCAGCTGTTAATATCAATCTACAAATGTTCTTTCAAGCTTCATACACACCAACAATAATCCCAACCAACATATCACTTCAATATTTACTACCAATTCACATCATTCCACTTAACACTCCCATATATATAACTCAAAATCTTGTATTGTAAGTCATATCAACATGCTTGCTGCCCATGTAATCCAATCCAACACAAATGTAGATATTTTATTTAAATAGCACTTGAGTTTTTGAAATGGAAAGGTCATTTAACATAAAGACATTGGCCTATAGACTGTTAGAATGTCATAGCTTGTTCCAAAGAACAAGCACCCACATTTTACTTTGAACAGAAATCACAAGTTTCAAATGTAAATTCAAATGTAAAAGATGATGATAAAAGGTAACATGAAAACCAAACTAGACTAAGATCTGCTATGAATGGTTGAAAGCTGCCAAGCAAGAAGCGTCCATTCCCCTTGAGCCAAAAAAGGTTTGAATGTGAAGGGTCTTTGTCAGCTTTGTATTTAACTGAAATTCAAAGACTTAAATGAGCAGGTGGGAGCAGCAAAATACAAGCTAAAAGATCTAGGGCATAAGCAGAAGAATAGAGACTAGGTAAATAACAGTGAGTCTTACAAGGTGCAACCATTACAATAAGATTGTCATGCCATATATAACTAAAAAGGTTTATACTAATTGGTGTTTGTGATTCTCATCACCAGGAACCAGATGAGAAGGGAAAAAAATAAAATGGAAAGCTCACCAGAAATAGCTCAGCTGTATCAAGTATCACTGTCTTCAACATCATCTTGTTCATAATCATCACCATTTTCCTGCACATGAATTCTTCATTACTTATAAAAAAAAAATACATAAAAAAATATAGAATAAATATATGAATATAAAAGGCTAGCCATATTTATTCCATCATGTATGAGCACAAAGAAACTATCATATCAATGTCACAGGGGTAATATCACAGAGGCTTAATCAGTAATCAAGATATAAAGTGTACACCCTACTTAACCTTCTTCACCATCAAGAAGAATAAGTGAAGAAAGGTTATTAAAGATCACTGATGGGTTATACTATCATCATTGAATCCTTTTTTAAAATGTTGCACTTCTACTACCACCAAGATATATATATATATATATCTATCATTCAGCTCACCAAGAACCAAAATTAGAGAGGATCACAAGGCAAACATATATAGAGAGGATCAATACCGATTTCAGAACCAAAATCAGAGCTGGTTGTAAAATTCCACCACCACAGGGCTGGTTGTAACATTTTGAAGGACTCTAAAACTCTCTGTTAGAGCCAAATTCTGTTTAGAGCCAAACATGAGGCTCTAAACTGCCATTGTAGGAGTTGATATTGTCTCTGTCATAGTAACTTTAGCATTCACAAGCGAGGAAAGGAAACTATTAGGCTATATAACAATTACTTTGAACAGAAATCCCATATTTTACACCTTTTCTAAAGCCAAGGGTTGTAAGGATTCTAGCACACAAAAGACTACTAAGATAATGTAGGAGTTCGCTAAACTAACTGGCCTTTAGTTGAACTAAATAGATGTGTATTTCAGCATTGATAAATGTACTTTGGGAGGACCATGACAAGGTTCCAAAGCCATCACCCTGAAAATGAATGAAATGACAGTTAAAAACAGATCAATTGACCAAATAACTTATTTAATGGGAAAGATAATTTCGAATAGCAAGACAACAAGCATAAGCTCAAGTCCTTCTAACACCACAACAGAAACGTCGGAAGGGGATTGCCTGTTTGTGGACCAGAACATCCTCTAAATATCTCTTTGCCTTTCCCAATGGCAACTTTCTGATGGCATGGGCTGTCTCACGAGTGTTCTATAAAACAACATGCAAAATTCAGTTTAACACCATAACACAAAGCAAATCCATCACCCTGAAAATGAATGAAATGACAGTTAAAAACAGATCAATTGACCAAATAACTTATTTAATGGGAAAGATAATTTCGTATAGCAAGACAACAAGCATAAGCTCAAGTCCTTCTAACACCACAACAGAAACGTCGGAAGGGGATTGCCTGTTTGTGGACCAGAACATCCTCTAAATATCTCTTTGCCTTTCCCAATGGCAACTTTCTGATGGCATGGGCTGTCTCACGAGTGTTCTATAAAACAACATGCAAAATTCAGTTTAACACCATAACACAAAGCAAATACATTTTTTTTATTGATAAAACAGAGAAAATACATTATAAATATTAAAAATACTATTAACCAGTTTGAAACATAAATTTCATTAAAGCTCGACACTAGTCAGGCCTAAATTGCAAAAGATGTATAATTACAAGGACTAGCTAACAGAGAAATTCAGAACAAACAGAGCAACAAAATTAATTGAGTAAAATGGCATATGGAGAGAGACTGAAAAACGGATGTGGCATCATTTACTGAACCTTCAGTCACTAACAACTACATAGGTTCACCCAAAACGAATGCAAGTACTTTCCCTGAAATTTACGAGAGCCCTCTTCACAAAAGGCAAAAGGGCACTGCTTTTTAATCAGGTTCCAGCAAATGAAGTGGAGAAAATTTGGACCAATAACTATGAAAGCTCACCAACTTTATATCTTTTGCAAAGAAAGTGTGCCAAACAGAATGCTCAAGTTCAAACTAAAAACGCTATATTATCTTACCAGTAAAACGGGTTTTGGTGTCGTGCCATGGAGGTGGGGGCGGCGGAGCCCTAGTCTAGAGAGAGAGAGACAAAGAAGAGAATGGAAGGGAGAGACATTTGAGAGACGGAGAGCCAAACTGAGAGGGATGAGTGCATCTCGTGGTGGTGGCGTTGCATCTGTCGTGGTGGTGGCGCTGCATCTGTCGTGGCGGTTGTGTGTGTGTGTGTGTGTGAGAGAGAGAGAGAGAGAGAGAGAGAGAGAGAGAGAGAGAGAGAGGAGTTTTCGATTTTTCAGGAGGGGATACGGGTTTGGAGGGACGGAGGTGAGAGGAGAGCAAATAGGTAGGGAATTAGGGATCTAAGTGATCCAACAGTGGAGATTAAAATTTTCAAAAACTACTTATTTCCCGCGACTTCGTGTCGCCGCAAAAAGTGGCTTTCCCTCACGAATTTTCTACCGTCAAACATGATTACGGAAAAAAATGTAATTTTTTTTCCACGGATGCTGTTTGTAACATTAAGTAAGTATTTCCCACAAATTATTGCTTGTGGGATGTGTTTTAGTGAAAAAAAATATATTTTTTTTCCACGAACAGCTTTCATGTTATAAACTAAGTATTTGCCACGAAGGTAGACTGTGGAAAGCAAAATTCATGAGAAAAGCCCATATTTCTTGTAGTGACTATTACTCGACCTGCCTATCTTCACAACTATGTTTGTCCCACCTTACATGCAGAGCCCCCGGCATTTACACCTGCTTCACCGGCTTTAGGTACTGCTCATCTTTTGTCTGCTTTTCTTTCATATTCCATTTTTTCTCCCTCACATATTACTTATTTGAATGCTCTTACATAATGTCCTGAACCCTCTTGTTACACTACTGCTATCCGCCACTCTCACTGGCGTGAGGCAATGACTGCTGAACTTCGTGCTTTAGAGGATAATTCCACCTGGACTCTTGAGCCCCTCCCTCTTGGTAAGAAACCCATTGGGTGCAAATGGGTTTTCAAAACCAAACTCAAAGCCGACGGATCTGTTGAGTGCTATAAAGCTTGGCTCGTTGCAAGGATACACTCAGGTTGAAGGCCTTGACTACTATGAGACTTTTGCTTTGGTCGCCAAAATGACCATGGTCCGCTGCTTCTTGGCCGTTGCAGCTACTAAAAATTGGATAATTCATCAGTTCGACGTAACAATGCCTTCTTGCACAGCGATCTTGATGAAGAAGTCTACATGACCCCACCTCCCCGCTATTGTCCTAAGGGGGAGACCCGCGTTTGTCGCCTCCGCAAATCCCTCTATGGCCTCAAACAAGCTTCCCGCAATTGGTTTTTTAAACTAACCTTTGTGCTTCTTGATGCAGGTTTTCACTCGTCTCAGGCAGATCATTCTTTATTTACCCTCACCACTTCCACCAGCATTGTTCTTGTTCTCGTTTATGTCGATGACATCCTAGTTGCTGGTAACGACCTCTCTCAGATTGAGATTTTTAAGAAAATCCTCTCCGCTCACTTCAAGACAAAGGATCTCGGTTCTCTGAAATACTTTCTTGGACTCGAAGTTGCACGCTCTCCCATAGGCATCTTTCTTAATCAGCGCAAATATGCCCTCGACATTCTCTCTGACAGTGGACAACTTGGTGCACGGACTGCTCCTTTTCCCATGGAGCAACATTTGAAGCTTACTATTCAAGATGGCAACCCCCTCCTTGATCCTGGCCTTTATCGTCATCTTGTTGGTCGCCTTATCTATCTGACCATCACCCGACCAGACATTATTTATGCAATCAACACACTCAGCTAGTTTATGCAGGCTTCTCGGGTTCCCCACATGATTGCCGCTCTCAGAGTTCTCCACTACATCAAAGGCTGTCCGGGTCAAGGCATCTTCTTTCCTTCATCCAACAATACTCATGTTTCAGCTTATACAGATTCTGATTGGGCCAACTGCCCCGCCACCCGCCACTCCACCACCGGCTACTTTATTCAGTTAGGCACCAGTTTGATCTCATGGCTCACCAAGAAACAAAGTACAGTTTCTCGTTCTTCTGCTGAAGCTGAGTATCGTGCTATGGTTGTCACCACCTGTGAACTCACCTGGTTAAAACAGCTTCTCACTGATCTTGGTGTTCCCCATCCCGAGCCTTTTACTCTCCATT
The DNA here is from genome assembly GCF_018687715.1 of Carya illinoinensis. Classification (NCBI taxonomy): domain Eukaryota; kingdom Viridiplantae; phylum Streptophyta; class Magnoliopsida; order Fagales; family Juglandaceae; genus Carya; species Carya illinoinensis. The sequence continues at coordinate 31,026,387 of NC_056765.1, forward strand.
GTGACAATTAATCTGCTTTGCATATTGCCCACAATCCTGTGTTTCATGAGCGTACCAAACACATTGAGATTGATTGCCATATCATTTGTGACAAAATTCGCTTGGGGCTCCTCAAAGCTGTCCACACTTCTTCAAATGAGCAACTTGCGGATATCTTCACCAAAGATTTGGGACATAAACTTTTTCATTATTTCTCGCGCAAGTTGGGCATTACGGATCTCCATGTGCCAACTTGAGGGGGAGTATTGACAGCTATCCATTGACAGCTTTCTTATCATATCAAGACCTGCACAATTTCTATAATTAGCTTAATTTTAAGACTCCATCACATTAGTCTATTTTCCTTTTGTATAAACTTTCCTTACATAGCTCATTGTACACCTATTTATTTGTAAAACTTAATATGAAATAGTGTATTATGCAGCCCAATTTTATCTCCTTTCTCTTTCTTAACATCCATCGCCTTGTGCAATGATATGACATGAAATCCAAGAGTCATGAATAATGATAGTTGGAATCGATTATATGAATTTATATCTTAGTCTACTCTCTCTCTCTCTCTCTCTCTCTCTCTCTCTCTCTCTCTCTCTCTCTCTCTCTCTCTCTCTCTCTCTCTCTCTCTCTCTCTCTCTATATATATATATATATATATATGCATGCGCATAATCAGGTTCCTCTAGGAACATGATCACACCAGCTAGCTTGAACCCCACGACCATCAATTTTGCTCATTCCTTACACATACTTACATCTACCCAACTAATTAACAAGGATCACCCTTTAGCCCTTATTGCTCTAACAAAACCCAATTTCGGTGGATTTAACATTTCTGTATATTAACAAAGTTATAATGAGATGCTCAAACAAAGTTATAATGTTTTGTTTTTGGGATTAATTTTGTTGATGAGTCAAAGAACGTGCATGTGGGGAGCCAAACATGATGTCGATCGGCTGTATCCATTATAAGTGTGTGATAACTGTTCGCCGCCTCGAGTAAAAAATACATGATTATTTACACACACATACATGACAGCTTTCTACTCGATCGGCCGGACCCTAATTTTTAAAAATAAAAAATAAAATAAAAGAAAAATCCTTGCAGATTCAAACATTGAATATATGATACCAATATGCATGGTTCGACAGCTAATACTATAATGTACTGAAAATAATCACAATCTACATTATTGGCCTCATCAACATGTACAATTGCAATGATATTGATCTGCAAGCCATTGACAGACACAAACATCAATATCGAACTTGTCCAAAATATAAAATATTTATTAAGATGTTGTGTGCATCATGTGATCTATTGTATAATAATATGTACTATTCTGGTAAGGCCATGATGTCGACTTTCGAAATTGATTGATATTATCGTCAATTTTGATATCAGATAGAACCAAGAGATCACTCCTAAATTCAACTTTCTCACAGGGACCTAGTACTACTGCAGGACCTAATCATCACGAATATCAGTAGTACCTCGTGCATCCAAATCTGTCGTGGAACTAGATGTATATTTCCACGTAATTAACGACAGAAAAAGATGCATTTTTACAGCTTGAGTGCTGATAGAACCCCCGGCCTGTAACTTGTAAGAGGATAAATGCTTTATTTATAAAAATATTTTTATAAAAATAAATTTATAAAATAGCGTGAATTAGTGTGATACGTTAGATTGTAAATTTATTTTTATTTTAAAATAGATCTAATACATAATATAAAGTCATATCAATTTATAAATTTATATTTTTTTGTAATTGTACATATAACATTGCTCGTTTATATATATTCTTATCATGTAGCAAAAAACAGTCTATAACAAAAGGTAAAATTCTGAGTTGTGCTCTCTGCCTTTAATGGCTGTTGAGAGAGTGTATATATATAGTAAACTGTTTACAAGAAAGATGGAATTAGTTACATGAAGTGATATACATGAAATGGTAAACATTATCTCCTATAAATCTGAGTTGGAGACGTCAGTATCCGAAGACTTTGGGATGGACTTGGAAGCTTTTGAATATTTGAATCTGAGTTGATTTTATCCTTATCACGCCCCTGCAAGTTCAACGGGGGAGGAGGGACTGTAGTTGATTTTTCAACCTCTGGGTCGGGTGTAGAGAAACAGAGTAAAGAATGTATACATGAATCTGACTTGAATTACTTATGATCGTGTACATGGGTATATTTATATACATCACTGGTAACAGAAAGCTTTTATCAAGTATTCAAAAATCAAATGTTTGTTCACAAGAGATAACAATAATATTTAAAACTTCAAATATAAGATAGCAGGATCCCATGTCCTACTCCTACGTGATAGGAACAGCTTTAGTAAGTCTTGAGTCAGCTTCTGTTGAGTCTGTTGAGTCTGCTGAGTCTGTTAGGAGTTGGTCTTCAATATCGGGAATATAGTGGGCAGGTTGACGACGACTTCCATCGACATAGCCAAAAAGACGTTGGCCTCTGAGATATGGAGTGATCTGAGCTCTCCATAGCAAGTAGTTTTCACTACTCAGTTTGATGGTAACCAGGCTTTGGATGCTAGGAGGGGTAACGGGTGTGTTTGAGAGAGATGTTGAGGAGAAAGCGGAAGAGGATGCCATTGACGTAAGTCACGTAGGCTCTTGATACCATATAACAACAGGTAAAATTCTGGGTTGTGCTCTCTGCCTTTAATGGCTGTTGAGAGAGTGTATATATATAGTAAACTGTTTACAAGAAAGATGGAATATGTTACATGAAGTGATATACATAAAATGGTAAATATTATCTCCTATAAATCTGAGTTGGAGACGTCGGTATCCGAAGACTTTGGGATGGACTTTGGAAGCTTTTGAATATTTGAATCTGAGTTGATTTTATCCTTATCATCCCCCACCTCCACAATTGGCTGTTGGCCGGTTTCTTTGTTGTTGCCGGCCGAGGAGTTAATGGTGATCATGAGAGCTAATGATAATTTACTGAAATTGTGGGAAAGTTTGGCTGTACGTGGAAATTGGATCGTCAATCAATCTAATTGAGAACTATTATAAACATCAATATCGAACTTGTCCAAAATATAAAATATTTATTAAGATGTTGTGTGCATCATGTGATCTATTGTATAATAATATGTACTATTCTGATAAGGTCATGATGTCGACTTTCGAAATTGATTGACATTATCGTCAATTTTGATATCAGATAGAACCAAGAGATCACTCCTAAATTCAAATTTCTCACAGGGACCTAGTACTACTGCAGGACCTAATCATCACGAATATCAGTAGTACCTCGTGCATCCAAATCTGTCGTGGAACTAGATGTATATTTCCACGTAATTAACGACAGAAAAAGATGCATTTTTACAGCTTGAGTGCTGATAGAACCCCCCGGCCTGTAACTTGTAAGGAGGATAAATGCTTTATTTATAAAAATATTTTATAAAAATAAATTTATAAAATAGCGTGAATTAATGTGATAAGTTAGATTGTAAATTTATTTTTATTTTAAAATAAATCTAACACATAATATAAAGTCATATCAATTTATAAATTTATATTTTTTTTATAATTATACATATAACATTGCTCGTTTATATATATATTCTTATCATGTAGCAAAAAACAGCTCCCCACCTCCAAAATTGGCTGTTGGCCGGTTTCTTTGTTGTTGCCGGCCGAGGAGTTAATGGTGATCATGAGAGCTAGTGATAATTTACTGAAATTGTGGGAAAGTTTGGCTGTATGTGGAAATTGGATCGTCAATCAATCTAATTGAGAACTATTATAAATATAAAAAAATTATATAAAAGTAAATTCACAAATTGACATGACTTTACGTGATCTATTAGATCTATTTTATATTAAAAGTAACTTTACAATTTAACGTATTAGTACTAAATTAAGTTACGTCAGTTTGTAAATTTACTTTTATATAATTCTTTATAACTAAAGTATCTCTCTTCTCGAAAACCTAGATAGCTAGTAGCTAGGTAGCTAGTTGTCTTGGCTTGATATTAATCTATAATTTGATGAATATTTTTCAACTAACTGATCATGCATGGTTGATTTGATCAACAAATTAAATCATAATTTTCACGAGATCATGAAAGTTTTTGCACAGGCCAACTACATATATGATGCGGCCGGACCCACCGGCCAATTGAAAACTGGCGGTGATCATCAGTGGCTTAGCTAAAACAATTATGCATGAATATTACTGATCATGAGAGCCATGCAATATGGAATCATTTGAAATTTTTGCATAACCCCAGCAATTATATATAAAATCATACAAGTTTATGATGTTCTACGACGACGATATTGCTTAGAAAACAAATGGCAGGCTTGACTTGATCGATCTATCACTCATGGCCTAGCTACGTAAGTACGTACTTAGCACACAGCAATATTGTGTCTCCTACTTAAAAAATTTACCATGCATGGCACAAGCTAGCTAGCTAGCTAGCTGTCCAAATTTGACTGTTTAACTGCATGCATGCAGCCCCCAAGTTTGAATGCAGGATTTTCTTCCAAGTTTATGGACTTGGAAACTACGTACGTGGAGATAAGATCTTACTATATACTGTGTAATTAGCTAGTCTCATCGAATGGATCAATTAAAGCCTTAATTAATCCCGGATCAATAACACGAGGAAAATATGCCAAATTCCATGAAGCATGCATGGATGGACGATCCATGCAATATTGGTTATTAATATTGACCGTTCTTTCACTTAACATCTTATCTTATCTTATGATAAGTGAGACAATCTGTTCAATTTCCAACGCAAGAAAACAATAAAGAGATCCAAAAGAGGCCAACTTAAAAGAGAATGCCAAAGCACCAACGTAACAATGATTTTTTCATAGTGCGGGTTTCATCAGGAAAAATGATTTTTTCATAGTGTTATTTTCTAATTTTCTTCTTTTTCCCAAATAAACACTGCATGGACCTTGCTCTCTTCTAACGTAACATAGCCAATTTACTGCACAACAAGAAATAGAAATAAAAATCACTTTGTTGGGATTATATATTTATAGAGAGAGCAATCAAAATCTCATAAATTTTCTAGAAGATTCAGTAAAAACTGTTAAGCCTGATGTAAAATTGAAAGATGTTTCTATATATCTCTTCTCAGATTACGTCTGCTTATTGCACTACTAAAGATACTGACGTATCTAAAGATTCAGATATGCAGGTTGCTCCTATTCATCACAGTCAGCTTACTATATATGATTAATAGAGTTTTTAAAATTGATTTAATTGCTTTATATAAAAAATACTAATATATATATATATATACGTGGAATAGATTTGCCCTAGTCTTAGCTAGCTAGCCTCTACGTACTGTTCCACGTCCATTATGTGATGCATGCAATGGTATACATAGATGACAAATTCATATATGAATTATTATTTTTATATTATTATTATTAGTATTATTGCCCTGTCTGTCTAGCAAGCCAATTGAATATAAAATATGCCACGTTTATTTGTCCGAACTCTTGTGGAAAATTGAATTTATATTAATATATATATATATATATATATAAGTTTGTAGATGCGTTAAGACTTTGTCTAATTCAAATGCATGCATGCATGCATGCCAGGTGCTAAAAATTAGATTTCACTTCTTTAATTGACTTTGTATGCAAACAGTAGATGATCTAGTCAGTCAACTAATAGTCTATAGTTTTAATTTTCTTTTATTTAATTCTTAATTAATTATTTAAAATAATCCTCTTAATTGGCCGCCTGGTCAACAATATATAATTTCAAGATCTGCTTAATATCGTGCTCTTTTGAATCTTAAATATATGTGGTTATTAAAATAATGGAAAAAAAAGGAATATTTTAGGTTGGCACCCAAGTTATGCGATACAAAAAATATATATAATGTCATTTTTGCGTATTTTTTATATAGTCTATCAATATAATTGGTTGCGTCATTTTATTAATATAAAATAACTGTTTTATCTAATCACATTAATAAAATGTGAAAAAAATACATAAAAATAACTTGGCTGCCTTTTTTCCCTAAGAACTTATCTAGAGCAAATAATACATGATTAATTAAATAATATGACTTTCTATTTAAACGAATGCAATCGATATGGGCCTTATTGAATGTGTTTCTTGGGCCGGTATGCATTCTTGCCCAGAATTTCGAGGTTACGTGGCCCAGGATATGAGAGCTTTGGGGCCCACATTACTGTAGTTGTGTTGAATTGACCCCATACCGATTCGGCGCACGGACTACAGCAATAATATCCGGAGGAAAGATCTTATCAAATAAAGAAGCGATGAAGCAAAGCAATCAAAATATTAGAGTCCCCTAATTAACAGTTTAGTTTGATAGAAGTATAAGATATTTTATATAGGAAACAATTGTTATTCATCTTGTATTTTCTCATTTTCAGTCACACCAGCTCATGCGTTTTTATTATATAGTTTTCTATTGAAGTTTTGAGCGTAACAAACAATTTAAATTGTGTCACGTCAATTCACGAGACTGACAATATTGAAAAATTAAGTATTAAGTATTAGTATTACTCCTTAATTTTTATTTTATTAACACAAGCAAAACATCAATATCAATAAAACTATCATCATTATTATTTAGAAGATTAAAATGTTATTGTATTTGAAGGTCATTAAATTTACTAGGGCTGGGTGGTGGGGAGCTGCCACCCACCATCTAGCTCCACCTTGTCTAGGGTTGTAACTAGTCTGGTCGGTATGATTTTGGACAAAATTTAGGATCGAACCGATATATACCGGTTTTACATTTTTTAAAACCGATTACACACCGGTTACTCTCTTAGACCGGTACTCCGGTTTTACTGATTTCTAGTCCGGTTCAGTCCGGTTTTTCTGTTTTAATGTATTATATTATATATTATATAATATATATAATATAGTATATAATGCTATACTGATAATATATTGTAATATATTATAATATATAATATAGTAATATAGTATTAATATAACTATTAATATACATTATATAATATTAGAATAACTCTTAATAAAATAAACAAAATGATATAAGATTTTAAAATTTAATATTATATTAATTAGTAATTTATCATATGATAAAAAACTATTTTATATATAATTATATATTATATATAAAAATTATATACAATAGAAAAAATTAGAATATATATATGAACCGGTCCGGTCCAATTTTAGAAAAAGAAAAATTGAAATCGGACTGATTTTGACCTGTTTTAAGAAAAATAAAATCGGTACCAGACCGAAAGAAATTCGGGATTGGATCGATTCGACCAGTTTGATCTAGTCTAGTTCGGTTTACCGGTTTTTTTTTTTTTTTTGTTTTGTTTTGTTTTTTACAACCCTAGCCTTGTCCAGTCTCTACTTGGTTGGGATAGAAAGTGAATGGGCGGATACCCGCACATAATTGGGAGCTCGGGGTAGCGTCCGAGCTCGCATGGCTCAGCACATATATACATCTATATTAAATTTTTTTTTAATAATAAAATGAAGTCGTTTTATTAAAGGTTTTATTTTTTTAACTTAAACAACGTAAGGGTTAGATTTTGTTTAAAACCTAACCCTCCCCCAATCTCTCTCTCTCTCTCTCTCTCTCTCTCTCTCTCTCTCTCTCTCTCTCTCTCTCTCTCTCTCTCTCTCTCTCTCTCTCTCTCTCTATGTGTGTGTGTGGCACGTTGGCGCCCCCCATTCTCTCCTCTCCTTTTTTTCTTCTCTTCATCCAATTTTTCTTCTCTTCCTTCTTGAACCATGGTCGTGGAACCATGACCACGAATGGCTATGGGTTTGTGAGAGGCCCACAACCATTTGTGGTCGTGGGTTCTTTGCTTAGATTTGTTGTCGTTGATTTGGATCTTTTTGTTGTTTTCTCATTGCGGATGAATATGTGATTTTGCTGATTTATTGTTATTTTTTAGTTGTATTCGATTTTTTTGGTGTTTTTCAATTTTTTTTCACCATGGGTAGTGGGTGTGTGGGGTGGGTGCCCTTGAGTTTGTCCCATACCTATTTAGTCAAGGTCATGAAAAATACATTAGAGGCACCGTCCTTGGAAATAGAATTTAAAATCCAAGCAAGTAGGTTGTTGTTGTATCGTAACCATGACACATATGAGGAGCTTGATAGGTCAGGAGTGGGAATGGTTCCATCCAAGAAACCTAACTTGTTTTTTTATTGAAATAGAGAGAAGAAAATATCTGCTTCAAGAAATATAGTTAGAGCCAGTTAAGGGTGGTGAAATAATGACAGTGTTTGCATTGTCACTCTGATGCCATAAGAATGAGCTGTTTGGGTCTTTAGTAGGAGAAGAAGAAGAGGAAGAAGAGGAGGTCATGGCTTATAGAGTGAAGGTTAATTGGAGACTGAGAAAGTATTGTAGGAAACTATTCTTGCTTTGATACCATGTTAGAAGAGGAACAAGAGGCTGAAAAGAAGAAGAAATGCAGTGGAAAAGCTGATTCTCATTCAAGGTACTTGATATACAAAATGTCTAGTGTAATTATATACACACTACAGAAAATAAACACAAAGCTAGCTAGTTTTATTCTCTAGACAATTACAAAGAATAGTCATGTACATGTGTGTGAATGTTACATGTGTGTAGTGCACTATATGAGTTCCTCTATCATGTAGTGCTGCTATGAATAAGTTGCACTGCCGCTGTGAGTGGCCTGCTACACTGCAGCTTCTCTTTTGTGCCATGCATTTCCACATTGCTGTCATGTGGCAGCTCACTGTCATGGTCCCCATTTTCCATATGTCCCTTTCCATTCATGCATTGCATTCCGTGAGAAAGGGGAAACCTCAAATTATTTTGAATCACAATCAAAATGGCAAGGCATATGGAATATAAAAGTAATTGGATCTGTCAAACATTTTATTTTGAAGGCATCTCAAAACATTCTCCCATCTAAAAGCAATTTATTCAAGAAGAGAATAATAGATTCAAGTCTATGCCCAATCTATGAACAGGAAGAAAATACAATAGTCCATGCACTTTGGAGCTGTCTTGCTACAACATATGTGTGGATTGAAGTAGATAGACAGATTAAAAAATTATCTAGTAAGGAGATAGGCTTTTATGGAACAATGGAAGAAGTTGAATAAGAAGTTGAAAACTGTAGATGTTGAACTTGTGGCCTGTGTAATGAAAAGATTATGGTTGAGAATATTCTCTGATTTATGAAAAAAAAATTGAGAATCCGAGATAGCTATTTAGCTCTGCAACTCAAAGCTTTTTGGACTTTCAATCAGTACAAAATCAGGTGAGAGATGATCATCAACAAAATGCCATAGTGAGGCAATAGGCTAGGTGGCTGAAACCAACTGGGTTATATGCAAAGGCTAACTTTGATGCTACTGTGGATAGTAAGGAAAAAAAGTGGGAATGTGAATTATTGTCAGAAATGCAGATGGAGATATATTAGCATCCTTGTGTTCACCTACAAACTATTGTATAAGGTCAGCTAGTGTAGAAGCCTTTGCGTTGAGAAGAACAATGACATTATGTATTGAGTTGGTTATGTCACATGTGATCTTGGAAGGAGATGCCTATGTAATTATTAAAGCTATATCCAGTTATGAGGAAGTTTGTACATGGAGTATTGATTGAAGATATGAGAAGGCTGATGGGTGAAAGACAAGGTTGGAGACTCCAATTCACATTCTTAGAGGCAAATTCTATAGCACATAATCTTGCTAAGTTAGCTACAAATTTGTGAGAAGAAATTGTTTGGATTGAGGATTGTGCTAGCCAAATTCTAAACTCAGTATTGAGTGAGAAACTTAATTTGTAATGTTAACTCTCTTGATATGATTATTATCAAGATATTTGAGTTTTATAATTATCTAGAACTTATCTTATCTATTTTCATGTAACTTTCGTATAAATCCACACTTACGTCTTCTTCAATTATTCATAATAAACAAAATGCAGTCCTCAAAATTTCTTCTCTCCCATTCTCTCTTTCTAGTCTTTTTCTCATTTTATATTTTATTTAAATTTCTATAATAGCTATTGAACAATTTTTCAGTGGGGCCAAAGTCCAACAATACGGTTAAATAATCCACAATAATGGCTTGAGCGTTGATACGGTACTTGGATGCCCATCCATGAAGCAAATAATAAAATATAAAGAGTAAAAATGTTAAAAAAGAGAAAGATAAATTTATATGATTCAGCATAAAAATATATATCTACGAATCGTTTGAGGTGAAATCTATTATGTCTAATAATTATACAATTTCTCGTGAACTCGCATAGTTCTCCATACAATGGAGATAATAGGATTAAGGTGAGATTGAATTAGATGTTGTCCTTGTGGAGATCTAGAGAGAGAGTAAACGGGAGTCCCACATTTGCAGAAATTCAGTCCTTAGGTATTCTTCTTTCTTTATAGTACGGAGTCCTACTTAATTTATGCTATTTTCACATGATTCTTATAAGATAAGATTTAACTTTATCTAATCTTCCTCATCTTTATATCTTCCGGTGCCTTTTTATTCTTAAAATAGGCCGGACCAATTCATTTTATATCGAAGAATAACGTCATTAATAGGCGTAAAGTAACTTCACGTACCACGATTAAGGTTCCGAATAATTTTTCAATGTTACAGCACGGGTTGCACTATGATTTGAATGATTTCTGTTCGAAATCCAAATACATGATTTGGAATCTCAGGGAATCTGCTTTATTAGTAAGAAAAAAGAAATCATGATTAGACCCCAACAGGATTAATTAAATTATTGGGGGCATGATGATCCTGTCTTCTTTTCTATATTCCAAATACATGATTTGGATTCTCAGGGCACATCTGCTTTAATCAGAGAAAAAAAAAAGAAAGAAGAAATGATTAGACCCGGCCCAACAGGATTAATTAAATTATTGGGGGGCATGATCATGTCGACTTCTGAAGTAGCGATAAGGCATATATATTTGAGTGTGCAGGTCATCATTTCTGCAAGACCAAATATCGTTGTTTTCCGGAGACTACGACAGCCAACTCATCAGACTTAGAATCCAAGAGTTAATTTCGGAGAAAGTCCCTCCCGTCCAGCTTCGTAAGTTTAAGTTTCAATCTGCTCAAATGTCAGTTTATAATCATAACGTACGTACTCTTTTTTGAGCTCATTAGGAGCTATATAATTATATGCAGGAAGATGAAATTAAAGATCTAAATTCACTGTTGTCGATCTATATATATATCCTTATATGTAATGAGTTTAGGCGCCTTTTTCTTAAAGAGAAGGCGATGGATCGAAGATCCAAACCAAAACTTTCTTAATTACGTAACACAAAAAGACAAAATTTGTGGATATTTTGGCCTTTACGAGTCACTTGATTAACTTAGTCATATGTTAGTGCTATCTAAGATAGCAAAAAATGATCTGCATAGAATAGTGAAATATAAGGTCATCGATCTGAGTCATGAGCTACACTAATTGCTCATATATGACTTCAACCACCAAAATGTTTTTTGTTATTTTCTCTCTTCCTCTGACCAAATAGTAAGATCTTTACTGCATCTCTTCACACAAATATAAGTTGTTATATTTTAATTACTAGATCATTGAATATTATAAGCATGCATGATACTGATTTTGTACGTAGTTTTATGCTAGGTTGCTAGAAGTTATAAGTAATTTCTTTTCACTTTTATATTAAGTACTTGGCAAAAGATTCTTCCTTCACAATAATACAGCACGTTGTAGGGATATCATCAACATGACAACATTTTCCTTCAAAACATATGGTGCTACATCATCAGCCGCCTTTAGTACTGCGGTTGTTCCTCAAGCAATACTGCTTCATGGCAAAGATAATTATGAGGAATGGAAGGTTCGGGTGAAAACGTACTTGCTGTCTCAAGATCTTTGGCAAGACGTTCAACAAACCGACGAACCCCTTCCGGGAAGAGGACTGGAGAATTTCATGGCTTTACATGTGATCCAGAATTCATGCGGCCAAGTGCCATTTTCTAAGATTAACACCATTATGAATGCCAGAGAAGCTTGGAAGACTTTGGCAGAGTCGTATGGAGGGCAGCAGAGAGCTATCGAGCAAGGTCTCTCTCTCTCTCTCACTCATAACGCGCACGTGCTCGAAAACTGATTAATAATTCCGTTTGAAAAGAAATTAAAAAGAAATAGTATTCATAAAGAATTGGAAAATTAACTGTCTTAGAAGTTAGCATTAACCCTTATTACATTATTAAAAGACAAACCCGCTAGTCAAATTACACAAGCTGGTTCCATACCTAGCATGCATATATGGTAAAACAATGAACAGTTTGGGTTCGATCAAGTAGCTTGACTCCAGTTTAATTAGTTATATACATATATTATAATTTAATCAAGCTTAGATTTAAGAAAATTAATGACGTAATCTTCGATTGTTAAAGAGCAAAAATGGAATAAAGTTGTCGGAACTCGTATAAACTTATTGTTATTTTAATAATATTAACTTTATTATAAGATCAAGAACATCTTGTAAGTTAAAAAAGAATTTGAGAGTAATGTTAGATATAGTTTTAGGATGTATAAATTTTACACACTTCATTTAAAAAGTAATGGATCCACCGTTATAAAGGCATGAGCACCCTGGGACTGTAAAAATCTTTATCAAAAAATAATTTGAAAATGAACTAAACCCATATATGAAAAAAATAATAATAAACGCACAAAATTCTATTATCATCACAGATTCCATAGAGGGAAATCTTCCAGTTGTTATGGCTCTTAATTCCAGGCAAATAAAAATGGGGCGCCATTTGTTTAATTATCATCATCATATTGCAGATAGTGATGAGGAGATTCGCAGAAAAGCCACGCGTCTTACCCAAGCTATCTATACCGAAACTTTGGGTACGAACTCTATCGTGTTTTTACCGTCTACTATAGTTCTTCTTGTGTATGATTTACGTGTAAACTTAAACTTCTCATCATCGATCATCCAGTAATGGCAGTTATTTCCCAATTGCCATATATTCATTTGAAATCTTGTTAATATCAATATAATAATTCCTTTTTGTATGTACGTACGACAAAACAGATACTGCTTTGGGATTAATCGAAAGCTGCCCACGTTCGGCACTGACTCGTGACAAGTCTGGCGAGTCTCCCATCTTAGCATTGGCCTCTATGCGTCATTTCTTCCAAAGTGGAAATCAGCTCGGGTTTTGGAAACAACTCATCTACTCCTGTATTACCACTCTTCTTTACTTAATTCTCTTGCTTTACGTACACTGTAATATTCTTCAATATTAATGGCTCATTTAGAGAAACACCGTCAATAATATTGGATTGTGTTTTCTTGGTAATTATAAAAGAAATCAACACCCATGCATGAGAATACCTTAAAACTATGAGTGGTGTTAGGAAAATCGAAAATCTTACACGCACCTTTTTTGTACCGAACAGTGTAATTTTTTTTTAAAAAAAAAAAAAATTGTTTCTATTTTTTTCAAAGATTTTTTAAATTAAACGATTTAAACATTTTTAAAAATTAAAAAAAATCACAAAATCATTAAATAATACTTTTTTAATCATTAAGTAAAAAAAATTAAAAAAATTCGGTACAAAATAGTTATAAACTTTTTTAGTGGCTTTATCATTTCTCTAAAAATATATTCTATAGCATAGAGTCGTACTTTCTAATCCCTGATCTGTTGATTAATGTAGCAAAGAAAAAAAAAACTAAAAAATAAAAAATCATAATCAGATTTTGAATTAGCTAGGTGAAAGAGCAGCTGGCCGTAATATTTGAATCGGTATCGGGCATTTTCACTGCAAATTAAATTGTGTTGTGTTTATTAAACATTAATTGGGATAAAATATATAAAGACCCTCTGACTATAAAAAAATTAATTTCCAATCATATCCTAACATGAATTGTCCCCTCAAATTATTAAAAGTTAGAAAATACGTACCCAGCTTGTTAAAACATTAGTAGTGCCACTAGTATTTTAAAAATATTTTACTTAAAAGATATTTCTGTTTATTTTTTAAATAACTATTTTTATCTTAGAAGTATTTATTTGAAAAAATATTATCTTAAATTTAATATTTTTATTTGATAGATCGGTTATTTTGTGATTTTTAAAATCTTTTTAATTAGGGTTAACTTTTTCTTTTAAGTGAAAAATTAAGAGGGCAGATTGCAACTTTTTGCAGTTTAAGGGATTTTCAAAATTGAAACTTTGAGGAGTGTGATTGTAATTAATTGGGTGGTAGTTTGAGAGGTCTTTGTATATTTTCTTCTATAAATATAAAACACAATTTCAGATGTATAAAATCGTATATAAATGAGTTAAATGGTTTGTTGCTTTTTTTTTTTTTTTTTTTGGTCATTTTAAGGAAGATTGATCATTCAAAACCTAGCTAGAATATTAAAAGTTCTACTATATTGTTAATTAGATTTGTTAAATTTTTCTTGCTAAAAAGGGTTGTCCGTTCCATCGGTTTCTCCAACTGGTGATATTCATTGGAATGTTTCAAATATTGGAGATCAGGAATGCCAAAGCAATCAAGAAGATCAAAATAACAGATCAGGTATGCTTCTTTTGCCTTAGCTAGGCCAACATGATCTTCAGTTTTTATTTTTTTTTTTAAAAATTATTTTCTTTTTCTATAACTACGTTCAATTACTTGGTATATATATAAAATTTTGATAGTATGGAATTTTACTCCTTTGAAGCCTCGTCATTTAATTTATTCCTATCGAACTAGACTTACTTAGTCCAAGAGCAATGATCAATAAACTTATTTAGTACACCTTCGATATTTCATTACTGCAAGTTCTTTTATAATTGTTTTTCTAAATATATCAGGGTGCTTATGTAAAAATTTGAAACTCAAGTGTTAAAAGAAGAAGAAGAAGAAGAAGAAGAAAACAATAATGAAGTAGTGCTATCACATTGATTGATTGCAAAATGTAAAAAATAAAATAAAATAAATAAAAAGTTGGGGATGGGGAAGTGATGCCAGACAGAATTGAGATTAATTCTGGCAGCTAGTTCCAACAAATGATTAATACAGACAAGATAAGAGATTAATAAAAAAAAAATACAGAGAAAATGATTCTGATGTATAATTCAAAATTATCAAATTCAAGAATGTCGAAATTAACCCAAAAGCCGGGTTGTAATAGTTAAAAATTGATGGAGCAGTGATTATTGAGCAAAACCTACAATATTTCATTTTTGCAATTTTTTTTATTTATAATATTTTCTAAATTATTTTGAAACTGCAAGTAAACAAAACAATTATTTTTAATGAAGTAGCACTATAGCATTGATTGATTGCAAAATGTAGAAAATAAAATATAATAAAATAGAAAATTGGGGATGGGAAGGCAGGAAAGAGAGATTTTGAAGGTTACATATTTGCTATTCTTAATTGTCACTACTTATGTTTATAGGTAAATGAGGCCCAAGATCAAATAATGAAAATACAATAGATTTATGGTATTAATTTTTTTTGATAAATTAATAATATATTAATAATTGATACTAATTGATTTACACGATAAACTAAATATATGTGAGAGATTAATAAGTTATATTACCATTCATGTAGTACACTAGAATATTATGAATATATTCTATGATAAGTATGGTAGTATTACAACATTACAGAATAAGTCGTCATATTATCATACATATGCTAGAATATAATTATGAATATATCCTATCATAATCATGGTAATATTCTAATACAAAATAAGATTTTGTTAAATAGTTATAGGAGGAATATTATCACTACTCTTAATTATCTAATTATTCATAATGGCATTGAATCTCAATTAATTATGAACAATCAAAACACAAACAAGACATGTAAGTACTCCACATACGTAGTTAGAATAATGGTCATTAATCGCGATTCCTTCACAAACATATTTCAAAAAACTATATATTAATGTTTGTAATTGAATAATTTGAATTACGCAATACATGATTATTTTCAAGAAATCTAGTTCATAATTTAAAAAAAATGGAGTAAATAACAGTTAAGCTAATATGTAGCTAGAAAAATTCAAATGACTTTATAACATCGTCCTAGTTCATATTTTTAAAAATCTAGAAGTCGTTTCCCTATCATATACAGATTAGTACGTATAACCCATGCAAGTACATACCGTATAATGCATGAGAAAATTGTTATTTTTATTTCTGTTCATGATATGAATAAAGATAACTTTTAAAAAAAAAAAATAGTCATTCTTCGATCATTAAAGTTCGTATTAATTAATTAGGTATAAATATGAAATGTTCCAATTAACATTCTTAAAAATTCATGTTTTTTTAATATAATTTACTCACTTGACTTTTCATTAATATAAGAATGGATGATCATGTAGTATGATCAACATGATCAGCAAATGTCCAACTTCCAAAGTTATATATGCTATAAGTTAGTCATTTAATTTGATATATTATTTTTTAGAAGTTAATTAATGCATGCTATATAATATTATATATGATAGTAATTAAGACAAATAAGTGAGAAGTAATATGAAGTTAGCACTAATAATCATAGAATATATAGTTGCCAAGATCCTTTGGACCAATTGGCATTGGTTTCTCACTAAGAGAACCAAGAATTGAATCCCCCCTTCCCATGTATCAATAAAATATATATAAACATATATATATATATATATATATTTAGTTGATCATGTGACCACGTGGCTTTAGAGCAAAGCTAGCTCATCATGATGTATGTACGTACTTTGATGAGTACTAAATACTTTGTGCATGATCAATATAGGCCCTATTTGGAAGTAAGACTCAGTTGAGATCAACTCAGTTCAGTTTATTTTTAACCTGAGTTTAATATCCAAACACCAAACTCTCAAATTACTAAACTGATCTCAACTTAAAACCTCTTTACATGTGGGACCCATAACCTTTTTCAATTCAATATATTTTTATACGCATGACTCACAAACTTTTTCAACTTCCCATAAATGCATATAAACTCATCTTAACATCCAAACATATCTAAACTTATCTTAAGTGAGCCTCACAAAACTCACTACACTATCTCAACTCACTATTATTTATAAACAACTTAACTCATTTCAACATCCAAACGGGACCTTAATTTACTGGATGTATATAATAAAGTTCCTCACCACACGAAAACTAATGGAAACTGCGAATTATTAGTATGTAAAAAAGGAAATATTTTGCTTATGGCTTTGTTGAGGTAAAATTTTTCTAATATATTTAAGTAAACAAATTTTGTTGTTTAATTTCTTTGTAGTACTGTCAGCAATGTTTCGCTTTTTAGTTTCAGGACTACTCAACTTCGGTGGTATACCCTGTACACTCCATCAAAATCATTGACTGATATTTTTAAATTTTTTATTATTAATTATTTATAATTTCATCTAGTTAAACTAATTGACATTAATGTCTCGATTATTGCCAAAGTAATCAAGCAGTTGTTGAAAATGAAGAAGATCCATGACCAATCCGACAAACTTCTTGATCAAATGCGTGAAGATATATCAAAATCAACACATCAAAAACTTAAGGATGGTCAAGTTTACACTGCCATTACCCGTGCAGCCAAGAATGGGATTTTCGAGTTTGTTTCTAAGATGTTGATTAAAAAGGATGGAGAAAAGGATGAACGATTTTTATACACCAACGATAGAAACCAAAGGAACATATTTATGCTTGCCGTCTTGCATCGTCATGAAAAAATCTTTAGCATTCTATACGAGCTGAATGGGCAGATGAAAGACAAATTGACATCTATAAAAGATGTCTATGGCAATAATATGTTACATATGGCTGGGATGATAGAAGATTCCACTTGGGTTAGTAAAATCCCAGGGGCAGCTTTACAAATGCAAAGAGAATTACAATGGTTCAAGGTCTCTCTCTCTCTCTCTCTCTCTCTCTCTCTCTCTCTCTCTCTCTCTCTCTCTCTCTCTCTCTCTCTCTCTCTCTCTCTCCGCATGTCATTGGCCTAGCAGCATTCTTAATTTGTGCACCTCCTTGTTGGCCTCCTCTTTCTTTAGGTAAGTCTGCATTAATTTTCAGCTTCATGGTACAGTGAAAGAAACACCAACGCCACATTGAACATCTATTACATGCAGGTGAAATATTAGTCATAATTGATCTTCCTATGCAACATCTTGTTGCATGCAGTCTGATTCACAATTTTTTTTTTTAAATTTTTTTGATAACCAATTCATTCATTGAAACAAATAAGTCCTTACAATAGGTTGCTTATGTCAGACCAAATGGCTTGACTTACAAACGAAGGACAAAAATCCCACCACATCTCAATATCCCTAACTTTCCAAGCCTGTCTTGCCAACTGATGTGCAGTAGTATTCTCTAGTCTGTTAACATGCAATACTTGAATGAATATTGTAACACGTGTAAAAAGCATGAAACAAAATATTGTGAGACCTTTTCTATCTTTATATTTTGATGAGGTCGTAGAAGGCTGAGGCTGAGGTGGGATAAGGATTGGTTTTGATCAATTCCACTCTTTTTGATCCCTAATATCCTTGTACTATATATTCAATATTGGAGCTGATCATTTTAACATGGAATAGGTAGATTAATCATAATAATAATTTGGAACCATTGACCTTATTTTACTTACTATTTATTCTGTGTAAGTTTAGATCATCAATTTCCAGTCTTTCTAATACGTAATATATGTCCAAGTAAATAGTTTTGGTAGCATTCTTAATCTAACATTTTCTTTCTAACAAATGTAGGAGGTAGAGAGAATTGTCCATCCCAAGGATAAGGCAAGTACCAACAATGATGGTTTAACTCCCCAACAATTGTTTACGAAGAACCATGCGGACTTGATGGAAAAGGGACAGAAATGGATGAAGGTTACAGCAACGTCATGCACTGTGGTGGGTGCTCTGATTGTTACCATGATGTTCGCTGTAGCTTTTACTGTCCCGGGTGGCAATGACCAAACTACAGGCTTTCCAATATTCTTAAAGAAAAAATTGTTTGTGCTCTTTATAATATGTGATGCATTGTCCCTTTTTTCTTCCTCGACTTCAATCTTGATGTTTTTGGGAATCCTCACATCAAGTTATGCAGAAGATGATTTTCTGGAGTATTTGCCGAGGCAGATGATAATAGGCCTTTCCACCCTCTTTTGCTCTATTGCAACCATGATGATAGCCTTTTCTGCTGCTCTTATAATCATGCTACATGAGCAATATTCTTGGATTTTGATTCCTATCATTTCTTTGGCTTGTGTCCCAGTCATCATTTTCTTATTGATACAGTTTCCTCTTCTTAAAATTATGATCTTTTCAACCTATGGATCAGGCATCTTCCATAGGAAAAAGAAAATGTAATTAATGTAATTGATCCAGTACTATGTAAGTATGGTGTAGCTTGCTGTAGGACATCATGTATATTTGTTGAATGAATTATTGGCATATATATAAGCCAAAACGGAATATTTGTTCCCTTTTGTTGGACCAATAACCAATGAGTTTTCAATAGGTTTATCATGTACATATTGTGATTAATTGTGTTCGACCTATTATCATTTATCAATGAATTACCCAACTATTGTGATATTTAAACATTTTTACATACATTGATCACGTTCTAGAAACAAAAAAATTTGGATTGAACTATCATCCAGCCTTGGCAACATCAACAACTATCATCCAGCCATTAATGATCTACAGCACTAGCCATTATTTTATATACAATTCTAAACCAAAATTGAAACAAAACCAACCCATTTTTGGGTATTAAACATTAGCTAGACACGAGAAATACAAGGAAGATTCATAAGAAAATAATATGCAAGCAGTATATATATATATATATATATATATATAGGAAAAGAGGAGGTGGGGAAGATGCATGCCAACGAATAACTTTTCCATTCATCACTTTGAGGTGCTGTACTAGTAGCTTCCTCTGTAGTGTACTCTATGAATGCTTTAGACCTTTCAGACATTTTGTCCATTATAATTTTTACTGTTGCATTACATGACCATGGTTATACCAATCCTTATAAGGAATTGAAATGCTGCATTTTATGAACACAAAATTGAAACCTACCTTGATCAACAAGCTACTCCCCAAAGCCTTCAAATGCTGTTCCTAGATAAGGTTTTCTCAGATGTATAGATCAGTGCATGATAGGCCTGTTTATTTAAAGACATCACCAAGCGTTATTGCTAGCAATCGAACAAGAAAAGAGGGAGAAATGATAAATTTTTCATTGCCAATTGGCTTCTTATTAGAAAAAATCAATATTAATGATCACTAATATATATATTTATATATATATATTTATATATATATATATATATATATAAAAGTACAACAAATAAATGCTATATAATCTCAATTATTAAACAACCAATTCCAAAGTTTCCTCCAAGATAAGATTAATTAAAGAGTAATGTCATCTTCCACTTCAAAAGTGGAGATCCTCTCTCCAAAGGGATTAAATCATACTTAAGCAAACTAACAAAACCATGATAAATTATTAATCCATGAAAACTGCTCTAGCACTCGGTAACATGGCAATAATAATTAAGTTATTATTTTCAACGTCAGCTTAATTCCCTTGTAGAGACATTGAGTATCTCTCTTTCTCAATACATCTCCAAGACTTCCAGTTGCTTGGCTCACTATAACAATTTTGATTTTCAGAGATGAAATTATTCAGGGACGAATTAAATTTCATTCCTAAAAGTACTTATTTGAGATGAAATATATCGTCTAAAAAATAGAAACCCGTTCGAATAGGCTAACTTATGTTCGAACAGAGAGTTAATGGCTGTTTGAATGGTTTAGCCTCTATTCGAATAATAATCTTGGTGGGAAAGTACATATAATTTTGCTGGGGCAATTCAACACTATTCGAACTAAAATGTTATGTTCGAACGACATGTTTTTGGTGAAAAAATCTGGCAGGAAGGATGCAAGATAATTTGAATGCAGAAACTTGGTTCGAACAAACTCAAACACCAAAATATATTAGTTATCATTTTTAAAATATTAAAAATATATTACTTATCATTTTTAAAATAATAAAAATATAGATATATTATATAGTATTATTTATGGTGAATTAAAATATTTCATATTCATAAATTAATTTTATGTAATTAATTTAAAAATATTTTAATGAGTTCTTTTATGTTAACTAAGATTTTTAATTAACTAAATATTACTGTATAGATAGTGTTATTTAAGAAAAATAATTATATTTTAATTAACTAAATTATGTTATTAAGAAAAAATTATGTTATATTTTAATTAGTTATATTTAAGAAAAAATAATTATAAAAATATAGATTTTTATGTTATTTAATTAACTAAATTTTTTATATTATCATGAACTATAATTAATTTAAGAAACAATATTCCAAACAATAAACAAGCTAGCAAACATAAAAAATACAAACCATACACTAATTAAATCCCAAAAATATAATGTTTGATATATACAACATAAAAAAGTGAAATAAAAAATAAAACGTCTACTTGGTAAGTAGCTCAAAATCCTACTATAGGGAAGATATGCATCCCTCCATCTCCTTAACTATCTCCATGACGGGCTCAACGAACTCCTTGACCAAAAGTCAATATGCTCCTTGAGTAAGGATCGTATCTCATCCAAAGTAACCCCAACAGGCTGTCTCTAATCACTGGCAGAAGTAGAAGCTGAATCACTCGACAACGCACTATCTTGTGCTCCTGTTCTTCCTTAAGTGGCCCTTGCTTTTACTAAATTTGATCTTGTTAAGGGGCCCGATCTGCCCGTGCCTTCACTCAGTCATTTGCACACTAACCCTCAATTAGATTAGGAGGTTAGAGATCATTAGTGCAAATGGCAGACTACCTCCACTCGAGTAGCGAGACTCAAATCGAATGCGAAGGAATAAATATAATGGCAGATTGATCGGATCTCCTCATGCTATCCATGCCATTAATCGAGCTCAATCAACCTCGAATCTGTCTTGTGTTTCATCGGATTGACGTTACGGGAAACAATTAAATTTAGCATTCTAAAAAATATTGTACAGTCTACCTGTTTGATGACCTTGCTGCCATCATATGGAGTAGCCGAAGCATCCAGCATCAACTGACAAACCTCATTGTCTGTGAGACCATCATCTGCTACAGCTCGCTGTCATCCTCACTATCTGATCTGGCATTCGGTGCAAGTGGGGGCTATGTAGCCAGTGTAGGGTATGCACCAATCTATCTTAGGATCCCAATGAAATTAGAAATAGTGAAGGTGAGATAGTAATACTCACATCCCAAACGATAAAGGTGAAGGTCTCTACATCAGCCTCCAATATCTGACCCATAGCATGGTAAAACTCACCAACCATGTCTGAATATGCAAGCCCCCTCTGCTAACAGATCGGTGCCCACCCTCACTTGGTCATGATGGAGAATATGCTCCATCCATCCCACGCAATATCGCAAAAGTTATCTAGAATGATGTCCCACTCGACCAATATAGATCTCGATGTCTGAGCTCTAGCTTTTCCGCTAGGTTGGCTGGTCTCTCTCCCACGTTTTCTTCCACTAGTTGTCATTAATTCACTATTCATAAGACCACATATATATAATATAATTGCTTAATCTATTAGAATTGTAACAACAACGCTCGAATGGAAGCTAATTAGTTCGAACAGCATGTACCCCAGTTCAAACCTCTCACAATAGTTCAGACAACAATAATAAGAGTTCGAATAGAAGAAATGTGTTTGAACAAATGATACGAGTTCGAACACTGACAGTGCTTGTTTGGAAAATAAGTCTTTGAATAGGTTCGTACCCGTTCGAATGCGATCTTACCAAATAGACTATGGCTAAGCCAACTCAGCACTGAACGTGAAAACTAAGGATTATCAAGAATCCTTGATTTTAATCAGTCCAAATTAAAATAGAGTGAAGCCTAGACTTCACTCCATCATTTCTACGACCAAAAGCCATTTGTGGTGTCTGGCAAACACCAAAATGGTGAGGAGATTAGGAGATCCGAAAACCCACTTTACAAACCCTCATTCTCTTTCAAGAATACAATCAAATGATGAGGAGATTAGGGGCATACCTCTTAGAAGAGAGATTCTATGCTTTCTACAGAGGAGTTGATGGCATACGACAAGCTTTGGTTCGAATTTGGTTGTGTTGGGTTGGGGATGACTATGATTGTTCGGTATTCAAACTAGGTATTTGACTCATCCAGTGTAGTTGGAATGCCTTATATGGTCTTCAAACAATCAATGAAATTAATATTTGTGTAATTTCAAAACATTCGCTCAAGTTGCGTGTTACGCTAGTGTCAAGCGAACTCATAGGTTTGCCACTCACTCGAGCTGGCTGTTGAGCGGGTGTTGAGCTAATAGGCAAACCATTGTTCAAACTGGTTTGTACGAGTTAGAATGGTTGTAAATAGTATTATATATTGCACTATAATATAGTATTACACTAAAATATATACTATAATACAATATATATATATAGTATATTAGTATATAAATTAGTAAGGAACCCATCGGCGGAGGAGTGAGAAACTCTCCCTTCTCTCTAGACAGCCAAGCAGAAAACTGTCCTAGAGGGAGGTGGGAGCCTTGGCTCCTCCCTCCCTCCCCCCCCCCCCCCCCTTTTTAGTTTCATGTTTTCCCGTTTTCATCTAGTTTATTGTTTGCGTTTGGTTTATTTGTTTGGTTATTTTCAGTTCGATGCTTGTGGTTATGGTGGCTTAGCTTTTGCTCTCTAACTACGGCGCCGTCTCAAGGCGAGGAACACCTGCTACCATAAAGTAAATGCTACCGAGTGCAACCCTGTATTTGGGTGGCACTTTGCGGAGGAGACGCGAACAGATGCATGGTAGTTTCACCGAGGACGAACGATCTAGATAGGGGTGAGGTTGGCTACCCTGTTTTGATGGCACTAGGCTGACGGTGAAGGTCTGAGGCGAGGCGAGGCGAGGCTATGGCAGGGATGCCCGTCCGAGAGGCGTACTGCTTTGTTTTTGTAACAGAGCGTTAATGGCACTAAACGGCCCTGGATCACGACGGCTGTTGGCCTCCCTTTCTTTGCTTTTAGAGGTGGGTCGGCGTCGAGTGTCGGCACAGAGCAGCTGCTGCTCAACTATAGAAAAGAAAGAAAGAAGGGAAGCGGCGGGAGGTGAAGATATGAAACCCTAGCAGTCTTGTTTCCTTCAGCCAGTTCGGCCCACGTGTTCCCCACCTGCATATAGGCTGGACCTTTTGTTTGGGCTGGGCCCATGTGTTTTCTCCAGTCCAGTTGTTTTTAGTTTTCTGTTTTGTGCTTTTGGAATGGTTTTATGTATTTTAGTTTATTTAGTTTAATTAGTGGAGCATTAGGAAATATTGTCTCTAGGACCTAGGGTCCGTAGAGTTTTCTCTCTAGGACCTAGGGTCCGTAGAGTTTGTACTCCACTCTTTGGAGGAGGAGTTGTGTGGTCTATCTTAGACGGAGGTCTAAGATAGTGTTGTCTCTTAGATGGTTAGTCTGGAGGCCTGTCTCTCAGACTTTTTAGTCTGGAGGCATTGGACAAGACCTTGTCAACCGCAAAGAAATTTGTAGGTTGGAGAGCGAGAGATTGTTAGAATTTGACTTGTATTTTCAAGTCAGAAGCTGTAATTGTCCGTTTATTGAATGAAGGAAACAGTGTTTCATTTTCAAAAAAAAAAAAAGTATATTAGTATATAGTACACTATTACTATGGTGTAATATAGTACTAGTATAGTATATTCTTGTATATACTATAATATAATATACTATATTGTATATGCTAGTATACTATTATAGTATATTTAGTATATACTATAATATAATATTCTATAATAGTATATACATTGTATATATTAGTATACTATATAATGTAGTACATATACTATATTTTATATTATATATTTGTATATTTAGAGGAAATATATAATGTGTTCGAATTGATAGGGTACGTGTTCGAACAAAGTATGGTGTTCAAAAAGTGAATGTAGTGTATCAGTATTTGTTCGAACGGTGAATTCTCGTAGAATGTGTTTGGTGGGAAACTTGGCGCCAAATCCATGGAATATACACCCATTTGAACAACCATTAACCCATTCGAACGCATTTGTGGAATACAGAATCTAAACTTCTCTCTTTATTTCTTTTCATTTAAAGGAATATGTTGAAGAATATTTGGGTTGAGGAATATTTGAACTCAGGTGTTCAAACATATATCTTGACCTTTTGAACTCATAAAGGCAGAATTAAAAGGTGCCAAAAAATGGCAATCGGTGTGAAATTTTGGTGTTCGAACTAGGGGTGAGAATTGTCTGGCCCAGTCCGGGTGATAGACGGAAATTTTTGGTCCATCATTTTCCCTTGACTGGATCGAACATCCCTAGGGACCGGAATAGGGTCCGGTCGGTTCAACCCCTTTTGTTTTTTTTAATTGATTAATAAAAAAATTTATTTAAAATACTAAATTAAAATTAAGTGACTTATTAAATGAAAATTACATAATAAATTGTACAATTATTAATATATACTAATACTATATATTATAGTTATAAATTAAAGAATATAATACTTATGTAATATTATGATATATTAATAATTAATTATATACAATTATTTATATAAATAATATATATTAGAAAATATATATTTTTATTTTCATTCGGTCCGATTTGGTTTGGGGTGGAAAACCCCTGGACCGGGACTAGATTGGACTGAATTCATTTGATCCTATGAAATTTGGACCTGACCAATTTGGTTCAGTCCAGTCGATTTCTTCGGTTCGGACTTGCTGAAT
Source organism: Carya illinoinensis (assembly GCF_018687715.1). Taxonomy (NCBI): domain Eukaryota; kingdom Viridiplantae; phylum Streptophyta; class Magnoliopsida; order Fagales; family Juglandaceae; genus Carya; species Carya illinoinensis. The sequence goes on from NC_056765.1 coordinate 31,052,215, forward strand.
CACATTCTTAGTTTGAATTGGTAAATAACCTGTTCAAACTGTATATTACAGAATTGAAAACACTCAATTTTCATGCGGATTTCCATTTCACCAATTCATTTGGGTGTTCGTCAATTACATAGAAAGAGAGAGGGGCATCAACCGAGAGAGAGAGAGAGAGAGAGAGAGAGAGAGAGAGTAGGTTCTAGAGAGAGGGAGAGGTTCAAAAGAGAGAGGAGTTGCTGTTGACATAAGAGATGTTTTTTGTGATTGTTTTTTGTACTTCTTATTTATATATAGTGTTTTATTGGATTTGATTTATTGTTTTTTCATAAAGATTTATGTACAGTAGGTGGTGATTCATATTGTTTGTTGGATTGCACAAATTTGAGGTAAGATTTCTAATTTTTAGTATTGGTGATTTTTAGTGATTTCTAATTTGAGGTATTGGTGATTTTTAGTATGATTTGGGTATTTATATTTAGAAGTTGGTATTTGTGACGAAACATAGTGTAATGTATTTGGGGATTTATGTATTTATATATATTGTTTGAATTGTGAAAATAGTTAGAGTTATGTATTTGATGATTGAAGTTTTTTAGTTTAAGGACTATTTGCGAAAATTAGGATTAATGTTAATGTTATAGAATATTTAACTAAGAAATTTGTTATGTTATTAATGTGTAATATTGTTAATGTTGTTAGTATGTTATTGTAATTTGGGGGTGAATAATATGGTTAATTTGTGATATTGATTTGTGATATTTTAAAGTTGTGAATTTAAAATACCCAAAATACATTGAAGTAACACTTGTGATATTGATAGTAGTCAGATAATATATATCTTGGTTTTTAATTTGTTAGATAATTTGGTTTATTGAAAAAAAAAATACATCGACCGTGGTCAACAAACTATATATGTATATACTAGTTAATTCTCTATTGCCATCCCTCCAAAGTTCAAATAATTAATAAATTTCATAGCCCACAAAAAATAGAAACCAAAATACTAAAATTATATGTAGTAGTACTATGTAGTAGTCATTGCGTCGTTGTTCCATAAAATACTAAAATTAAAATAATCTAAACCAACAAACCAATTATTTCCCTAAATACCTTATCAAAACATGTTATACATTTGTATGTACTTTTGGAATTTAAGTTTGAACGTATAATAGTTTGGATTATTTATCTAAGTTTATGTTTTATATAAACTAGTGGAGTGGTTTACTAGTTAGGACTTGAATGCCAGTATTATTTTCATATGCAATTGAACCTTAGACCCATTCGAGAATTGTGGCCAAACATTTTCGTAAAGAATGTTTGGATACAACTCTTGAATTGTCCAAAGTGGACAATTTGAGATTCTATCATCTATATGGTAGATATATTTAGTCTCAACTCTTGTGTTAGTTTTTAAAATTTTGGTTCAATATTTCCTTACATTCTTCCGGTGTGTGGTCCGTAAGTTGCTCGACCCATGGAAAGGGTCGAGTACTTTATTATGACTAGCATACTTGGAGAATTGTAGGGAAATGCTGTCGAAATTTCGACTAACGTGAGAGTTTTGGATTGAGTATATATCCGATATAGATGATAGTCTATGGAATGAGATAGAACCAACTACAGTGTCCAAAATAAAAGCAATGAATATGAAAAGACCCTTGATAGTGTTTATCCATGAATTAGGTTTTTACGAGAGACAGTCGATGAGTTACGGAAATACAATGGATAAAAGTTAGATGCTGTTGGAAGATAGATTTGGTCGAGACTATAAATAGTATGCACAATGGGTGAAGTTTTTTATAGAATTTGCTCGCGGCAGTCTTGATAGTTGAGGATTTATAAGATGTCTCCGAAGAAGTGCAAAAATCTTAGTTCTTATATCTTAGTGATAGTGGATGAGCATTTATTTGTCAATGGAATCGAGCCTAAATACTCATTTTGGGTTTTACATGATGAACCATTTCTTAAAGGAGTTAGATTTGACAGTCAGTCTAATCAAATGGAGAAGGTAACGAGATCGACATGGACGACATAAATGTGGATGTTTATGATGATAGTGATGATAATGGAGAGGATATGACTAAGATGTTATGGGATCTTGGCGCAAGAATGTTTGGGGTAAGGGAATGAGAAGGAACATCTGCACAATCATCTGAGGGAAATTGAAACTTTGGAAGATTGTGGGAGGATGCACAACGAGAACTGTACAAGGGGTTCACTCGTCATAGTAAGTTGTCATTTGCAATAAAGCTACTCCATATTAAGTCTATTTGTCGTATTTCTACAAAGACCATCGATATACTGCTAGAATTATCTAAAGAGGCTCTCCCACAAGGTAACATAGTACCTCGTAATTTTTATAAAGCGAAGAAATTGAAGTGAGTGCTAGGATAATATCATCCACGCATGCATGTAAGAATGATTGTGTTTTTTTCTTAAAGCAATATGAAGAATTTGATTCATATCCAGTGTGTAATGAGTCAACATGGACATTATATAAGCAATATGCAGAATTTGAAATAGACATATATATGTAGCCAATGATGGCAGAGTTGAAAGAGTTATAAGAACAAGGTGTCAGTACATATGATGTGGCCTTGTCGTAGGAGTTCAAGATGCATGCTACAGTGTTGTGGACAATAAATGATTTCCCAGCATATGGAAACTTGTCTAGGTGAAGTACAAAAGGTAAAATGGCTTGTCTTATTTGTAATAAAGATACACAGTCTCAATGATTGATATTATCGCACAGTTGGGGGAAGTTTTAGAAAATAGATTTGGGAAGGATGTAAGAGCTCGAAAGAGGAAACGAAAAGTAGTGGAGTTGAATTGGACAAAAAAAGGTATATTCTTTGAGTTGCCATATTGGTCTACCTTAACACTGCGCCACAATCTAGACATTATGCACATTAAAAAAAATATATGTGAGAATATTTTGGATACTCTGATGTCAATAGAATGGAAGACAAAAAATACCGCTAACTCTCATAAAGATTTAAAGGAGTTGGGGATAAGACAGGAGTTATATTTACAAGATAATGAGTCGTCACCCTATATGCCCCTTGGATGGTAGACACTGTCAAAAGATGAGAGAAAAAAATTCTGTGACTGGTTCATGACAATCATATTACCCTATGGCCATGCTTCAAATATGTCAAGATGTGTTTGAAGTCATGATTGAAAGATAACTGGTCTTAAAAGTCATGATTGTTATGTATTTCTGCAGCGTCTGTTGTCTTTGTCAATTGGTGTGCATAGAAAGCTTACAAGAGATGTTCCTACATCTTTCATAGAATTAGGAGGATTTTTCAGGGACATTTCTAGTAGAACGTTGAAAGTTGATGCATTGTTAAAAATGGAATCTGGCATCATAGTGATATTGTGTAAATTGGAGAGTTTGTACCCACCTTCCTTCTTTGATGTAATGATTCATTTGGTTGTGCACCTACCTCGTAAGGCTTTAGTTGCTGGCCCAGTTCAGTATAGATAGATGTATCTTATTGAACGACTTTTGAAAAAACTTAAGCGATCTGTGAGGAATAAGGTTTGTCCGGAAGGTTTGATTGCAGAGTCATACATTGATAATGAATAGTATACATTTTATTTAATATATTTATGTGGGGTTGATACTAGATTTATGAGATTGAATCAAAATTATGAAGGTTGACAAACAGGAATTTCATCATCATTTTCCATGTTTTTTCAAACTGTAGGTTTCATAGGCGCACAAGGAGGCTATGCCCTATGTGGATGAGAGCTTGATAGTATGTCTTGAATAACTGCGCAGAGATTGAGCACTACTTGCGATTAGTGATGAATCTCAATATCAATAAAGTTTTGCATATTCAAGTCATATAATATAATATAACTTGATACAAATTAATAGTTAACATGAACATGCGCAATGAACATTTACAACTATTTCGCACGAGTGGTGTAACTGACGTAGAAAAGAAGCATGAACCAGAATTCACCATGTGGTTTGAACATACAGTATTCTTCAAAATTAAATTTTGTGGTATCTATGAACTTCATATACCACTAAACTATACTTTTTTCTATTGATATATGATATAACTGAATATATTTATCGACGTAGGTTCTATCGAAATATGTTGAAAATTCTGGTGAAATCTCACAAAACTATATGCATTAGCACGTGGTCTGTCCAGGTGGGCCATCAAATACTCAAGATGTTTAGTGTGTGAATATAGATTTCACACATGTGACAGAAAATGATACAGAAAAATTCAAAATTGTGGGATTATAATTGAAGGAAGCTATGGGAATGATAATATTGACTTCTACGGAGCTATAGAAGATATCATAGCATTAAAGTACGTGGGGGAATATATGGTTTGATTGTTTAAATGTACTTGGTGGGATATCTCAAATCCTAGGTTGGGAGTTCGTAACGATGAATATTTTGTCAGCGTGAATACATTTCACACATGGTATGAGGACAATCATTTTGTTCTCGTTTGCCAAGTGAATCAAGTTTTTTTTTTTTTTTTTTTAGATGATCTGGAGTACAGGAACCCATGGCGAGTGGTGGAGAGGTTTGAAGAATTTGACATTTCAAAAGTAGACGAACCACATGAAGAATTTGACAGTCCAACAAATGAAGAAGCATATTAAGAAAACGAATTAGGCATCAATCTATTTGTTGATCTAAGCCAATATGACATGGTCCATTTGCATAGAGAAGATGAACCAGAAGTAATTGAGGGTGAAATATTGGAAGAATATGAATCAACTGAAGTCTCTAGTGAGGATGAGGGCAACTAGTCCAGCAAAACTAATAGTGAATTAATCTAATATTTGTATAAGTATCATTCTTATAAATATCTGCAATGTTTGTACTTACTTTATATAATTTATTACAATTTCAAATAAATATGCCTCCCAGACACAAAGTAACAAATGCGCCATCCCTATTCATTACCGACTCCCTATGTGGTTCACTGCCATCAATAGTGGGCCAACATCACTAGACCCAGAACAAAATATTTTATCAAATTAAATGTCACATTTTAATACTTGATATAAGTAATATATATTTTTAAAATAAAATAATTTAATTAAAATATGTGTTTTAATTACTGTATATATAGTTGTTGTAAGCTAGTGTTGAGGTCGAGACACTATGAGGGGTGTTTGCATAGATAAAGTAAAGAAAGTGGGTAAAATTAAAGTTGATATTCCTGACGATCACACCGGTGGCTCTGGGGATTCGGTAGCTTGGCTTGCTTCTTATGTTGGTATCCTTACTCCCACGATGTAAAAGATCACATAAAAAATTGTTGCCTGTAGTGAGCTACATCTCAAGAAACAAGTATAAAATGTTAATTTTAAGTTAATTTTTATTTATTCTAACTACTTATAATTTTTTAAAGGATGAGTTTGAACTTAATTTTGACCGGCAAGAAAATCGACTAACAGTTGAGGAGCTGATGTCAAATGTATTCTGGAGGTACAAAGGTCGATGTCATGCATACTATTAGAAGTTTAGTAATACGATAGAGGTGCACCAAAATCCATTCCAAGCAATGCCATCAAACGAGTGGGAGAAGGTTTATGATATGCTTGAAGATCCTGCTTATCAGGTAATTTCATTGCTATCTCTTTTTAATAGTAAATGATAGATGTATTAAATATATACTTATAATATATTTCTTTTAGTAACGAAGTACTATGAACAAAGTAAATAGATCAAATTTAACGATATACCATCATGCAGGTTCTCGATCTTTTCATCATTTGTCTAAAAAAAGGGTTCTAGTCCCTGTTAAATATTAACATGTACATGTACACTTTTCTTATTTAAGTTCTAATATATATTTCCTTTTTGCGGTAAGAAGAAAGTCCTGCTAACTATAATCTGACTCAATTGTATACTAAAGCACATAAAAATCGTGATGTTGCTTGGATCAGTCCCGAAGCAGAGGCAAATTATGTAAGTTGAAGTTTATTTAATTCAAGTCTAATACAATATTTTTGTTATTTATACTAACTTTAATATTTTTTTTAAGGATAAGATGATATCTCTTAAGAAAACTATTGTGGATCCATATGATGAATCATCTGTCAACGATGCTCAAATCCTTTATCAAGTTCTTGGATCATGTTCTGGATATTTGAGAGGTTTAGGACATTGCATGAAGCCATCCTCAACATCAACATCCTCTTCTAAAGCCAGATCAAATGATGACAAGACTAAGTAATTAGAGGAATCAACACTTGAGATAGAATAATTGAGGTCCAAGGAAAAAGGGTTGCTGGCTCGATTAGATCAAGTATCGGACTTAGATGCGAGATTAGAAGAGGATATGTAGAAGAGGCTAGAGTTGAATAACCAAAAAATGATTGAATAGTGGCAATCAATAATGTTCCAAAACTCTATGCCACCACCACAATCTTAAAATTTATTTTTTCTTTAATTGTCTTTCTATTATGATATTCCAAAACATTTAAACAATTGTGATATTTGAATTACAATTTGTATAATATTAGTATGGAAATTTTAATTAAATTATATTATGTATGATTAATACTGTTCGAACAGTAAATTACCATTTATAAATCCATTCAAACAAAAAACGACCAATTCAAAGAAAAACTAACCCATTTAAACGACAATCAAGAAATACAGTCTGTACAGCCGTTTGTATAATAAAATATTTGTTCTAACAACACTAATATAAAAAACCCCATTTGAAAGGACATAATTTCTGAAAATATAAAGTCTGTTCGAACAAACAAAATTTATGTTCGAACACAAGTCACTTAAAAAATTTATTAGTTTGAATGCATAAAATCTATTCAAACAGAATCAAATATGGTCATTAGTTCAAATCAAAATTTCTTATAGTTCGAACGGTACGTGTCAGCTTGAATTGATAGGGTTCCATTCAACGGTTTTTTGAGACAAAAATGGTTCTTCGAACAAAAAAAAGCCCATTCGAATAGTTTTGACTAGTTCCCCCCAATTTCATTCCTAAAAATTATTTTTTGAGACAAAAACTCTCCTAAAACCTTTTGAGATAGGCTTTTCGAGACAAAATAGAGACGAAATTTTTTCATCTCCTACAACATTTTGGGAAGAAAATTTTGTTTTTTGAGGCATAATGATTTGTCTCAAAAAATCCAATCTGTTGTAGTGGCTAGACAAACACCTGATTGGCTATGCTCACCTCTTTGATCTTTCTTACCCAACATCATACACATTCCAAATCTGGCTATGTTTTGTATTTAAATTATTTAATATATCTCAAATATTGAGATATCACGATATACAATTTTGCTCAAACAGATAATTGGTGAAGTTCACAGTTAATAAAGACATAGATCGAGGATATGATACCTACATGAATGAAATTACAATTAGAAATAGATATTATAATGAAGTGGATGTATTTTTATTTAACTAAGGGGCAAACTTCATATATATATAAATATATATTATAAGTGGTGTTATGGTTGTGGCGGTGGGGAAGAGTACTGTTAAAAATAGATTAATGCCATTGTGAGATGAAGAATCATATGAAGACTTTTATGCATTCTACGAAGAAGACATTTTAGTTTTTCAATAGTGATTTTTAGTTTTTCAAAGTTGTCTTTTAGTTTCTGAAGACTATCCTTTTATTTTTTTCAAGAGTAATTTTATGGTCATCAAGTATGATGAGTCCTATGTGCCTATATATAGACTGATGCAATATAATCTATTTTCAGGAGAGTGATACAAAAAAAATTTCTTAGACAAAAATCTCTCTATCTCATTTCATATGTCAATACAGTGATATCAGAGCAAGGTTTGGATAAAAAAAAGTAGATGGACGTGAAGATTTGTAGCCGCAAAACAAGTTGAGAAGAAGACAATAACAATGTACAAGCAAACAAAACGGGAGCCCAACAACCATCATTTCCTCTTTTCAATTGAGAAAATTATGATTTTTGGTATGTGAATGTGAGAACTATTTTACTCTCATATGATCTTTGGGAATATGTAGAAGATAGGTACGACAAACCGATAGCTGCCACAACTTTGACGGATGCTCAAAAGCAACAATTGAAGGAGCATAGGAAGAAAGATGCAATAGCCATAACCTTGATTCAACAAGGTATAACCAACACAACCTTCTCAAGGATTATCAATACTATAACAGTCTGCTAGAAATTCAATGGTATAATTTCTATAGGTTTTAGGAAACTCGTGAAAGCCACATAAGTTTTTATGAATTGACCAATCGTATAAATTTTAGTCTATCAACATAGTCAGTTTTATCACTCACTATAGTGTCAGAAGTGCGATTTTAATTATTTGAGGTAGTTACAAGTGTCAGAATGTATTATGGTCTGTGCAATTAGGCTCAGTTGATTATTTATGATTTTATAACACAAAAACTCATTTTCATATTTTCAAACGAAATACATGTTCGAAATTGTGAATTTATTTGTAGGGGCATTCGAGGTTGAATTTGGGTAAACAATTTTCATTGTAGATTTATATGAAAATTTAAGATTTTTTAGTGCTAAGTTTATCATGCACTTTTTTTGTGTGAATAGTTACCTTGATAAGCATACAAAGTGCACTGTTTTTAAAATCACAATGTGGAATGTACAAAGTAAGTTAGAGAAGTTTTATTTGGACACTGGCTTGATTTTAGCCACACATGATGAATAGTATTAGACACTTGACACTATGATGAACATTGATAGATTTGAAGGAATTAATGTGTGAGATCATGCCACTAAGCAAAAACTCTATTCCATCTGACTAGTCAAATTGTGCCAAACCAAAGAGAACTTATACCCTAGTAAAACCCTATATGGTTGGAATCCAACTAAGAACCCAAAGGCATGATTGAAACCAAAATCCTAAACTGTTTTATCCAAATCCTAAAGTTGACCTCAAAATCCTAATTGAATCGGTTTCTAGTATTGTGTTTAATCGCTTGATTAAATTACTTCCACGTGCTATTAATCCTTCAAATTTATGTTAGAACATCATTATCTAACCTTTTTAACTTTGGATATTTGATTGGACTATGAGAAATTGGATTTGGGCTTGATAGCAACCCAAACCCTCTTAAAATCTCAAATTGAGGCCCATTCAGTTTAGGCCCATTAAAGCCCACGAAATTGGGCACCTTAGGGCATCCTCATTGGCTTGGCCAAATGAGATGCTTGGCCAAATTTGACATAATTTGGCTAAAAAATATTTCACATTGGATTGGGCAAATCTAAAATAATTTGGACTTTTGCTACATTGGTTGGCTAAAGATGGAAGACCACTATTCATTCATCAAACATTAAAATATTAATTTCTCGTTCCAAACAAATAAATTAAATTAATTAGAATATAATTAACATTTAACATTTAGAATATAATTATTATTAACATTTAATAATATTTTTTAATATTAATTGAATATAGGGCTGTTCATCCGTGTCGGATTTTATCTGGCCTGGCCAGGAATTCGGATTTTATACCGGATTCCGGTTCAGATTTTCGGCCCGGATTTGTAAAACCGGATTAATCTGGTCGACCCGGGTTACCTGGGGTTTATAAAGTAAAAAAAAAAAACCCTAAATCTAGCGGCACCCCCCCCCAAAATTCAGATCTCTTTCTCTCTCTGCTTTGCGATGTGAAGTGCTTCGCCTCCCTCCCCCAGATCGCGCGGCTCACCGATCATAACCATTTGTCTGTTTGGGTATGTTTTTTTTTCCAGCGGAGCTGAAGCGTCATCTTCTAACTGATCGAAAGGGTAAAGCCGGTGCTGCTCGTGCTTGTCTCTATCGCCGATGACCTTTTGGTAAGTCTCTCTCCCCATCTGTGAACAATGAATGTAAATGTGGTAGATCTAGTGATTTGGTAAACTGGGTCTCTCTGTGCTTGGATAGATCTGGTAGATATAGTGATTTGTCAAATGAGATTTTTGGGCGAACTTGTCCATTGGGTTCCAATTCAAGTTCATATTTGAAACATTTTTTTAGGGTTTTTTTTTTCTTTTATTACTTTGTTGATTTGAGGAGTATTTGGGTATGTTTTGATGATATGTTTGAATGTAAAAGATTTAAGGAAATATTAGTAAATAAATAGATGTAATCTGGTATAAAGATTAAAGAACTTGCACGGTCTGTTGTGTTGTCTCCTCTGGTTGTCATTGGTTGTGTTCTATGTTTTAAAAGATGTACAATGGGAAACAGAGATTGTTTCTGTCCTGTGGAGATTGTTTAGTGTTGAATGGGAAGATTCCCTTTTTAGTGTTGAATGGGAAGAGAATTTCACTCTGCTGAAAGATTACTAGAGGTTTTGTTGGATCCATGAACGAGAAATGTTTTTCAAGCATAGAAATTTGGTAGCATGACTCTTTGTTTGCAGCATTTTGCCATTTTGTAATATATAGGTCCCAATTAATAGTTGGCTTTGGTGGGAAGATATCTACCCCGCGGTCCTCCATCATTTGGTTGTTCCTTTGGAAAAGTAATTTTGTTGTTTATGTTAATCTGATGTAGTTTGCATGGTAGCCCCTCAAATTTTCAGATTGCAGGTTTCCTATACTCCGATGTATACATGTGGTTTTTGATAACATGTCTCGGTGTTGATTCATATTTGTTTTAGGTCAAGTTGGCATTTGAAACCATGCTTTGTACTCATGATCTTTTGGAGTAGATCCTTTCTTAGTCGAGTCAAATCCGCCTCGCAGGTTAATCTCTCTCGTTTTTTGTGACTTCTTAAAACCTCCAAGAAGTGGGGTCTAAGGTTGCTGTCTTCTCTGGTAACTGTTGTTTTGTGTTTTGGTCACAGGCCGAGCTCCGAAGGAAAGGGCAAATAGCTTGTCAAGCAAGTTAAGCGTGAATGAAGAATACATGGACTAGATACATTTTATATTTATCTATTTATGGTGCCATTTTCTCGTGAATGAAATAGACAATTAGATATGTAATTTTCATATATTGTAGTTGTGTTTTGTAATGTAAATGTATAAATATCAAATAATGTAATTAGTTAAAAATGTAATTAGGTTTATTTTATTTTTGGAAGGAGACACTTCTTATATCATTAACTAGAAATATTTTTTGTTTTATATATATAAAAAAAGATGCTTTTCAACATTTTTTCTTGAAAACGTTTAATAGAATATAGGCTTTTAGATTAAAAAAAAATTATGCTTTTCAACATTATCTTTTTCTTGAAAAAAAAATTAACATGCAAGCTTTTGGTGTTAAAAAAAAAAAAAAAAAAAAACCCGGGTATAGCCCGGAACCCGTATTTTCGGGTTGTAAAAACCCGGATTCATCCGGATTCCGGCCTGGATCATAACCTGCACGAACCCGGCCCGGATTTGAAACACAAGTTCCGGGCCGGGTATATCCGGATTTCCGGTCTGGAACCCGAATGAACAATCCTAATTGAATATGATATAATTATTATTAAAATTTAACAATATTTTTTTAATATTAATTTAATTAGAATATAATTACTATTAACATTTAATAATACGTTTTTATATTAATTTAATTAGAATATAATTATTATTAACATTTAATAACACTCTTTTTAATATTAATTTAATTAGAATATAATTATTATTAACATTTAATGATACTTTTTTTAATATAAATTTAATTAGAATATAATTACCATTAACATTTAATGATATTTTTTTAATATTAATTTAATTAGAATATAATAATTATTAACATTTAATTGGTAGAATTACAAAATGTGATAAAAAAAATTAAAAAAAAAAATTGTTAATTTAATAATATTTTTTTATTATATAGAGAATGAATGGTTAATCCAATGTGGAAATTGAATTTAGATGGAATAAGCAAATGTAAAGAAGTGTTGATATTAGCCAAATTTGAAAATGAATTTGGTTAAGCCAATGAGGATGCTCTTAGCATTGCTTTTGGCCAAGGAATTTCATTTCCCATATGGCTAATCAGATGTCCTCAAGAGTGCCTAGAGGTTCTAGAAGGGAAAAGCTAAAGAGCCATCTCACTCTTCCAAGTCTACACTCCACCATTAGGAAATATCTTAAGGCTGATTTTTGTATATTTTATTAGGCAAGAAAGGTCAACACTCAAGCCTCATTTCAGCCTCATCCTCTTCCATATCTTGTGCAAAAATCTCTTCAGCCTGCTCTTTATGAAATTCATCTTCCTTTACACTTTTCATTGAAAGAACACCAAATACTCTCTCAGACAGTTTTTAGAAGTTTTTTTGCATGTCCATTTTGAAGCTTTTGTAAGTATTTTCTCACACCTTTTCCTTCATATAAATTGTTTCTTTTTTAGTCTAGTTAACGTGGATATCTTATTTGTTCTATTTTAAGATCATTTGGTTAGTCAAATATTGTTTAAACCCCAGAAAGGTCATTCTAGACAATAAACTGGAGAGTATGTTATATTTTGGAGTTTTTGACCAAGCTAATGAATAGATCTTGGTCCGAACTTTTTATGGAGTATTTTTAACATGTGTGTATGATTATTGGTTGAGGTTTTGTCGCATGATTAAAGGTTTTGATGAAATATTTTATTAGATCTAGAAATCTAGAAACTGGAAGAGGAAAAATAGTTTTTGTTTTGAGAAAGTTTAAATCTTTGGTGGTTTAAACCTATTCCAATGACATTGATATTTTTATTTAAGGAGACTAAGCCTCTTTTATATATATATATATATATATATATATATATATATATATATATATATATATATATATATATATATATATATATATATATATATATATATATATATATATATGTTAGAATGTTATTTTGAAGATATTTGATGTTAGTTTCAAGAATATGAAATTTTATGTAAAGAGATATTTGAATAGGCCAAAGTGTGGATGTTCTTGGCTAAATTTATGTTGTGGTTGATTTTAACCATGTGATCTTGAATTTGAAACTTGGATATGTTTTAGGATACTTTTTAAACTATGTGATGTTTTTATTTGAAGATCACATCTTTATAAGTCATGGATCAAAAGGTTGATCAAAACAAGTTAGAAACAAAAATCTGTTTTTAGAACTTACAAAGAATCCAAAAATTCCAAGTATTGTTTTAGTGATTTTGATGACTTTTATTGATGATTCAAAACATGATTGTTCTTAAGAATATGTTATGAATATGTTAGAAGAAATATTTAGATTTTTTAAGTTCTTGGAGATGCTTGGAAATAGATCAAATTATTTGATTCAATAGTTTGCATTTTTAGTTAAAACGTTTGAATCCTTTTTCTAAAAGTTTGGTGTTGATGATTAGCATATTTTAGTGGGTGTTTCAAGTATGTTTTTAAACTTAGGATAGAAAGATCTTTGTTGCAAAGATTTGGTTTGATAATGAGTTTTAAAATTAGAAGAATTGCAACAAAAATCAAGAAAAAAGCCTATGCAAGTTTCAGCCCCTATAGAGTTTTTATGGTTTTGCCTAGTATTAAATTTTTCTGATTTGATTTTGGAGTTTAGGATAAAATTTACATGAGATACGTAAATTTTGGAGTTAGGATGCAAACTCTTTAAGTTAGGGGTAAAATGATCATTTTTTCACATGTAGAGGGTAAAATGATAATTTTGTTCTAAGTTAGTAATTTTTCCATATTTCTAATTGATAGTGATTAATTTTTAACTTTTAGAAATCATTATTTACAGTTTCTCATGATTGAACTTGAAATTGATTAGAAAACGCGAAGATCGATATAAGTTAGTTTTTAACTTATTAGCAGATTATTGTGTATGGGTGATAAATAAAGTAACTACGGTGTATGTATATTTATTACCATATATGCCATGCCATGCAAAGTTATCACATATTTGTGTGTTACACAGAATTTATTCTATTGCGAGTTATTCATCTGTTACACAAAATATTTTGTTACGTATTACTGTACATTACAAGAACATTATGTTAAGTATGTCATCTATTACATGTATGTCATGTAATATTCACTGTTGCAAATATGTCATGTTAAGTATGTTATTTGTTACATGTGATGCCATGTTACAAAATATTGTCTGTTACATGTTTATGTCATGTTATGAAATCTTTCTATCTCAAGTTAGTCATGTTTTTTAAGTTATGTTTAAGTCATGTTATGTTATATCAGGATTTTTGTCCTTTTGTATTCCAGTCACGTTTTTCTATGGTAATATCCTAGTAAAATTCTTTTGTTCATGCTGGAATATTTAAATATGTGTGAAATTCTCTGAGTTGACGAAATACTGTCAACGGGTAGCGGGCAGGGAGCTAACTAGCTTGTCATTAGAGCGTGCCAGGCACTGACACCGATAGAGCCACATTTCATTTCAATAATTCATGGGGCCACAACAATTGTGGAACATGAAGTGTAGGGTCACAGCAATTGTGACGCATACACTACGTAAGACATAACAATTGTGACAAGTAGAATACATAGGGCTACACCGACTGTGGAGTATATATTAACGCACTCACAGCTGGTTCAAATACTTGTGTTTTGATACGGTAATCGGTAGAGACACATGGCTCTAGGGGACTCATGTAGCACCCAAAAAGTTGAGTTTAAGTAGTTAAAGAAATAAGATTCCAAGTTCATGTTAAGTTAAGTTTTAGATCAAGTTCATGTCGAGTCAAATCTCAGTTTAAGTCCAGTTCAGTTTCAATAAGCCAGATTCAGCTCACATTTCAATTTAAGTTATGTCAGTTATACTATATTGTATGTCAAGTTATGTTATGATTGCTTATGAATTTGATTATGCATTCATGCTTTTAGTGTCATGCATGCATCATTAACCTGTGTGGAGGTTTTCTGTTAACTTGTTGAAATTTGTAATCAAAGCTCTCTTTGGTAGTCCCAACTACCATTCCTCCCTAATGGTAGATCTTGTTATAGGATCAGAAGGAGACTCAGAAATCAACCAACTGGAAACGGTCGACTAAGTGACGGTGTGAAGTCGATAATAGTATAGTAGTTAACTTAAATTACTACTTGTATCTATTGAGTTGAATCTCCAGTACTCTTTTGGATCATAGCCATTCCGGATTAGTGTTGTAATCTTAGTTGTTTAATGTGTCTTTATGTATGAAGTATGTTTTAAGCATTTGAGATCTTTTCAGTTTGGTGCATAATATTGCTAAAAAAAAAATTTATCTGATGCAAATATTGCATCTTATTATATGCATATTATGAACATTACATCTTATATGTTATAAACGAGGCCATGTAATCTTGTGTTGTATGTTTCGATGCTTCAAATGTCCCCGAGTGGAATTTGGGGACGTCACATATACAATCAAAGCAAATGAGGCTTGAGAGATTGTTCAAAAGGAATATTGTGACGCTTCTAACTCTCACATACAGACACACGAAAATCGAGGTGTTAGGATGATAACAACACAGATCATACACCCCAGCGACAAGTGTTAAGTATGTGCACATGTAACACATGTAAAAACAAAGACGCAATGGATAAGTTAAAGTTAATCAACTAAGTACCAGAATTTCTAAATACAGATTTTCTTAAATACCAGAGTTTCAAAAAGTAATACAGTTGTCAAATAAAAACATGATAAAGCCAAAATACAATAACCAAAACGGGAAATAAATCCCAACACTCGAGAAAGTGATCCCCAACACTCGAGCCACATCTTCAAGTTCTACCTCGTCCTCTGTATCAAAATTTACGATACCATGAAATGATACCGCAGGGTGTCAAATACCATCCGATTGTGAATCTTAGTAAGTAACAATCCAAACAACCCAAGAGATAAAAATGCATTAATGTAACTAATAATTATGCATACATATGATGAAATATGCATGATACCCAAAACATCATTTTTTCTGAAAATAAATATTGTTCAATGCACGCCAAAATCCCATTTTGAACCAAAAACTAAGTTCATTAAAAATATCAACTACCATTTTCCCAGAAAATGGTTCACATAAATCCATTTATCAAAACCATCCATTTTCCCGAAAAATGACCCATTATACATTTTTACTTTATGCATCATGATCTCCCCTAGGGACCATCCACACACCTTGGCTTCCTTCGTCACACCACGGGTAACAATCATGTGTGTGACTTCGTAATGAGTGATGTCAAATTCTGCGCTCAGCACATTCGTGGCCAAGCATCCTCTATCCCCCGCCAGCAGAGGGGCCATGGAGTAGGCACGAGAGCATTACCATCCCGTTCGATCATGTTGTCGCCCAGCGACAACCCATGGGACGTCATGCAGTATATTAGGCTCCCAAGTGACCAAAGAAGCTCCATTGAGATAATACTCCATCTCAGCTTGGGGTCATGATACATACGCACCCAAAAATCATTTCTCACGTGAAAATTCAGTTTTCAAATATACACATGAACATGCATGCAATTATGCGAAAACCTAGTTTTCATTTACAAACATGAATATGCATGCAATTATGCAACGTATATGACATGACACAAATATTCAACAACCACCAAATCCCAGCATAATCCAATACACACAAACAATTCCATCATCCAATCCAATCAACCCCCAAACTCCCAAACTCCTTGGAATCAGTCCGGCACAACCAACCAAATCACAGTAAATATGAGTTAGCTCAAAAATATATTTAAATCTCAAAAAGTATTTGAAAAATTTCTTACAACGCTTAAAGGCAATATCTGAAAAATCAAGTACCTGATTTAACACCAAAAGCGAGCTCGAAATTAAATTACCAAAAAACATAATTTTTGGGATTGAAAATGAGTTTTGAAATCAAGTGAATCTTTGAAGTGAGATTTTTGGAATACAATGGCTCATTTACTAAAATAAAAACTAGAAGATGATGGCTTAAACTGGGGCTTACGGCAAGAACAAAACCAACAATAAAATCCCAAAATGAACCCCACGGTTTGGATGGAAACAGGGCACGATTTGGAGGCCAAAAACACCCAAAAATCCAAGGTTTAATTCACAAGCTAGAGCACGAAAATACCAAAGGAAAAAGAGAGGGAAAACCAAGCTTCAAGGCTCACGAATGGAACAAAAACAGAGCATGGTTTTCGCGTCCAAATGAGGGCATAATTTCGTGGGAAAGATAAAGGGAAAAACAGGGGTTTTTATACCACATTAACAAGGAACATACAACATTAACAATGAATATACAAGAAATGAAGAAGAGGAAGGAGGTGCACAAGGGAGCTTCGGCCAGACCTGCAAAATGGTGAAAACCCATGAAATAAAATACAGAAAATGGAAGAGAGATGGCTCGGTTTGTAGCAAAAATGTGACGCCCCCAAATCTCACGTACGGACACGGAAAAATCGAGACGTCGGGATGATGACAACACGGGTCACCACCCTATCGCCAAGTGCCAAATGTGTGTACATGCAACAAGTGTGCAAATAAAAACACGCAGCGGATAACAAAAGTCTTATAACTAAGTATCAGAATTTTTTTCTTTGTTTAAAACAAACCCGTTCAAAACATACATAATAAAATATTACAAGCCACAAATATAGTTTCAACACCAAACTACAAGGCATGACACTCCAAATCAATACTCCGGCAGAGCCGCCTCCTCGGGCTCAGCCTCCTCCTCTTCCTCGACATCTACATCAAAATCTACGGTACCAAAAATGGTGCCGCAGGTAAGTAAAGATCCAAACGCCACAAGATAAAAACATATTAAACTCAAACAATATGTATGAAAGAATGCAAATGCACATATCCCATAAAACCACATTTTTCCACGCACACCAAAATTCCATTTTGGCCCAAAACATAACCTTTAAAACCAGCCTTGCCATTATCCCAGATAATGGCCCAACACAAGAAACCACCATTTTTCTAGAAAATGGATCACAAAGTCTCAAACATAACCTCGCCATTTTTCTTAGAAAATGGCTCGTATCCAATATCCAAAAACCCGATCTAATTATTGCATGCACCATGATCTCTCCTAGGGATCATCCGCACACTTGGGCTCCTGTGTCACACCGCAGGTAACGACTACGCGTGTGACACCTAAACGAGCGATGCCTAGTTCGTGCGCCCAGCGCGTACCTGGACCAGGCCATCCTCTAGTCCCCGCTAGCCTAGGAACCACGGAGTCGACACAACAACGTTACCGTATGGTGCGATCCGGTCGTCGCCCAGCGACAACCCAGGGGATGTCACTCAGTATTATCCACTCCCAAGTGACCAGAGGAGTTCCACCGAGATAATACCCCATCCCGGCTTGGGGTCGTGATACACACGCACCCGAAAATCCATTTACACAAATAACACTGTTTTTTCTCAATTTAATAAATGCACGTGAATGCATCATGCAATGCACACCTCAAGATACAAATCATCCAACCAATCACAAAAACAACAAAACCAAACAACTCCGTCCTCAATCCATCCGACCCCCGACTCTTCGGACTCAGTCCGGAATCAACCAACCAGTCAAATAATTTATTGTAAGAGCAAAAGTATATTTAAATCTAAAATAGAGTTTGAAAAATACTTACAGCGCTATAAGATATTTTTTGAAGGATCACGACGTTGCAAACGGCTGAGAAAAAGCAACGTAACAGTGTATTTTACACTGCGGCCGTGGGTTGTAAAATACCCACTTTCGAATGGGGACAAACCAAGATTTGAAATTGATAGGGAATGGTCTAGAGATATTTATGAAGCTAATGGAAGTGAGTTTTGGCCGTGGGTGGCGGTGGAAATGGCAGTGGAAGCGGAAAAAGGGCAAATCGGAGTTGAGCTTGTGGGAGCTGCTCTGGCAACGGATCGGGGCCGGAAATGGGTGGGTTAGGACGGCAAGAGGTAGGGGATGAAGTGGTGAAAAGATGGTGGCCGGAGGTGGAGTGACGGCGTCGGAAATGGCCAAAAACCGTGCGGCTTAGATGGGCTCTAGGTGGCTAACGGCGGCACGGGAGGGGCTGATTTTTGGTGGGGAGGTGCGCCGGCCGGAGGGGAAACTTTCTGGGTGGGTGGTGCTGGCTACGTCGCTGGCGAGCGGTGGTTTTGGGCTAGGGAGCTGGACGGCGACGGAAGAGGGAGAGAGAGGTCGTGCGCGCGGGAGAGAAAGAAGAAAGAAGAAAGAAAAAGAAGAAAAAAAGAAAAGAAGAAAAGGAAAAGATAAAAAGAAAAATATAAAAGAAAAAAAGAAAAGATGAGGAAAAGAAATGAGGTCCAATCCTCACCTCCGGAGTCCAAAAATTGATCCGACGAAAACAAATTTAAAAACCATAAAACGACTAAAATAAATTAAACACCACATCAAACTAAAATAAAACCAATTAAAATACAATAATTTAAAATAAAAGAACTAATATATTAATTAAATTAAAATATTCATTCAGTGAAAATACACATAAAAACGGGGTATCACATCCTTCCCCCCCTTAAAAACAAATTTCGTCCTCGAAATTTGCAAGATCAAACACTAACTTGAAACAAGCCACATGATTCCACTGAGATCAAGATTAAGCAACGTACCGTCATTTACTCAAACAAATAGAGGTACTGCTCTCTCATGTCTGCTACTCTCTCCTAAGAGAAATCTTGAGCTAACGGATCTCCCCATGCCACCTTTACCAGAGGTATCGTCTTGGATCTCAACTGTTGCTCTTTCCAATCCATAATCTATGAAGGAACAACCTCATAAGTAAGGTCCGGTTGCAACTGAATATGCTCTGGATCGACAAAGCGCGGATCTTGTTGTCCAAAACTGAAAAGGGCCAACATATCTCGGATCCAGTTTCCTACTTTTACCAAAATGCTTAACTCCTTTCATGGGAGAGACTTTGAGATAAACCCAATCACCTTCTTCAAAAGATAACTCTCTCCTCCTTGTATCTGCGTAACTTTTCTGACGACTCTGAGTTGCTGCCATTTTATCCCTGATAATCCGAACTTGGCTTTGCATTTCTTGAATTAATTCGGGCCCAACTATTTTATTCTCCCCGACTTCATCCCAACACAATGGTGATCTGCACTTCCTCCCATAAAGAGCTTCATAAGGAGCCATCTGGATGGACGCATGGAAGCTATTATTATAAGCAAATTCTATGAGCGGCAAGTGATTTTCCCAACTCTCTTGAAATTCCATAACACATGCTCGCAACATATCTTCAAGGGTATGAATAGTGCGCTTTGATTGACCGTCCGTCTGAGAGTGATATGCACTACTAAACTTCAACTTAGTACCCAATGCTGCTTGCAAACTTTTCCAAAAATGAGATGTGAACCTTGGGTCCCGATCCGACACAATACTCTTCGATATGCCGTGCAACCGCACTATCTCCTTTACGTACAAGCGAGTCAACTTACCCAAGGAATCAGTATTATTAACAGGCAAGAAATGAGCACTCTTAGTTAACCGATCAACAATCACCCAAAGTTTAGGCATATTTAGAAAGATTGTCAATTAAAAAATAATGAGCAAGCAAATTTTTTTGAAGAGAAAGACAGTGAAGCAAACTTGTTTTATACTTGTAAAGCAGCATTGGAGTAAAAGACTGATGTGTGGTTTCTTGATAGTGGGTGTAGTAATCACATAATTGTAGATGAATTTTTTTTTTGGAAATTGATACTTCCTCAGATTCTCTAGTTAAGATAGGAAATGGTTCTTTAGTCCAAGTAAAAAGGAAAATGTACAATTGCTATAAAGACAAAGAAGCGCACAAAGTACAATCGGGATGTATTGCTAACTCTAAATTTGGAGCAAAACTTATTAAGTGTTGGGCAACTTGTAGAGCATGGGTACTCTCTTCACTTTGAATGAGGTTTTTGCAAGATTTATGGCAAAGGGGAGAGAAAACAAGTTGTGAAAACAATCAAGATGGAGAATAATAGAAGCTTTCCTTTCACTTTCCCTATTAAAAATATATGGCCTTAAAGATGGATGTGGTTGATGAGTCATGGCTTTGTCATAGAAGACCTGGGCACTTAATTTTCAAAGTTTGAAGACTCTCCAACAAAATAACATGGTGTATGGGTTGCTAACAATACTAAAAGTGTAAAAGATTTGTGAAGGTTTTGCACTTGGCAAGCATCGCCAAGAGTCATTTCCCAAGGAGAAAGCATGAAGAGCCAAAGTATCATTAGCGCTTGTCCATATTGATGTGTGTGGGCCTATGTCAACACCAACTCGTGGAGGTAACAAATATCTTATCATTTTTATTGATGATTTTAGAAGAATAACATGGGTGTGCTTCTTGAGGCAAAAGTCGGAAGTTTTCTCCATTTTAAAAAAATTTCAAAAATTTGTTGAGAGACAAAGTGAACACTTTATGAAATTATTGAGAAGTGATATAGGTTTGAGTACAACTTTCATGAATTTGAGAAGTTTTGTGAAGATATTGGCATGGAGAGAATATTAACAATTGGATATACTCCACAACAAATTGGAGTGGTGAAAAGAAAGAATAAAACTATTGTTGAGATGACAAAGTCTATGCTTCTTGAGGAGGGTTACCTAAGTCTTTTTGAGGTGAAGCAATATATACAGCGGTTTATTTGATGAATACATGTCCTACAAAGATGGTAGAAAATAAAACTCCATTTGAGGCTTGGTGTGGAAGAAAATCATCTTTGAATCATGTGAGATCCCAAATTAGTGTGCTTTAATTATTTATTTCTATTATTATTACAGATTTGTTTTTTTTCATTTTTATTAATTTATTTGGTTCTATTCCCTAAGGTTTTGGGCCCTTTTTGTAGTGGGTTAGGAAGGGGCTTTGTTAGTAGTGTTGTGGGTTGTTTTGGGCCGATTAGGGAGTGTAAATCCAGCCCAAACCGGGTGCAAGTGGAACCTAATCCCTTACCCCCAAAGGGGCCAAACCCCCTCTATGCGACGTCGTTTTGTGTCTTAGGGGCCTGAAAACCCATCTTCTTCTTCTCATTTCTTTTCCCTCCTGCGCTGCAACACCCCCGTTCTCTCTCGCTTTTTCTTCCTCCTGCAACAGAGAATCCCCCCATGCCGTAGCCCACGCCTTCCTCCACCTTAGCACCGCTGTTGGTGTTGTTACTATCATCGTCGGTTGCTGAAGCCTTCGTCGGTACGTCGTTGGACTTCGAGCTCGCCGACCAGAGCTCTTTGCTCTCTCTGGTTCTCTCTCCCTCGTCGAATGGGCTCCACCTCCACCATCCGCCCCACCCTCAAATCCTGAGCCCTACGATTCCCCCCCCCCCCCCCCCCCCCCCCCTTTTCTCTTCTCTGTCCCTCGCTGTTGCTGATCTCTTCCCTGGACCTTGGGTCGCGCCGTGCGCGGCCAACTCAGTCCTTCCTCCGTCAGCATCCTCGCGCCTTCTCCCTGCGATTCTCTCTCCCTCGTTAGCTCTGCAATTCAATCCACCATGGATTTTGGCCTGTCACTCGGATCTGCCGTTGTGTGGCGTCCTCGCCCCCGTCGATATGCCATCTTCCCGCAGTCCCCTTCTCCCTCTCAATCTCGTCCTCAGCCCTAGATCTCCCTTTCCCCCTCTTGATGTTCTATCCCATAGTGCAGCTGTGCGCCGCCGTGAACTACCGCCCCCAGCTGCCTTATGGCGGTCGCGCAACAACCCGTTAGTGCCCCACTTCCCTTTCCCGTCATCCCCTCCCCTCGGTTCCACCCAACCCGTGGCTGATAGCCCATCTTCATCGCTGCCCCGCCATGCCCCACTATAGCAACACCCTCCTCCACCCGCTAGCTCCCCCGGATTCGGCAACCCTTTCGAGAAAAACCAGACAAAAAGCCTCTGTCCCGCCCAAATCCGCCGCTGCCACCTTGCCTGCTTCTGAGGGCAATGCTTAGTTTTAGGTGGGGGGGGGGGGGGGGAGGCGGCGGCTTGTTGAAGGGGAAATATTTTATTTTATCTCCTCAATGTTTGATTTCCTTCGATTTTCTTGCTGAATTGAGATTATTTTCAAAAGTTTAAATCTGTAAAGGAGTTTTTTAGGGCATGGGTTACATTAATTTCTAATGGTCTAGATGTAGCTCACCATAGAAGTTCATGTAACAACCTATTACTCGAGCAAGGGAAATAGATGACTGAAGTTGCCGAATGCTAAACTTGACCATACACAAGCTAGGATACTTTGGTTGCTGTCTTATTTTACAAAGTCTGACTTAATATTTTTAGCTGACAAGAGCTCTAATGAACTACATCTTAATGGTTTATTTTAAAAAAAAAAAAAAAAGGAAAGAAAAGAGAGACCAAAGTCTCCAACTTGAGATGGGACATTATCTCGGTGAAATTTTTCTAATCACTTGGAAGCGTAATAAATTGAGTGATATCTCTTGGGCTGTCGTCGGGCAACAGTGGGATCGGTCAAAACGATAACGCTTTTGGCAGGACCCGTGGCCCCTCGCAAGCGGGGGCATGAGGCTGGTCACAGTATGTATCGGGTGCAGAACTGTGCATCACTCGTTACGAAGTCACATGCACGGTCGTTACCTATGGTGTGGTGAAGGGAGACAAGGTGTATGGATGGTTTCAACTTCAAGGGAAGATCATGGTTTACATATTAATAAATGATTGTGTTTAGGCCAAAATGGAATTTTGGCATGTGTAGTTCTAGTTGAACATGTTATTTTGGGAAAGGATGAAATATGTGTTATTGCACTATGGGCTTGTATGGCTGTCATATTGTGTTGGTTGTGTAAATGCATGTCTTTAAACCCTTAGTTGTTACATGTTAATTACTTGCTGAGATTGCAAAATCTTACTGTAGTATTTCTACCTACGATTCCGTTTTATGGAATCATAAACTTTGATGCAGAGAATGGGTATTAGCAGAGCGACCGGCCCCACCAGAGGAGTTAAGGCTTGGGATTGTACTTGTATTTGTTGTTGGAGCTTGTTTCAATTCCTTTATTTGAGATGGATGATTGTATAAACCCCATTGGTGGTTTTTATTTTGGGTTATAAGATTTTAAATTTTCTGGTGCTTAGCTTTGACTACCTTTTATTTTCCGCTGCGATTATTTGTGTTGCCACACATATTGCATGCTTGCACACCCTAGCACATGGAGTTAAGATGGGTGATCCATGTGGTCATCAACCCGGTATCACGACTTCTACCAAATCACATGTGGGAGTCGAGGGCTTCACAAATATTACTTAAAAGTATTTAATTGTATTTGCTGCTTATGTTCCAAAAGAAGTAAGGTACAAGCTTGAAAAAGCTAGTGAAAAATGCTACTTTATGGGTTATAGCTCAAGATCAAAGGGCTATACACTCTTTAATTTGAAGAAAAATATAAGCTAATTATTTGTAGAGATGTGCTTTTTAATGAGCCAGAATATTGGGATTGGAAAGAAAAGAAAGTTCAAGATCAAGTTACTACCTTCAATGCAATAGTTGATAATCAAGAAGATGAAGTTGAGGATGTTCTTGAAGCTACATAAGAGATATCAGCTATTGCTAGTTCACAATCATCTCAAACTCCTCATCTCCAAGTTCAACTCCAAGAAAAGTGAGAAGACTTAGTAATGTTATTGCAAGTTTGTAATTTTTGTGTTGTTGAACTGGGGTGTTTTGAAGATGCAATTAAAGAAGAAGCAAGGAAGAAAGTTATGGAAGAAGAGATTTATGTGATTGAGAAGAACAAAACTTGAGAGTTGGTAGAGAGGCCAAAAGAAGAAGTGATTGGTGTAAAGTAGATTTTCAAAACAAAGTTCAACCTGGAAGGTTCCATTCAAAAGAAAAAAGCAAGACTTGTAGCAAAAGGGTATAGTCAACAACTTAGAATTGATTTGCAAGACACATTTGCACCGGTGGTTGGAATTGATACTATTAGAGCTCTTATTGCTTTGGCGTCTAAAAAAGGTTGGTTTTTGCATACTTGATGTAAAGCCGGCCTTCCTAAATAGAGTTCTAAAAGAGAAAATTTATGTAGAGCAACCACAAAGTTTTGTAGCAAAAGGAAAAGAGAATAATGTGTACAAGTTAAAGAAGGCTTTGTATAGCCTAAAACAAGCACCCTGAGTATGGTATAATGAAATGATGCTTACTTCAATGAAAAAGACTTTGAAAGAAGCAAAACTGCTATTGCTATGCCAAAGAATCTCATTTACCATTGCCAAACAAAGCATATTACAATCAAGCATCACATTATTAGAGAAGTTGTAGAAGATGAAGAGATTCAACTCAAGTATTACAAAAACTGAAGACCTAGTTACTGATATTTTCACTAAGACTTTCAAAAGATAAATTTTATTATTTGAGAGAAATATTGAGTGTCTGATAAGGATATAATAATGTATAGATTAAGCATGTTAATTGAGTAAATAAATAAATAAAATACCTGCTACATGCTTAATCATACATCAATTTGAAGAAAAGGGTATTAAAATCATGATCTAGCAAAAATTGGGACTTTACATTTATTTTGAGAGAATGGGTATATTGCAAACTTGTGCACTCATGTGATAGCATCAAAAGTTTAGAAAGTTATACCCTAAAAACTAACTCACTTCCTTCAGTCTGCCTCTAGCCCCTACACCATCACATATCTCAGTGGAGTGAGGAAGTAGCAGACCACAACAATTGGAAGGAATGGAATATTCGGTGGTCCAAACAGTGAGGTTGGTTACACATGATGCAGTAGAGGACACGAGTAAGAAGCATCAAAGGAGGGAGTAGATGAAGACTCGAGATAGATCATTTTTTCGAGGAAGAGATTGGGAAAAGGAGAAGAAGATTTTTGGTGTTCATCCTTTTTAGCTTTAAATTTCATTTTTCTACATTTTAATTGACAATGCATTTTCACTACACTATGTGCGAGTAATCTTTCATACCTAGGCTCGGAAATACTTTGATTGGGTTGTGTTTCGATGGGAATCACTTCCTATTTTCATTTGAGTTTTTGTATCTATGAGTTTCTATAATCTTTCAAACAATCTTTACACGAGTCTAAGATAGGTTTTTCTTGTTAATCTCTGATTCATTGTTGACAAAAAGGCATGATGAATGCTTGGATTATACAGAAAACTTATTCTGGTGTGGTTTATCTCAATTAGATTGTTTATTTTTTCAGAAAAGGTTCTAGTATAATGTGGGGACTACAAGATATTTACAAATCATCCGAGCACTTTTCTCTTGATTGAAACTGTGTTTGAAGCAATTGGGGGAGTGAACCCCACTTTGAAACCAACCCATGAAAAAGGAAATCTGTAGCCTGGGTGTTTGATCAATTGTTTCTTAGATATAAAAGTTCTGCATATAGATTGATTTATATACATAACAGTATCCCTAAACATTCCAAGAAATTTGAGTGACTTGTCTAATATTAGTAAAGTAATCTTCTGTCGAGATAAATCACCCTATACACATCCCTCGGAGTTCTCTTTTTGGGAGTTACTACTCTTTTCTGGAAAATAAAGAAAAAGCATCTTCATATTGTTCACGTTGGCCTCACTTTATCTGATCACCATAGTCCCTGTGAATTTCACCTTGGAGCTCTCACTATACAATAATTGTACACTTTCTGCACTTAGATGATATTTTAATTAGAGAGGCAGTGTCACACGAGGCATTAATGGGGAGTGTTAAAAATAGAATTAATGCAATTGTGAGATGCACAAGAGTCGTATGTATACTTTTTTACATCCTACGAAGAAGAATTTTTAGTTTTTCGAGTGTGATTTTAAGTATCTCAAAGTTGTTTTTTAGTTTCTCAAGAGTGTCCTTTTAGTTTCTTAAGAGTATCCTTCTATTTTTTAAGAGTAATTTTATGGTCATCAAGTATGACGAGTTTTATGTGTCTATATATAGGTTGATTTATTGTAATCTATTTTCAAGAAAGTGATGTACAAAATTTCTTTTAAACAAAAATCTCTCTATTTCATTTCATATGCCAACAAAGAAAGCTTCCATGACCGCTTATACAATTTAATGGCAAATCTCTCAACTTTTATGCCTCTTATCCCTACCTGTTATACTCATAATTTTTGGCCACTCGAATGCTAAGTCAGGGATTTAATGCCAAATTGGTGGTGTTTGACTCTTTCCATCTCAGGTGGATTGTGTTAGGTTTGGGTTGATTCATTTTGGGTTGTGTGACATCCTCAACCCCCCACTTGGGATTCGACAGAAGTTGCGACATCGGGATTTTGCCTGCTCGGGTCACACATCCCAAGTGCATTGTGAAAGCAAGCATGTGTAAGCATGTAATGTATAAGTGTGTGATTACAAACATAGTGTAAAAATAAAAGGGCGATATGAAATGCTAGAGTACCAGCAATTAAAAATTACACCACCGAGCCAAATAATCAATAAGTCACCAAGACTCCTAAACACCAACATAAAGTTAATTACAGTCATCCAACTAAATAATAGTAAAACACTAATCGACAATACATAAGGGGAAAGGTCCCCAAGTCTTCACTCCTTAGGCGAAACTGATTCTCCATATTCATATCCTTCTTCTACATCAAAGTTTATAGTTTCGCAAAGCGGAACCGCAAGTGAAGACACCACAATGAGATTTTCCAATCTCAATAAGTAAAGCTAAAAATTAATACCCAAAAGAAAAAATATGTATAAACCACAGCAAAGGAGGAAATTTGATATTTTTCGCAAAACTGAAATTTTATGAAACCAAAATTCTTCTGAACAATTACAGAAAAGAAGCCACACACTCAAAATTCCACATTTCCATTTTGAAAATATCCATTTAATTACGATATGCACCATTAGGGGGGAGTTCGGTCCGGTCCAGTCCGGTCCCGGGGGGTTTTATGGACCAGACCAGACCTATTTGGTCTAGGGTTTTCCCACCCTAGACCGGACCGAACCTCATAAAGACTAGGGCGGTCCGGACCGAACCTCATAAAGACCGGGGCAGTCTGGTCCCATTCGGGACGGTCCGGTCCAATCGGTTCGACCGGCCTCCAAATGGGCCAATGGCCCAATCTTTTTTTTTACCTAATTTTCGGCCCAACAGTTAAAATCCACTAACAATTTATCTAGATTGAAGCCAAAAATACCAAAAAAAATACTTAGAAAGAAAAATAAAAATAACCATTTAAAAAAATTGTCTATATACAATAAATTTGAATAAAATATTTTACTGCCAAAAAAATAAAAAATTTCTAAATACATCCAAACAATTTAAACAAGGGGATCAATCAATCATAGACTCATAGTATATACTATTTAATATTTATCATATAGAAAACTACCAACTTAAGTTGCAATTTGCGACTTGCATTATCTAAAAAAAGAAAGAAAGGTCTTCAAAAAAAAAAGAAAAAAAAGAAGAGAAAAATATAGCTGAAAATTGAAATCTACCTTCATGCATCTTACATACATCAAATGATTCAAATCTGCCTTCTAAAAAAAAGAAAAATAAAAATCCATTCCCAAACATATTTAAAAACTGAAAATTAAAAGGTCTTAAAAAAAAGAACTATCAAAGACTAGAAGTCATATTTAATAATTTATATATATGATGCACTATAACAGACTAACAGTAGCATAAATTACTTAAAAAAAAATGACCAATAGTAGCATAAAGCATTAACATATTTACATCACCACAAAATACAAATTATACAATTAAGCCTTGGTAGCTTCTACATCTTTTTGGCTTGACATACTTTTAACATTTCGGTGTTTTCACAATATCCTGTAAAGTGTAAACAAATGAATTATCAGCAAAAATTCTGATCACCAAACACATAAAAATAGAAAAAAGTATAAACGGTTACTGTTTCAGATTTGAACAAATCAAGGTGAGCTCGGTCAAGACTCAAGAGATAGAATAATACCCAGCTTGTGATTCACAGAAAAACCAGTTTTAATTCTCTCTGTATGGCACATGATTGTACAGTTTTCTTATTATATGTTGCATATTTTAATTTCTAACTGTAGTAGATAGTATATGTCCTCGTAATTATTAGGAAAGATGGTGAATTGTTAGCATCTCTAATATTTATTGCATGGTTCGTGTTATTTCTCTGTCAAAATGGTATGCCTACCTCATGAATGTATATATATATATATATATATAGCATTTGATGCTTTGATCAAGATCAGATGGTTGGTATAGACACACTACATTCTTTACGTCCAGTTTAAATACAAAACCTATAATAAGAATCTATTTTTTATGAAAATTATATGAGTTTGGAAAAAAAAAAAAAAACATTTATGCATGCATGTGCATTCGTACTGCCCCAGGGCCCAGGCCAACTACCTACTGAAAAGAAATAAAAACTGAAAAAAAAAAAAAAAAAACAACAATACAAAGAAAATAAAAACACATTTACACCTACTAGTTATTGTGGTACTTGTTTAAAGCTCTTAAGTCCTAACATTTACATTTACATTGATAAATGGATTTATATATTTCCATGCACTTAAAAATAAAAACACAACAATACAAAGAAAATATTTACAAACAGAAAAAAGCCAAGAGAAAGAAATAAAACTGGAAAAAAAAAAAAAAAGATTTTAGTGAGCACATCACATTCATTCTAATTTTTCACAGTCTGACCTTTTTGGTCTTGCATCAATATTGGATTAAGAGCCGGTAGCCATTGAATTTGATCCTTCTGCAGAATCACCAAATTCCCCAACAAGTTCTTCTTCGATCCATAAAAATTCAAAACAAAACAAATTAAATAAAGTAAAAATAATATAGAAGATAAAACAAAATATACTACAAAATAAATCAAAAGTAAATTGATTACATATCCATATCTATCTGCTTCTCAAATTCTTCCACTTCATCCATTAAAATCCTAAGCCTTATTGGAGTAAAGGAAGAACGGAGCTCATTTTGTGCACATATAAGAGCCTCAACCATCATCGGATTTAAACTACTTCGGAAAAGGTTAAGTACATGACCCGCAGTGCTAAATGTAGATTCAAAGGCCATAGTAGATATCGGTATTGCAAGTACATCGTGTGCAACTTTTGAAAGTATCACTGTATCTAACTGAATTCACCTTCTACCAATTTAGTAGGTTAAAACAATCACCTTGATCCTCACATTTTTCAGCTAGATATCTATCAACCTCTGACTTGCTTTTCAAAGAGTCTTCTGATTGCAACTCTTGCTTAAATTGGGCCATTAATGCAGCCTGTCTACTTGTAGACTGATCCGTGGGAGGACTTGCATCTTCACGTGGGAAACTTGTGCATTGAGGAGAACTCTCTTTTTTATTTTGGATATATGCCTCATACATGCGGAACAATGTATTTTTCACCTTCCAACTCAAATCAATGATTTTTTATTGATCATATGCATACATTTTTCTCAACCCAAAGTCAAGATATCGCATCTTATAACGAGGATCAAGAACAATCCCAACGTACAGCAACATATTCTGATTATCTATATTCTCCCAATACTTTTCAAACTTTCGCTTCATATTTGTGGCCATTAATCCTACCACGGGACTTCCTTCTTCACACTCTATGTTAATAGCATTTTTAATAGTAACCAACTCCGTAAAAAAAAGTATTACAAGTTACATACTCACCTCCCGAAAAGCGTAAAGTTGCATCATGAAATAAGGCAAGAAACTTCTCAAATAACTATACCTTATCCCAATCGGATGCATTGGGAGGCCCTAACTTCTTTGACTTTCTCCTAGTCACTACATCACTTTCATCATCGTCATCATCATCATCTCCAATATTACTTAAAAAGCAAATATCTTCTTCCTCCAACCGATTAAAAGCATTTCTAAATTTTTCAGCCCTCTCCAACGTGAGATAGGTGGAGTTCGACCTAGTCGGTATATCTAGGCAAACATGACTTTTGCATTGAATCTCTTCCAACCCCACACATTTCTTAAATGTACTCCACCTTTGAGGGGATGATTTAACATATTCACAACACCCCTCACGTTCACAATAGACTCCTCATATTCTTTCAATCCCTCATGTACAATTAAATTCAAAATGTGGGCACAACATCGAACAAGTAAGAATTCATGTTCTAAGACCATATCCCTCCTATACTTGGTTTTTTTTTTTTTTTTTTTCAAAAAAGAAATGGCCCCATTATTAGAACTTGCATTATCAAGAGTGATTGCAAGTATTTTTGGTCGCCCCCAATCATGCAAACACAACTCTATGCATTTACCAAGTGTATTACCCTTGTGATTTTCAACCAAAGAAAAGAAAAGAATCATCTTATGTAGCTTCCAATCATCATCAATAAAATGTGTCGTGAGACACATATAATTAAGGTTTTGCATGGATATCCATGTATCCGTGGTGAGGGAAATTCGTTACCCTCAAAGAGCACTTCTTAATTTATTTTTTTCCCTCATAAACAAATTAAAACAATCCTTCGCAATTGTCCAACGAGATGGAATCCCTACCCACTTAGGGCAAACCACAAGCATAAATTTTCTAAAACCCTCCCCTTCAACAAACCTAAATGGCAACTCATAAACAATAATCATCTCAGCTAAGGCTTGTCGGCAAGCCTCAACACTAAATGCAATGGTTACAAGTCCCCCATCACCACTACCTCCCTCCACTTTCCAACCTAGAGTCGTCTGGGACTTATCCATATTCTTAAACGGGTCTTTCTTACATTGCTTCTCAATGTGATGCTTCATAGACTTTGTACCATTGATCTTTGTATCACATGCATACGAACCACCAAAATAATTACATACAGCCCTAAGTTTAGTGGGATCACATTTTGGTATTCTTGTAAAGTGATCCCAAAACATTGACCTAACTCTAACAATTTGTGACCTACCAATATTATATTTATCACTTACATTGGATGGGGGTTGGAGGCGGAGGCATATTTGGACTTTGTATTGACTCTTGCACATCATTTGTTGAAGTTGAAGAATCTATCTAGAAAAATAAACAACCAACAATTAGTGTAATGAGTTTCTATAGAACAACAAATATTAAAATTTAAAACCCATTCAATCTCACTTAAAGACTATAGAACAATACTTTAAAAAAAAAAAAAAAAAGAAGCAAATTGAACAATAAAATGCTAAAGTCAATCTGAGTTAGTGACTTTAGTAAAACAAATTCAAATCATGAAATATTCCTTGTCTAAGAAATCAGAAAGCTCACTAACTTTATTATCATCGTATATATGTCTACTGTTTTATAAGTATATATAATGCATTAATTACATACTTTAATGGTTTACTTAGCAAGAATCATAAATTAATTAGCTTGCTAGCTTGATCTGTCCTTTTCAGTGAATATAAGAATAATTTTTTGAAACTGATTTTTCATTAAAGTAGAAAAAACTATTAATGAAATAAAACATTGTGTTTATAACTTTTATCTTGTTTTCTCTGACATTTTTTTAAAAACAAAAATCTTCTTGATCTGAAAAAGATTCATATATACACACACACACACACGTGAATAACATTCCAATTCAGTATACTGATCTTTGTACATCTAAAAAATCATAATGCTTAATTAATTAATGCCATATTAACTTTATTATCATTGTAATTAATTGTTTTGCATATATATATATATATATATGCATTCATGTATGTATGTATACAACTAATTCAATGCATCGTTTGCTTGCCGTGCAGGACTCACACATTACGCTAGCTTGCTATATATATATAATATTTTTTTATAAGTATATATAAAATATATATGTCCTTTTTATTTTGTTTTATTTGTTTTTCCAATAAAGAAAGATTGATTTGTCGTGCAAATTCAATTAGTTATAATCGGTTCAGGTTCTATTATAAAAGCACTAGAAAATAAAACACACCAATTAGTTTCAGGTTCAGGTTCTATTATAAACATACCAATTAGTTATAAAAGCACTAGAAAATAGGTTCAGGTCCTATTATAATATGTTTAGGTTCAGGTTCTATTATAATAGGTTTATTATAAGTTATAAACACACCAATTAATTACAAAAGCACTAGAAAATAGAACAAGAAATTCAGGTTCAAAAACTTGGAAAACCCCATCAACTGATCAACATATTTCTATATTGCAAAACACACCATCAAACATAAAATTATTTTATTCAAAACATATATTAATTATACAAAGCATACCCAAGTTTATAAAATCTGTCACATGTTACTACCCCATTCCATTAATTGATTAAACGCACCAAGTGTTTTATTTAACAACTTTACAACCACCAAATATTAGGACCATACAAACCACATCTTCAAAATTTTGCAAAACCCCATCAATTTATTCAAACAAAAATCCAATAAAAATCGAAATAAATACATTCATATCTCAAACAAAAATCAACACCTTAACTACCAATATGTACTAAACAATATACGAGGGACAAATATAATCATAGAAAAAAATGTGTAGTCTAACAACATTACACAGCGCCAACATCACATTACTTAAAATCATTTCAAACATCTAACCAAAACTCGAGCACACACTCTCACTTCCAAATCCCTTCAACAAGTTTCAGCACACAAACAATCCTAAAATCCACAAAAGGAAAGAGAAACAAGAAAAAAAAAAATTCACAGGTTCTATCCACCAGACCACCTCTATCTAGCACACAAACAATCCTAAAATCCACAACTATCCAGCACACAAACAAGCCTAATATCCACAACTATCAAGCAAATTAACAAAAATAATAGCTAATAGGTAAGATATAAAAATTATATAATATATATATATATATATATAGAGAGAGAGAGAGAGAGAGAGAGAGAGAGAGAGAGAGAGGCATCTCGTATTGCAAATAATGGGCTTTCAGAACCAGAGGTGAGTACGGGAAACGGCGCTGTATACGACGGAGGGGCAACGGCACGACAATGGTGGGCTACGCACGGCACGGGGCTAGGGTTTTCTGAAGTTGAGAGAGTTCTGAGATGAGAGGTGAGACCGTGAGAGAGAAAGCGAAGTGAACGGGGAAGGAAGGGAATCGGGGGGGGGAGGGGGGGAAAACCAAAATCTGATACTGAAACGGCGCCGTTTGGGGTCAGTATCATAATTTGGAAAAAATATATATGGGTTGCGTGTTTCACACAACCCAATTTCTAAAAAGTAATAACGGCGCCGTTTCACGCAACCCAATTTCTAATAAGTAATAACAGCGCTGTTTGATGTGTATTATATATTTAACTTAGTAAAAATAAAATTAATGTGTATTAGTTATTTAAGTTAGTAAAAATAAAATTAAGTAAAAATATGTTTAAGCTAGTAAAAATAAAATTAAGTAAACAATTTAATGTGTATTATTTAATTAACTCACTAAAAAAATCACTAGTTAATTGTTACTTTATTAATTAATAATTATTACTAACTTAAGAGAGTTTTATTTTTTAAACGACTAACTTAGAGAGTTAGGCTTAGAGTATATCAATTGACAATTTTTTTATTCTTTTTTATCTCCAAGGGAATATATTTAATACTAATGTAATTATATTGTGATATTAATTTAATATATATATAACTAATAGTATACTATTATATTTATATATTATATATATTAGTAATACACTAATACTAATACTATTAGTCTATTAATATATAGTAAATTAGTAATATTTATTAACTTATTTACTATAGTCTAATAACTAGATAGTCTACATGTAATAACTAGTAACTAATAATACGTAATAACACTAGTTATACTAGTACTAATAGATAATAACTTAAAGATATTATCTTAATATATATATATATATAACTAATAGTATACTATTATATATATAATATATTATATATATTAGTAATTTACTATATACTAATACTATTAGTCTATTAGTATATAGTAAATTAGTAATATTTATTAACTTATTTAGTAATATTTATTAACTTATTTACTATAAGTTTATAACTAATAACTAGATGTAAATATCATGTAATAACTAGTAGTGATTTATTAATTTGAGTTTTGCTACATACAAGCACAGTCGCACACTAATCTGTGTACCAATACTGATTTATTCATAC
The DNA here is from genome assembly GCF_018687715.1 of Carya illinoinensis. Classification (NCBI taxonomy): domain Eukaryota; kingdom Viridiplantae; phylum Streptophyta; class Magnoliopsida; order Fagales; family Juglandaceae; genus Carya; species Carya illinoinensis. The sequence goes on from NC_056765.1 coordinate 31,087,083, forward strand.
TTAAAATTTAAATTAACATTGTTTTCAATAAAATTTACTTTTTAACCAATCACATCATATTAGTGCACAGATTAGTGCGCAATTGTGCTTGCAACTATATTTTTCCTATTAATTTAGACGATTAGTGATTTAGTCTTAGTCTTAGACTCTTAGTAAGTTAGTAACTTAGTATAAATATTAGTATTAGTATAAAATTATAAATATTAGCCTATTAGATTAGATAAAAATTATAAATAATTATATACAATTATAAATATTATATAAATAATAAAATATATAAATAATATTTTATTCATTCGGTCCTGGGTAAAAAACCCCTAGACCGGGACCGAACCGAAACCACTCGGTCCAGGGGAAATAGGACTGAGACCAATCGGACCTATGTCTGGTCCGGCTCGATCCGGACCGAAATGGCCGGTCTGGTCTGTTTTGCCGGTTCGGACCGGCCGATACTCCCCCCCTATGCACCATGGTCTCCCCTAAAGACCATCCGCATACTTTGTTTCCATTTGTTACACTGCGGGTAACGACTATGCTTATGACTACGTAACAAGTGATGCCCAGCTCGACGCCCGGGGCACACATGACCAAGTATCCTCTAGCCTTCGCCAAGAGAGAGGCCATAGAGTCGACATGAGAACGTTATCATCTTGTCCGGGGCCGTTGTCACCTAATTAGAACCCAGGGAACGTCACTCAATTTTATATACTCCCAAATGACTGGAGGAGCTCTATTGAGATAATACTTTATCCCAGCTTGGAGTCGTAATATGTATACACAAAAAAAAAAAAAAAAAAACACTTTTTTTAGTGTTTGACTCCAAAACCACAGGTTCAAGTTTACAGCATAAACACAACATGGGTGATAGGGCACCATTAGTACAATATAATGAGATGCAATAATTAAAAATGCAATTATGCATTAGACAGTTATTGGATGAAATGGCATAGCAAAGCACGACAAACAAATATAGTGTAGTACACAATTTCATACTTTCGCATTTTCACAACTACACGCCATTCCCAAAACTTCACCAGGCCCACAGGCTACAATCCATCACCACCTACAAATTTTATCTCAATTCTCCACAAGGCCCCCGACCACTTTACCACTCACAATCCAACTACAACAAACACAATTTAATGATTTTTCCATGTTAGTATTTCATGAGTCGGTCTGAGAATTTACTTACAACACTAAAGGGAAATTCTTGATAATCTAGTGCGCAGACTTAAAGTACCCCTCTTGGATTGAGAGAAAACTAAAGTGTGTGTGCACTCGTCGTGTGGTGGCAGTTGGAGGGGTGCATAGTAATAGGGGCAAATTTGGGCAAAATAGAGGGATATATGATTAGAAAAAATAATAGGCGGCAAATTCGACATTTAAGAAGGATAAGGAAGGGGATCTCTTGGCAGAGGGTGGTGGTAGGCGGCAGAGTAGAACCTAAAGGAGGATCTAGACTCGGGTTGGGTGGATCTGAGAAGAGGAGGAGGCTGAGTAGAAAGGGGAGGATGTGGGGGTGGTCAGATGACCACAAAGGAGCTCTTAGAGGTGGTGGACTTCAGCGGCACACGGTAGAACCCTAAATAAAAATTTTCTAAACCTCGGGCTAAGATAACAGAAAGAGATGTTGGAGGATTTGATAGTAGAAGATGGAATATAGAGGAAGAGAGGCTTGGTGATGATTTTCGAAGGGTGGAGGTCTAACCTATTTATAGGCCGTGGCACTGGGGCTTGGCAGACACGGCCTCGACTGTGCTTGGTAGTGCAAGGTGGTGAGGGAGGAACGAGCATTGCACTCATGGCATGTAGCGGGTGGTGCACAACGGCGACATGCATGCATGAGGCTCAACACCTCATAGGGTGCAATGAAAATGGAACATGGATTGGGCGGTGGAGATGTAGTCTGATGGTGGCAGAGGGGGACAAAATGACACTACCATGTGGAGCCGAGGTGATGGGAGGCGTGGGTAGTGGAACAATCGCTGCCTACTGGAGGGAAAAAAAAAACAAAACTAAAAGGGAAAGGGAGAAGAGTCGTGCAAAGCTCTGTGTGTGTGAGAGAGAGAGAGAGAGAGAGAGAGAGAGAGAGAGAGAGAGAAGAAGGAGAATAAGAAGAATAAGAAAAGATGAAGGTTAGGGTTGAAACCCTAGCCCAAAATGCTATAGTTTTGCATAAAGTGAGGGGTTGGTGTCACACACACGAGTTGGGCTCGAAGTTTGCATCCACTCACAAAAATTCAAAAAAAAAAAAGATAAAAAAGGAACCCCCTTGAACAACCTGTTGGGCTCCCCTTCAGCAAAGAATACACATACATAGGTGGACTTGGGCTTCACAGGTTGAACCAATTCTTTGTTGTCGTCATCTTTTAGAGTTTTCTTGTATTCTTTTAAAAAAAATTATAAAGTTTCAAACTAAATTACCTAAGTCAAAAGAAAGTCAAGGGTGTTTGATTAAAGTCCACTCCAGCGGTTGTCCAAACTTGAGAGTCTTAAGTGAGAGAGAAATGAACACATAAAATAAGTCATACAATATATATTGTTGTATATCCATCAAAATATTTTGAGAAGTATTAAATAATAATAGATGTTGGAGAATCCATTCCATATATCTATCGCTTGAGGTCGTCAAATTGGGTAACAACTTGATCATAAAGATCTTTTCACAAGACAATCAAAGTACAAATTTATAAAACATTTCATTCGTCTTTCAAATTAAAATAATTCTTTTTATAATATAATTGTTAAATTACTAAATTTGTCCTCAAAAATATCATTCACTTTCTAATTTGATCTAACTTTGACATGCCAATCGATTCATATATATAAATTTTTTTGTCCATTTTGTGATTAAAATTAGATATTGACAAATAGATAAATTAATATAAATAAAAACTTCATACGTACTTAGTGATTGTATTGCCAAAATGTGTAATAACTTGATGAATAGTATATGGCTTTTTCCAAAATCTAGAAACATGACCGTATTGACTAGAATTTCATGGAAAGAAGGCATTATATCTGCTGGCAAAGAAAAGAAAAAAAAAAGTACAAGACAACCTCCATGTACATGGAGGTAGGGTAACATTCGAAGAGAATCAGTAATTCAACGAGTACAAGACAACCTCCACCCCAATGCTTATAGAGTACGTTGAGCAACAAACGGTCAATATGGTCATACAAGGAGAAGGGAGAGGGGAGAAATGTTACAACCCCCCGACCCAGAGAAAAAGCCCAGCCTACAAAAATAAATAAATAAATAAATATGTAAAAGCAGCAATACGTGCGTATTGTCTCAGGAAAATTCCCTCTCTCTCTCTTTCTCTTTCTCCTTTCAAAATCTCCACTCTAGATGCCTTCTCTCTTCGTTCTCCCTAAAAGTTTCCATATTTCTTTCCAGCTTCTTGCTTCCTCACTGGCTGCACGTTGATCTTCTCGTTGGCAACAATTTATTCCCTTTACTGGTTCTCTGATGTTCTTTCCTTTGATGAGTCTCTCCTTCTCGCGATTTCCTTTCATCGCCATCTCTCTTACTAGCTATATGCATGGAGTATTACGTACTCATTGATCAGAAATTAAGCACACATTGCACCTCACATTCGACTCTCTTCCCTCTTTGATCCCATATATATTTTCTTTTCGAGTTAGTCTCCCTAGGGAGCCCTTGACCCCCACGTTTGATTTGGTGGCAGTCGTGACATCAGGATGATAACTACATGGATTACACATCCTATTGCCATGTGCTATTTTGTACAAGCATGCAATATGTGTGCAACATAAATAACGCAGTGGAAAAATAAAAGGTAGTCAAGCTAAGTGTCAAAAAATTTAAAATAGTACAACCCAAAATAGTAATAATCCTCCGAGAGGTTATACAATCATACGACTGAAAATATAAATAAAGTAATAACAACCGTGACAAATACATATAAGAAATAGAAATCAACACACCAATCACTCCTCTCGATACCTCCGGCTCTAATTCCTCATCTGCATCAAAGTCTACGATTCCATAAAATGGAACCGTCAGTAGAAATACCATAATGAGATTTCACAATATCAATAAGTAATCAACATGCGACAATCAAGAGTTCAAGACATGCACTTATACAACCAACAAAAATATGACAGCCTTACAAGCAAAAGAGCATAATATCCATTTTTTTACCATTTCCAAAAAATAGCACATCTAAATAGAACACGCATGCCAAAAATTCCTTTGGCCCAAAACACAACCATTTATTATCGTGTACACTATGGCCTCCCTTCGGGACTATCTATACACTCTGACTCTCTTCGTATATGTGACTTCATAACGAGCGACACCCAACTCAGCACCCAACGCGTACTGTGACTAAGCATCCTCTAGGCTCCGCCAGCAAGAGACTAAAAGGCATGCCAAGACCGTTACCATCTTGGCCGATCCAACTGTCACCTAGCGACAGCCCTGGAGACATCACTCAGTTTATTACATTCGAGTGATCAGAAAAGCTCCACAAAGACAATTCCTCATCTCGACTTAAGGTCGTGATACGCATGTACCCACATGTTATTGCCAATACTTGAAAACCCAGTTTCTAGATCACACAAACATGGCATAATACATCACATTTAAATAATCAGAATAAATAGTACTAACGGTAAATATGCAAACGCATGACAGGCAATATATTGGATGATATGGCATAACACCCATAAGACAATATACAACATCACAATAGTCACAAACGTGACAGTTTCACAAACCGAAGTACACGTGTAATCCCCGCATCCATTCGGCCCACAGCCCAATTTCCAACAAAACTATGATTATCAAACCCACACATTGTCGGGCCAGAGGCCCTTCTCAACACAACCACATTGCAAACAGAGTATGGTTTGAAGAGTGAGATGAAGATTTTAAATTTTAGATAAAAATTTAAAATATTATATTTTAATATTATTATTATTTTAAAATTTTAAAAAGTGAAATTGAGATTTAAAAAAATTAAATTATTTATTATATTTTATATAAAGATTTAAAAAAATTGTAATAATGAAACCAGAAATTTTTTTTTAAAATGAGAATTTTGAAAATCTTGCTCGACCAAACCGAACCTTAGATAATTGATAAATTTATATCTTAAACTCAAGAGTCAGCTTTGGAGAGTTACTTACGACGCGGACGGGCAAATCTGGATGATTGAGGGCGCGTCGGTCTATGGGGTCCCGCGATTGGACAAATGCGCGTGCCGCTACGCAGACGGACACAAAATGGTTGGTTAATAAACGAAAGGAAAAATGAAAAATGTTAGTGATTAAAAAAATGTTAAATGAAAAATGAAAAAAAAAAAAAAAAAAAAAAACGCTGACGCCCAGCGCTATGTTTGGAGCGGCACAGTAGCCTTACCCTAAACGAAACGTAAACAGGAAACTAGTAAGCAACTCATGGCAGATTTGGCTCACCGAGGTGACGACCAAAATGGCGGACCAGAGGGCTTTTGGTGGGTTTTTTACGAAGAGGGTGTCGGATCTGGGGAGCTAGAGGGTGGAGGAGGGGGTTGCTACAGTGGGACACGGCGGAGCAGAGGTGGGGATGGGCTACTCTCAGGTTGGGTGGATCTGAGTGATAGGGACGGCGGGAAAAGGAAGGTGGGTGCACGGCCTTGCAAAGCCAGCTGGTGTGGCGGCGGACTGCGAAAAACACTCCTAAAGACTTCGGGATCTAGATCTAAGGGTGGGGAATCTCTAGATCTAGGTTTAGAGAAGGAGAGAATGGATTTTCGTGGTGATTCGAGGGGTGGAGAACTCGGCCTATTTATAGGCTGAGTGGGGGGTTCTCAACATTCGCAGTGCCGATTTTGAATGGGGGTGGTGGACGGTGTGGAGTCTGTGCGAGAGCCACGCGTGGCATGCTACCATTGGCCACCAGCGGCGGCGAGGCGCACCCATGGCTGAAAAGCCTTCGCAGAGGGAGTGGGGAAGAAAATACTGAGGGGCTCACGGATTTGGGGTGGCAGGCGGTGGTGCAGGCTGGTGGTGAAGGGGCTGCCCGTGACCGATGCGTGGCACGGCGCAGATGCGAAAGCAAGAGGAACATTAGGGTTTTTAAACCCTTAAACCAAAAACGACGCCGTTTTAATGACGGGAAAATTTTCACAAACAGCCAAAACGACGCCGTTTCTGGGTGGAGGGGCTGGGCCCGGTTCCCACACTCCATTCGGCCCAATAACTTACTACACAACACACAAATTAACCTGTTTCCTAACCCACTACACAAAAAGGCCCAAACCAAACAAGAAAGAGTAATAGAAATAAAATACAAGGAAATAAAATAAAATAAAAAATAAAAACACACAAATTTTGGGGATCTCATGACACTCGCTCTTGCGCGCGTAATTTCTTACTGCGGAGATCGATCGAGTGGTTGGATCATCCTCCACTTTGGTATATATGCTTAAGTTTTGTTTATTCTTATTCTCTTTTAGATCCAACATATAACCAAGCATGCACAAACCGTTAATATACATTCGCTGAATAGATGATGATAAACATAGTCTTAGAAACACACATGCATGCATGCATTCTGAAATTAAATACCAAACCAAACTAGCTATAGCTAGTACGTACAGATAGAGTAGTGCGACTCCCATTAAGCAACAAACATAGATGATTGACGACACAGATCACTTTGTACATATGATCAAAGTGATGATCTAATGATCATCTACTCATTATTTATCGTTATAGAGACCTAGATGGTCATATATATATATATATATATAAATTACTGCTTCCCAGTTGGAAGCTTTTTGATCATGATATTCATGAGGCGATCCTTCACTTTATCCAGCAATGACGAGATTTCTTCATCCAGAGTTTTAAGCCAGTCCTCTTCGCCTTTCTGAACAGAAGTACTCTCTGTGTTAACTGGCTCTTTGCCTTTCGACTCATTACAGTCACCAGGATTTGATTCAGCACTGGAGAAATACAAAGATTAAAAAACGTGCCATGTATATAAATTGATATATCAGTTGGCCCTATCGCACCAAAAAATTGATCAAAGTGCTTAAAGCTAGTGATAAGCAGAAGATCATCAGTACTTAACAAAATCGATATTGCATCAATAATCATTCATAAAAATAAATCAACATCATGCTGATCATCCCTGTTCTATCAATCAATTCCTCAGAAATACATGCAACTATGCCTAAAACTTCGGTAATACACAAATTCTCCCCCTAGCTTTTTTACGTTACAAGAAAATTATTTATTTATTATCAGTTATTTTTAACCAAAATAAATATATTCTCGTTACAAATAATTCGTTAGAAATGTTGTTTTTTTTCCTAGTAAATTTTTTTATAACAAAATGATAAGTCCAGAGACATCATATATGACTGCGCGCGCGCATGATCATGTGCGCTATCATGTGGAAGTAGTAATTGTTCTTGCATGCAAAGTAACATATATACAACAAATAATTGTAAGAACCGTGTTAAAATCACTCAACTGATCACCAATGCATGAATGAAAACTCGTTAAATTATCAAAAACTTTGATTTCCCACCCTCAAACAATTCAGTTAGGATTCTATCGTGACAGTGCAGCCCGGCCATGGTTGTAACGTACTCATACATATTGATCTCATTCATGTACGTACAACAAAACATTTTGAGCAATTTTCATTTTCTTGATTGTTTTTCATTCTTTCTCATAAAAATACAATTGAAAATAAACATGCATGCAATTGAATTATTAAAGATAAAAAGACAACAACAAAACGACAATATCTAAACGATATTGATATTTGAAAATCAAGATAGTCAAATTAATTATAACGTATCTAAATAACAAATTACAAGCAATATCCATATATAAGATATCATAAATGGCATGCCACATGACAATTAATTAAGCTGCCATTTGTCAGACAACTAAAAATATTAAAACATGTCAAAAAGAAATCTAAAAACTTAAAACATGTTAGAAATAAAATAAAAAACTAATAGCTCAAAATAACAAAAGTGGAAAAAAATTCAAAATCTAAAAAATCATATGTAAAAAAGGTGAAAAAGAGGAGGAAGATTAGGGTGAGGATCGAAGGAAACCCGAGAGATCGAGGGAATTGGTGAGAAAAAGAATGGTGCTTTATTTGAGACTTAAGATCAGCTGTCAAGAAATGTTTCTGAATTTTTGAACAAATTAAAAACAATTTTTAGAAAAGAATGTTTGATTTTCTATGGATCGAAACTGTTTTTCATTCAGTCTTTTTCAAACATGTACATTCAAATACCAAAAAATCAGAAAAATTATTTACAAAGATTTTTGTATGATGAAACAAATGAAGCTTTTACATACAACAGTACTACTACGTACATTCTTCTTCAGCAAGACGACCATCGATCATTCGATTCACAAAAGCCATGGTACGTGGAAAAATAAGATTTTTCTAAATTATATTGACCAAGTTGAAAATTAAACTTCACCACACTATAAATCACCACACTATAAAGTACAGAATATATTTGCTAAACTTTTTTGAGAAAAAAAAAAAAATATATATATATATATATTTGCTCCGAAAAGAGATCGAAGTAATTACCTGTCACGGGTGTCCATTTTCACGTTGTCCAAACCTGCAGCTAGCTTGTCTAAAATCTCACTGGGCCGAAGTACATAGCGAGGGGACGGCTAAGGATACTAATATATATATATAGAAAAATTTTGTTGTAATAATAATTACGCATTAATATATATATCAATCTAATATGATTAAACAAAAAATAGATTTGATTGAAAATAATATTAATTTAAATTTTGAATATAAAAAAATCAATATTAGTACGCAGATTAGTACGTGATTTTACTTGTACGTAACAAAACTATAGAGAGAGGGGTTGGTAATACTGCCACTAGGCGCTGGTGTATTTTATGTGTTTTTTTTCTTTTTGCTTTTTTTCACATTACTTTTTTTTAACACTTTTATATATTTTTAAAAAAAAAATTCACAACATCATTAAATAAAACTTCTTTAATTACAAAGTATGAAAAACAAAAAAGAAAAAAAATTCCAGCAGAAAGAATAATATTCTCTATATACATATATATATGACTACTGTTGAGAATAATTAAGAATACTTTTATTTATTTATTTTTTTTAAGAAATGATATTTATAGTCGTGATTGTGCAAGTGCCACGCAGTCTCTTTGAAAAAAGTGAATTAATACGGGACCCACATGAAAAAAAAAACTAACTTTTTAATCGTGGACCTTATTTTTTTTAAAGAGATTGCACGGCATTTACACACTCTACAATTATATGTAGAATTACTCTTTTTTTTTTAGTCAAAAAGAAGGGGACTCAAGAGTAATTTTCTTTCCTTATTTTGACAACTACCATGAGATCAAGATCACGATAGTGCATATAAAGTGCCATTTACAGTTGGCAAGGTAAATATAAAGTCAAATCCTTTCACCTGCTAATTTGGCTTTCTTCATAAACTTTCATTATATTATACTGATAATAATAATAATGGTGGTAGTAACGAAAAATGTTATCTATATTTAAAATTTTAGACACATAATTATATATGTTAACATATCAGCTATTGAAATGATGAAAATTTTAAAATTTGAATTAAAAAGGAAAAAAATTGAAAAAAGGAAGCTGACGCTCAATGCGTATAATGTTGTGCATAAAATTGTTCATACATATAACACTACTCAATACTAATAATGGTTTTTCTTTTTCATGCATGCATGACATGTTATGCATAGTGCATTAGTGAGGTAGATATGATCTACTTTGAACCTTTCACGGCCAACTCATTGCCCACGTTCGAAGATTATATTATATATAATGATAATAATACTAATAATAATAACAATGATTTGTTTTACAGGATGATACGCACCTTGCATGGTTAGGTACATTGGTTAGGTAGACAATATAAGATCCTTTCACCTTCACCTACTCCTTTCACCTCATCTGAAAATTACATTACATATAACACTACTCAATATTAATAATAGTTTTTTTCGTGCATGCATGACGTGTTATGCATAGTGCATTAATGAGGTAGACATGATATACTAAGAACCTTTCACGGCCTACTCACTTGCTCACGTGCGAAGATTATATTATATATAACGATAATAATACTAATAATAATAACAATGATTTTTTTACAGGATGATACACACCTTGCATGGTTAGGTACATTGGTTAGGTAGACAATATAAGATCCTTTCACCTATTTCTTTCACTTCATCTAAAAATTACATTACATATAACACTACTCAATATTAATAATGGTTTTTTTCATGTATGCATGACGTGTTATGCATAGTGCATTAGTGAGGTAGACGTGATCTACTAAGAACCTTTCAAGGCTTACTCATTTGCTCACGTTCGAAGATTATATTATATATAATGATAATAATACTAATAATAATAACAAAGATTTTTTTACAGGATGATATACACCTTGCATGGTTAGGTACATTGGTTAGGTAGACAATATAAGATCCTTTCACCTGTTCCTTTCACCTCATCTGAAAATTACATTATATATAACACTACTCAATTCTAATAATGGTTTTTTTCATGCATGCATGACGTGTTATGCATAGTATATTAGTGAGGTAGACATGATCTACTAAGAACCTTTCACGGCTTACTCATTTGCTCACGTTCGAAGATTATATTATATATAATGATAATAATACTAATAATAATAACAATGACTTTTTTACCTTGCATGGTTAGGTACATTGGTTAGGTAGACAATATAAGATCCTTTCACCTGTTCCTTTCACCTCATTTGAAAATTACATTACATATAAAACTACTCAATACTAATAATGGTTTTTTTCATGCATGCATGACGTGTTATGCATAGTGCATTAGTGAGATAGACATGATCTACTAAGAACCTTTTAAGGCTTACTCATTTGCTCACGTTCGAAGATTATATTATATATAATGATAATAATACTAATAATAATAACAATGATTTTTTTACAGGATGATATGCACCTTGCATAGTTAGGTACATTGGTTGACAATATAAGATCCTTTCACTTATTCCTTTCACCTTATATGAAAATTACATTACATATAATACTACTCAATAATAATAATGGTTTTTTTTTTTCATGCATGCATGATGTGTTATGCATAATACATTAGTGAGGTAGACATGATCTACTAAGAACCTTTCACGGCCTACTCATTTACTCACGTTCGAAGATTATATTATATATAATGATAATAATACTAATAATAATAACAATGACTTTTTTACCTTGCATGGTTAGTTACATTGGTTAGATAGACAATATAAGATCCTTTCACCTGTTCCTTTCACCTCATTTAAAAATTACATTACATATAACACTACTCAATACTAATAATGGTTTTTTTCATGCATGCATGACGTGTTATGCATAGTGCATTAGTGAGGTAGACATGATCTACTAAGAACCTTTCAAGGCTTACTCATTTGCTCACGTTTGAAGATTATATTATATATAATGATAATAATACTAATAATAATAACAAAGATTTTTTTATAGGATGATATGCACCTTGCATGGTTAGGTATATTGGTTAGGTAGACAATATAAGATCCTTTCACCTGTTCCTTTCACCTCATCTGAAAATTACATTACATATAAAACTACTCAATACTAATAATGGTTTTTTTCATGCATGCATGACGTGTTATGCATAGTACATTAGTGAGGTAGACATGATCTACTAAGAACCTTTCACGGCCTACTCATTTGCTCACGTTCAAATATTATATTATATATAATGATAATGATACTAATAATAATAACAACGACTTTTTTACCTTGCTTGGTTAGTTACATTGGTTAGGTAGACAATATAAGATCCTTTCACTTGTTCCTTTCACCTCATCTGAAAATTACGTTACATATAACACTACTCAATACTAATAATGGTTTTTTTCATGCATGCATGACATGTTATGCATAGTGCATTAGTGAGTTAGACATGATCTACTAAGAACTTTTCACGGCCTACTCATTTGCTCATGTTCGAAGATTATATTATATGTAATGATAATAATACTAATAATAATAACAATGACTTTTTTTTACCTTGCATGGTTAGTTACATTGGTTAGGTAGACAATTTAAGATCCTTTCACCTCATCTGAAAATTACATTATATATAATGATAACGATTCCAATATTAATAATATATACTTTTTGCTTGGTATTATGCACCATGCATTCGAGAGGTAAACATCCAATTATATGATCTTTTACCTGCTCTTTTGGCCTATATTAAAAATTACATTGTATATGATGATAATTAACGTATTGATTTTTTTCTTTTAATTTAAAAAAAATATCATTTAAAATCCTATGGAAACATATGAAGAACGTACATAGAAAATTTTCAACATATTAATATTATTTTGAAGTTTATTTTAGAATTTGAGTTATGGGAAAAGAGAGAAATTATGAAAAGTAAGTCAATATTTAAAGCAGAAAACATTTAATTGGTTGTTGAGGTGCATTGAAATCAACTCAGTTCAGTCTAATTTTAAGCTGAGTCTAATATCCAAGCACATAACTCTCAAATCAATAAACTCATCTCAATTCAAATCTTTCTTACACGTGAGACCCACAATATTTTCAACTCAACACATCTTTACATATGAGACCTATAACGTTTTTCAATTTCTTATAAACAAATCTAAACTCATCTTAATATCTAAACATATCTAAACTTATCTTAGGTGGGCCCCACACAAATTAGTTTACCATCTCAATTCACTATTATTTATAAAGAATTCAATTCATCTCAACATCTAAACGCAACCTAAAGCATGTCAATGTTTAATGAAAAAAGTTTGAATCCATTTTAGCAAAATAAAAATGGTTAAATATTAAAATAGTTCATGATGTGCTTTTGAAACAAATTAGTCATTAATTCCGAATTTTTTAGTCCTTATATTTTTAACTTTCATCAAATTAACCCTTTAATTTGTTATCATTATAACAGCCAGCTGTTAGTAGTCATGATAGGCCAGCACCATTAAAAACTGGACATGTGCATCACCCGTAGGAGTCTGAGCAATGTCTCAATCTTTGCGGCTGATCATCCTCATTCCTCACCAGCTAGTTATCATCCCCTTGCTTTTTATTTAAAAAACAAATTCAATTTTATACACCCCCCAAAAACAAAAAAAAAAAATCTTATTTTTATTTTTACATCAAGAAATGATTTTTATAAATTTATAAATAGAAAATAATTTTAAAAAAACCATTTATAATAGAAAATGAGTTCTAAAAAATTTTAAAAAATACAGAAATAATAATTAGAAAAAGTCATTTAAAAACTAAACAACTTCTTAAAAAATGAAATTCAATTTAAAATGAATATAACTTTTAGGATTTAATTCCAGTTTTAACTTCTAAAACTATTTAAATAGATTTTTAGGATTTAACTTGAAATTAAAATTCAAAAAGTTTCTAAAATAATTTTCAATCATTACTTTCTTTAAAGAAAAATATAACTCATAAGGAAAACATAGTTATTCATTTTAAATTGAATTTCTTTCAGAAGTTTTTTAATTTTTAAGTTTTTATAATATTTGTGTTTTTTAGTTTTTGTAAATTTATGTTTTTTTTTTTTGAGTTTTTTTAAAACTTTTTATGAGTGTTGACCTGGCATTTAACAGTTGACTAGCGAAATAGTAACGAAATGATTAATTTGGTCAAAATTGAAAGTATAAGGAGTACAAAGTTCATAATTAAAACTTAGGGACTAATCTGTCTTAGAAGTAAATCACATGGACTATTTTAATATTTAATGCAAACAAATAATTATAACTTTTTGCTAATATTCTTTAGTCATCTATAAATATGCCCCTGTGCAGAGGCTCATTTATGCAAATAAGTTTTTGAAACAGAAAACCTTGAGGCCGATTCGGTGTAAGTTTTGTCTTCACACCTACCAGTGAAAAATAAACATGTATCTGATTTATAGAGATTATAATAAACACAAATCCAGGTAACCCATTCTCTCTTTTCCCTCTTTCATTTTCACCCCCTATAACCCTTCTTCTCCCCTTGTAACCCTTCTGTTTCATATGCACTGTTTGAGAGTTCTGAACTTCGAGTAATTATTTTGGAGGTTTTTCCATTCTCTCCAACTTCTTCATGATAGGTGCTTGCAATTAGGGCTATGCATATGACCGAAAGTTTGTTGGGCCTGATTACAATGGCTTGACCTGACCTGGGTTTTATCGGGTTATTCCTTATCGGGTCTCCAACCCGACTAATCAATGGGTTCATATTTTTGTTTCAACCCGTCTGAGACTTCGACTATAAAATCACACTCATCGTCATCCTCCAACCCTAGCCACCAGTCCCAAGTCCAAGATGTTCAGATTTTAGATTTTCTAAAGTCATTCTACAACCATCATTCTAAAGCCAGAAAGGGTCGCCGATTGCTTCCAGAAAGGGTCTCCAATTGCCAGGGATTTTTCTAAAGCGGAAAACCATTCTATATTCATCATTCCAGTGCATCCAATCGCCCACCAAAAGCACTAACCATATATTCATTTACATCATAAGTTTTAAAAATCTGCTTTTCCCCAGGTAACTTACACGCTACTGGCATTAACTCATCCATATGGGGCACTAGCAGTGGTGTGGGCCAAGGAAAGTGTTTCTCTAATTCTATTGACAGTTGTCATAGAGGTTGAGAGGTCAAGATTTTTGAAAGCATTGTCTGATGCAACTTCTGGATTTGATATTAATAGTCTACTGCAACCTGGATTGATTAAAAGAATCGTAAATTGTATGTATTTATTTATTTATATATTGGCAGATAAATCCATTTTTCTAATTCCATGAAATAAGGTCGCCCTCAAAGGCAAACTCTGGAAGAATCCATTTCTCCTACTGCTTTGTGATTGAAGAAATGGTACAAATATATTCTAATAATTTGTTTAAGAAAAGCGAGAACTGAGAAAGAACAAGTTTCTTCTTCACTGCTTTCCCCATCGGGTCATACAGGTCCGACTCGATTTTATTTTGATAGGATCGAATCAGGTTGATTTCTTAGCTGTGCACATTTCGGGTCGGGTCGGGTATAAACCTGAATATTCCAGGCCGACTTACAATGTTCTCTGGCTTCAAGGAGAACTTATTACATGAGCCGAGATCTTTGATGGCAATAGTTTTCTTTTCCTTCCAGTCTTCACCAGTGTTTGAGAGGCTGTTATATGTTGTTGTACTTTAATGGAACAACATTCCAAAGTAGTTTTTGTGAGCTCAGGAAATTTCATTGCAAGTAGTTGTTTGTCCGTGAGAAAATTACTGACTTGGTCTGGATAACCTTGGAATATTTCAATTGACTCTTCATTATTACTTTCTTTACTTGCCTCTCTTGTGCTTTGAGTTGAAGAACCATTATAGGTTTGATTGGGATTTTCTCGAGTACAAATTACTACATTAGAGCTCTAGCTAATTTCAATTTCTGATAGTGGAAAAACTGTCTCAAAAGCTTCTACAAGAAGCGTTACTGTTGGTTTTTGAGCTGGGGCTAGTTTAGAAATGACTTGTTGAAGTGCATTATCAAGCATCCACCTTCTCCAATGCCTTCACAAATTTCTTGAGGATGATCAAAATTTTCAAATAGCTCTAGCTCTTGGGCATTTTTTAGTCAGATTCACTTTTCCCATTTGATGTTGTTCTCTCTTCCATGGGAGTGCAAATTCTATCAGCTTTGAGCCATATTTCTTATGGATCTTGTAACATATTGTCTCTAGTAGGCTCACTCTAAGCTGAGATGCTCTATTCCTAGCCCTCACCATGACTCTTTTCAAAGAGGTTGTGATTCGAACTGATGCTACTAGCAATTGATTGATTCTCCGCTGAGTGGTCTTGAAGTTCTTGCAGAAGGATATCATCAAATGCTTTTTGTACCTACTATGTTAATTTTGTGTTTCGCACACCTGTGGGCAGAACTCTCAGGAGCTCAGGTCTTCTGTGCTTTGGGCCTACAAAAACAAGGTAGGAGAATGGTGGGAGGTGGTTGACCTTAGGGCTGAGGAGTCTCCGATCCTTGAGTTAGTGAGAGCTCTTTTAGAAATAGTAAGGGAGCAAAGAGTAGTTTCAAGAGTTAGAGTGACCAAGGTTCTCTTGTACCTAAGGGTTCTTTATTTATACCCAGGATGTGTAGGGAGGGGCAGAGCATGTCTATCCCCACGGGATCTTTGTTCTAGCACTGTTCCCTTGTCAGAACTTCTTAATGCGTAATGGCCTATGTGATGGCAATATTAATGTGGTGTTGAGCCCGAGCTTGGGGCGCTATTAATGCAGCATGGTTTCCATTATTTTCTTATCAATGCGTCGTGTTTTCTTTGTTGAAGTGTTCTCGATAGCTCCTCCATTCATTCACCAATATCTTTGTGCTAGTAGATCAACGACTTTCCCTTCCCCTTGTCTTCCAATTAGATGGGCACTCGTGTGCCTGACAATTCTTCGGAGTACGGTTCAGGGCAGCTAGTCCCACCTCTACACCGCCTCCCTATTCGGTACTATTGCACTGTACGGTATCTTTTGCAGCTCCGTCACTTAGGGATCTCCCGTAAGCCAAGTTTTCCTTGGATCAAGATGAAAAGGGGCGGTTGGTGCAGGTTTGGGCCTCCTAGCTCCCTGTTCCTGTTTGTTTTGATTAGGCCCTATTTCTTGGGCCCATGGGGGGAAAATCCCCTTACAAGCTGGATGGCATCAATTTGGCTGAGCTCATTCTTTTGGTGGTTTGCATCATGATTTTCCTTGACCATTTTCTTGCCAATTTTATGAAAGCCCTCAAAAGAACTGCAGCCATCACGATGGCGAGATTAGCAGGGACGTTCGTCAATTTAAACTCAGGGGTGCAGGGATGTGTTTTTTTTTTTTTTTTTGGGCATTGTTGGTCAATTTAGTGCAGATAGGGGAGGGAGAGGGAGAGAAAGAAGGAGAGGGTGAGAAAGAATGAGAGATCGATTCAGTGCAAACGGGTGCAACTCAAAATTTGTTGGGATTCCTACGTGGATATTCATGATTGGTAGGTGTGAAAACAAAATTGACACCTGACTGGCTGGGAGCGCCTCTCTTTTTGAAATTCTACCTCTCTTTCGAAAGTCTTTCATTTCTTCAAAACTTAAAACTAGTTATTAGTATCTATTTATTATGCAAAAAATAGATTACTAATCTCATGGAATAATTGTACTATAAGAGGTAGGGCTGAGGATCGATTATATCGGAGTCGGAGTGCCCTACTTCCAACTCGACTACAATTCACATAGCCTCCAATCTAAATCTAACTCTCACTTGTCGGAGCAGAGTTGGATTTGAGTTTTTTTATTGGACTTTTTTCTTAGCCCATTTAAAATTTCAATTTGACAATCTTGGGCCCTCACTAATTGGATTTGAGCTTTTAGATTTCAGTTTTTTTTTTAAAAAGTATTTTTTCAATTTCAATTTTATTAAAATATAACCAAAATTGAAAAAAAAAATCATTGTACAAATTAATGTTATTATACATTAGTATTATATGTTATTATATATGAATTTTTATACATTAGTATTACATGTTATTATATATTTATATATTTATGTTTATACATAATACATTAGTATTAAATGTTATTATACATTAGTTATTATATAATTAGTATTAAATGTTATTATACATTAGTGTTTTATAATGCATTATTGTTACATGGTAGCAATAGTTAATAGTGTAGTGTTTACATTTACTAAACTATTATTAGTGAATTTAGTCTATTTATATTATAGTGTAAGCATATTATTTTATAACATTTGCTCATACTAGTATATTATTGAATTTCATTAACTATATAAGTTATAGTTATATAAAATATATATGATTAATTATAAAAAATACATATATTTTTGTAAAAAATAGTACAACATCAGAGTCGGAGTTGGTACATCACCACCTTTGACTCCGACTCCGACTCTTACTGTTTTGTTTAAAAAAACTCCGACTCCGATTCTGACTTATTCGAGTCGATGCGGAGTCAGAAGCAAAGTCAGATTTTCAGATTTTTGCTGGGCCCTAATTAGAGAGCTTTTCAAGTCTAATTTCATTTGTGTATAATGCAATTAAATAGTAGACTTATTTTGGACTTCATTGTATTTTAGAGGCAGATTTGTCAATAACTCATGTGTATATTGTTATTGGTAGAGGTAAATATTATCTTGATGAAAGCAACATTGTGCGCGCCCTAAAGCAAACTCTTTTTACTCCTTTATGTAATATAATTTATATTTAACTATTGTGCATAGTTTGAGAGAGTCTGTTGTGGACTTCGTAAAATTCACACGCTTTGAGGAAGCCAGTTTTCGATGTTGGCAAAAGAAGATGAATTTCCTCATTAGCCAATCTCAAGGTGGTGTATGCTCTAGCCACTCCCAAGCCTTCTGCAAATGAGGATGAGATAATTACTTAGAGTCGAGTGAGGATTAAACACGAACATGACTAAATTTGCAAGGACATTTTTGCAATTTAATGTTTGACATATTGTTTGGCACTTACAAGAACAAGGCAATTACCAAGGATTCTTTGTATAATACACTTGTGGCTCAATATCTTTTAGAATATGTCACAAGTAAGAGTTGTTGGCTACCAAATTTTTTTAGTTATAAAATGATACACTGTAGGCCTGTCATTATGCATACTCTTAATCATTTCACTCAACATAATATAAAAATATATGGTTCTATATCGGTTTAATCTATTATTGATAAACTTCCTCAATTTTGAAAAGACTACAAGAAAAAGTCCGAAATATAGAAAGGAGGACATGTCTTTGCAAGATTTAGGTTAACATCTTTGTACAGAACAAGAAATCAAACTTAGAGATATGTAGTAAGGAAGAGCCGAGCTCTTTGACCTACAATATACACATGGTAGAGGAACGTAAGACCGACAAACCAAGCAACCAGTCAATCCGAAAAAGTATGAGACATCCATGAAAAGACAAGAGTATGTTCAAGAGGTATGAGTTAACAAAAGTGGACGTGTTATTTACATGGGAAACTTGTCCATTGCTGCAGTTCGAGGAAAATGCATAATAGCTGTTCACTACTGAAAAAATACTTACCCTCAAGGATGTGTATCATGTATCAATACTTAGGAAAAAAAACCTTGTGTCTAGTAGTTGTTTAAATTAGTACAATTTTAAATTAACCTTTTAGCTAGGGGTGTTTGGTGGATGCCCACATCCAGCCCCAACATCAAGTGAACAGGCAACATCAAGTGAACGAGCGGGGCCCAGGTGTGGATCCCCACCAACCTGCCTGCATATATATATAATGAACCGTATTACCTAAACTCACCCCCTGATGATTTCCCTTCCCTCTCCCCATGTCCCGAATCTCTTTCATTCTCTCTTAACCCTCTACCTCGTTTGAGTCGTCTCCGTCACTCTCTCATGTCGTCGTTGCCGTCACCATAGGTTGTTGTCTCAAGCTTCGTCTTCCATTTTCCAAATTGGGGTTTTGGATTTTGACCCTAATTTTTTATCAAGGTTTCAAACTAAAACCCTAACCAAGATTGGGGTCTTGGGATACTACATTTTGTGCGGTTTTAAAAACCTAAAATCTTTTATACTTTGTATTATGTCAAGTGTTTGATAGTTTGATAAGTTCAATGGATACTGATGATTGTGCTAGTGTCAGTGATGATGATACTTTTCCAAGTCCAAAGACTGGCACTAGCATTACATCTCCTACACTATCCTTACAGCTACACCCATGGGTCCACCAAAGAAAAAATCGTCTCCATCCTATGGAAGATTTTACAAAATTAAAGGGTGGTAACCCTAATGACCAACAAGCAAAATGTAATTATTGTGGTGTTGTTTATGGTTATCACTATAAACGACATGACACTTCTCAACTGAAAAGTTTTTTAGAAGAACAATGCAAGAAAAGTTCTATAAGACATGAAGTACTTGAAAAAAAATCAATCTAAATTGGATATTGGACTTTAAAAGATGGTAAATGGGAGTGGTGGGGTTAATATATTAAAAACGTTTGTGAAGTTTTACCAGGAGAGGTATAAAAGGTCTTTAGCTTACATGATCATAATTGACCAGCTACCATTTCAATTTGTGTAGGGTTACATTCCTTCCCTCCACACGGTGGTGAAAGATGTTCTTAAAATATATGAACTTGAGAAGGATTTATTAAAAGATTTATTGAACGGCCAAAGAGTTTGCCTCACCATTGATACATGGACATTGGTCTAAAAGTGGAACAACATGTGTTTAATTGCTCATCTTGTAGATAGTCATTAAAGGTTACACAAAATGGTTCTTACTTTTTGTTTAATCACCCATCAGAAAAGTGACACCGTTGAGAAAATTACGGAGCCCAGAATAAAGGAATAGGGTATTGGTGACAATAACAATGAACAATGACTCCTCTAATGATACCACATTTGAATATTTAAAGAATAGGGTTAGAGAGGAAAATATGTCCACATTTGGTGGTGAATTTTGCGTAGTCTATGTTGTGCACATGTCTTCAATCTTATTATGACTTGGGGCCAATCCTCCCTCCAGAATTTGGATGGACGCACTCCACCATGGGAGGTAGAACCTGGGTTATGGGGCACAAATTGTCCCCCTGCCCATCCTGAGGTAAGGCAAGATAACGTCTCCATTCGAGAGGTATGGGTAACACACCCCTAAAATTTATCACATCAATTCTTTTATTTTCTATTGTCAAGATATGTAGTCAAGCAATGTTAGAAAATACCTTCTTTTTTTTTTTTGGGGGGGGGGGGGGGGGGGGGGGGGGGGGGGGGGGGGGGGGGGTGGGGTAAGATTTTGGGGGGTGGGGTAAGATTTCAACGTTGAATAGGAGACTACCGAAGTGAAGAATTGTTGGAAGTTATTTAATTTCCTTCCAATTAAAAAAAAAAAGAAAAAAAGAATTGGAGGTTTAATTTCACTCCAACGAAAATGAGTGCAATCCAGTTGTTCACCCAATCTGTTCTTAAAAATATTTTGGATTTGGTGCCTAATCAATCGGATTTAGTTGCCTGTTTGACTTCCAACTCCCAACAACTTATTAGTTATTAATTTTATTCATAATTTGATTTTAAAGTCTTTTAAATGTGGCATATACATGATTAAATGCAGAAAAAGAAAACGAATTGTAAAAAAGAATATGAATTATGTCATAATTTACTATTAAAATTTTAATTTCTTTTTATATGAATTTTATATTTATTCATTTTTTTAAAAATGATTACACGAATCTTACACACTTATAACTGTAACTATCATTTCTCTAATTAGAGAAATTTTAAATTGAGAAATGAAAACTTCATTAGTTCTCGAATAAGTTCCTCGAACTTTTTTAACCAAAATGCCCAAATTAAGATCCCACGATCCATCTGTCCTGAGCTTCAAGCAGGAGAAAGACATTGAAGAAAAAATAATAACGCAACCTAAGTTGTTCACAATGTACAACTGTAAGACTACTTCATTCTGTTCAAAAGGCCCGAACTCAATCTGTTTTCAAACCCTTACATTACGCAGCAATGGATTGACCTCATTGTTAAGTCTGACAAGCAGGGGGAGAAAAGAGAAATTCAGAATCCAGGTTAGGAATTAGGATACCTTCTTCCAATCCCTCCCCTAGTTTTTGAATTTACCACCAT
Organism: Carya illinoinensis; assembly: GCF_018687715.1. Taxonomy (NCBI): domain Eukaryota; kingdom Viridiplantae; phylum Streptophyta; class Magnoliopsida; order Fagales; family Juglandaceae; genus Carya; species Carya illinoinensis. The sequence goes on from NC_056765.1 coordinate 31,108,801, forward strand.
GCAGAGCGTTTTATAACGAGAAAAGAGAGCTGAGAGATCGCACGTTTTAAGATCATCATTAACATTGGTAAGAAAAAATATAGGAATAACTCACATCAAGCAGATAGCAACAAATCTCAAATATGCAATTGTGGGGCAATTTATACAGATACCTTCAGAACAAAAATAACGCTTTACATTGCAATCACAAAATGTGATTGTAATTCCCAAGTATCTAAATCTGGTAATCAAACATGGTCGAGGTGCTCGGGAATAGAATCCCAAGTAATCCCAGGGAGAAAATCCAGAGATTGTTTGCACACAGAAAGATTTGAATCTTGGACCTTGGGAGGAGTATACTAACAAAACCAAAGCCATTACCACTTGAGGCAAGGAGCTGATAACCAAACATAGTTAATAACATTTCATGTTTATTTCTTCTTTTCTTTTCCAAGCTTATCTACACCTACTAAGCAGAGCATTGAACTCGAGTCCTTAGCATGGAGATTCTCCACCAAGTTTCATTAAATATTCAGATATTACTTCAGAAATCGGTCCCAACAACTCAAGAAGCATAAACCGACCATCATTGCTAACATAGCATAGTCACTTTCTGAAACCAAGCATAATGCATTTGGTAAAGGATTTTATGAAGACAAAGATCTACCAAAAAAATATGCCAAGACTAAACAAAAAAATATACACATAATATGGAGGTAACAAAGAAGGATCGTGCTTGCAAGCCAGAATCAGACCATGGAGTAACAAGGCTAAATGAATCTCAATAATTTGTCTGAAGTTCGAGTTGTATTCAGTTATTGACAAAAAAAGAAACTGCAAAAAATGAAAACATTTCTAACCAAAGAAAATAAGGACCAGAAAGATACTGTTCTAAAGTATTGAATAAGGACCTTATAACTAGGGGAAAACAGCGTTGGGAACTTCACAGAGATAAGTTTCAGAGCAGAGAGTAAATATCTACTTTTTATTTTACTAGATATAGGCAGCAGAAATATCATTTTAGAAGAATGAAAAAATTAAATATAAACAGCATAAGCAAGTCAAGCATATTAATGTAGTACAAAAACAGATGAAATCATAAAATATAATAGCATTACGGAAAATTACAACCAGCAGAATCAAATTCTGAATCTCACAATCTAAATTTAGAAAGGAATAACAAAGAGCTACCAAAATGGAGAAGTAACAAAAATTAAAGGGAAAAAAAAGGCATGATGAAATTTGTGGTCTTGCAAAGTCACACTTCCTATCCGCAATCCAATAGTGTAACATGGGAGAGCCCATTGTGATAACAAGCCACAATCTCACTTGCACTCAACACCTGCTTCAGCAGCTCGACGAGGCTTGTTTTTTCGCCTGCTTCCATTATGTCGAAATCCATTAGACTTAGTTGAATCATCAGTGCTTAGTCTGTTGCCATTACCATTCTCCTCCTTCACAGAATCTGGCTTTTCTCTTACCTGTGGATTTCGCTTCCTCTTCTTTCCATTTTCTGTTGCCGAAGGGCTCTTCATCTCTTTGCTTGGAGTACCAGATTTTGCATTCTCACTGTCTTCCTCTTCTATCTTTTCGACTTCTTCGTCAATTTCATCCTTTAGCGGTTTCTGTGGTCTTCCCCTTCTCTTCTGTGCAGGAATTTTCTCCTCCTCACCACTTCCCGGATCATCATGATTGGTAATAGTTAATCTCTTCCCCTTTCCTCTACCTCTACCCATAATCTTAAAGCACCACGACAGAATAACTCATACAAATAAAAAATATTTCTGCCAGACAGAAAACCAATATAAAGGAGTCAATATACCCAAGATATACATTCTAGTAAGTAAATAGGAGTGGGAAAAAACAATGAAACATGATAGCAGATCCTGCTGAGCGATTCCATAACATAACAAATAGCAACTAGCACACAAACACTCCTTACCAATAAACAGAGACAACTATTACATTCTGACACCACCTATCTAACAAAATGTAAAATAGTTGGACATCTGTCAAAATGAATCCATATTGTCTTTTATGGCAGTTGCAACAAAGCAGTTCTCACATGCATAAAGGAGTACTTTTAACAATCTAAAGGATAATGCGTGGTACTTAGTCTCCAACATGCATAAATTATGTTGATGACTCTTTGAACTAGACCACCTCCTCCCCTCATAAGACTAGGGTAGAGGGTGAGGTTATGGACGTGTGCTTAAAGGGGCAGCTAGATACCATAAAGTAGCAAGGCACAACTATAAAATGGCTAGATAATGTGGCCTTATTAGTGAAGGGGCGGTTAGTTGTAGCACACACCATACTGGTTAAGTGGTTGAGAGGACTATCAATGGATGGCTGTAGAGCATAGAAAATGTTTGGTGCCTTGTCCTTGTCTACTTTGCCAGAGGCTGCAAATGATAGGAATCCTACAGACACAGAAGAGGCATAGGCATTGCCCCACATTTTAATCCAGATTTGTGCTGGGCTGCTTTGATTTTCACTGGAAACTGAAACAACTTATAAACTGCATATGAATAATCTAAAGATAAATATCTGACCCAAAAACATCCTTAATCTCCATTTGGTTAGAGGAGATAAAACATTAACAATCAATTTGTAAATCATTGTTTGCTGTTGCTTTTGTGTTCGCCAAAGACATAAACTTGGCTACTTGGCTAAGCTAAACAGCAAGCTTAGTACTTGCAAGAAGAGGACTTTCTCTCTACGGTCCAAAAACTTGAAAATTCAATATACATATATATATATATATATATATTTTTATTCAAACATCAAAAGCCTTTCATATAACAGTCCTCTTGAAGGTGAAAGCAAACCTTAGGACAAAATTGAAAATTCAATATTTGATAATCAATTTTAACTTGTTTTTCATCTGTATTTTCAAACAAACCGACCACAGCTTACATAAGATTTGCTTTAAAAAAGTCAATTAGAAGATGAACAACTAACCAAACTTCTGCTTCAGCCACTAACTAAAAAATTTGTATCGGTTACTCTCAATACATCAAAGTGCAGCGACATAGAAATTTTGAAACTAAAATCTTTAGAAAGTAACACCCACATAAACCTCAATCAACGTAAAGGGTAAAATGAGCTCATGAGATTATCAAATCTTGAAGATCAAAGCACCAGAAAATAAGCTTTTATAAAAAGCACAATCTCCAAAAATAGAAAATTAAGATCTAAAACAAAGCATGAACTTGATAGAACTCAAACAATTCAAACATAATACAACGAGTTTCAACTTTCATAGCCCAGAAATACCAAGAATAAAAGCAATATATTGAACAATAAAAAAAATCAATAGATAAAGAGAGAAAATGATACTAACCAGATGTGAAAAACAGATTATTCGCATCTTCAACATTAAAAAAATTAGTTTGAATCTGTTAAAGCACCCGTATAAGCTTAAAAGAGAGCAAAGCACAGATGGGTTTTCATCTTCCAACGGATTTCCACGGAGAAAAGCTGAGAAAAGTAAGGATTTTGAACTGGAAAACTATGATCTGAGGTTAAAATATGGGATTCCCAGATCAAGAAACTGTGATTCGAATTAGATTAGGGATAAGCATATGAGGAACGGCACGTTGGCCCCCCTAAAAAAATTGGATAAATGAGATGGAGGAAGGAAGAGAGACAGAGATGAAGAGATATTTGTTGATTGGCTCTGTAGCCTGTGTGTGACTCATAGTGTAAACTGAGATATGTTGCTAAGAAAATTGAAAACCGAAGGGCATTTTAGTAAAACCAAGAAGCTCCAAGGTGAGCTATGCTCTCCAAGTTTGGTTATCAGACCTATCTCAACTCATCTTAACTTATTTCATCCAATTATTATAATTTTTTAAATTTTAACATAAAATATAATAAATAATTTAATTTTTTTAAATCTTAAAATAATAATAATATTAAAAAATAATATTTTAATAATATTTTATTTAACTTTTAACTTTCATCTAAACTCAACTCAACTTAACGTCTAAACACAACTCGTTAAACTGTGTTCAAAGTAAAAAGAAAACTAAAAAGTGGATGCGATTTGTCTCCAGAACTGAAACCCAAGGACAGGAATTTTGCAACTGCTTTAGGGAAGCAAAGGACAGCAATAACTTGAATTATTTGAATTTTTGGTTGAAAGTTAGAACATAAATGTTGCTTTTGAATTTACTGTAATTAGACATTTTTTTAGAAGCATCACAAAAATATTTTATAAAAATAAATTCACAATTAGAAGTGACTTCATCTGGTATATTATATTTATTTTACAATAAAAATAATTTTACAATCTGAATATCAAGTCATGTCAATTTATAAGTTTCCTTTTATGAAATTCTTTCGGTACTAAAGCATTTCTATTCTTTTCAAGTCCTTCTATGTTTTTTTATTTTTTATTTCTTAATAATTTCTTTTGTGTTGAACAAGTGATTTTTTGGTAAAAAAAGGAGATAAATATTGAAATAAGTGACTAAGAATTTGATGAGTATACGGTTCTTACGATTAGTTTATAAATTATATGCCTCTTTGAAGTGTTTTTGGGTTTTAGCATATACCAAACTCTCTCTCTCTCTCTAATCTTTCTGGGATCTAGGGTATTACAACGGAGTGATTGTCTTGTTCTAAGTATAATGTATGATACAAATCTAGAACTTTTGATCTATGCCTTTCATCATTCTTAACAGAACCTATTCCTTACGATTTTCAATATTAATGTGTATCCCAGTCTCATGAGTGACACCGTAGAATTGAGATGTTGTTTAATTTTCAGGAAAAAAACTCTCTTGCCCAGGTACCGGAGACCCACCTCAGTTCCTCAGATGCATGCATATATGAGTTGAGATGAAATGAGGTGAAATAGTTTAGGCTTTGTTAAACAAACGGGAAAAGAAGTCTAGCAAGTAATGTGCGAATATTAAATGTGCCAAAAAATATAATAATTGGGTGTATGGATATGAATGGTCCGAGTATTTGCATTGACAATATACTTGCATTTAATTTTTACATGTGCACTGTTTATGAACAAAGGGTTCTCCATTTTATCCTAAAAGAAGAAAGAAAAAATAAAGAAAGATAGACAAAATGGATGGACGAGACAATGTCATGTATATAGAGACAACACAAGATGCTTGGACCATTTGGTGCCCTTTCATGTCTCCCCACAATCTCTAGTGTTACTCTAGATGTGAAATGGTCTGAACAAAACACAATGCAGAAGAAGGAAGCGACTTCAAACCTACTGCTAGAAACTAGTTTAATATAGGGTGAGCCTAAAACAATGGCCCAAAGGACCAGAAAACCTAAGATTCAACATTCCTTGAGAAATTGACAAAAGACAACAAAAGAAGGCGGCATCAATATATGCTAGAAGTAAAAAAGATGGAGAATCTGCATCATTTGTGTTGAAATGTCACACAAATGAGCAACACAGGATCATGTCAATAGATAGTGAAATCATGTCAAATATTCTACCAAGAAGAATTTGCATCCCTTGAGATATGAGCATTGAAGCATCCAGTGTCCTTCCACACTTGGAATGATTTATAAGATCAAGAACTTTGTGAAAAACCCCCTGGGTTTTAGAAAGAGTTATCCTGCCCCAATGAGAAAACCCAGCTGACTTTCTACAGCTAAACTCTTGAACATATGTCCATGTTAAGAGGAATAAACTATTCAGAGAACATATACATCAAAGCAAAAAGGAGAGGGCACTCATGTATTCAATGAATGCTCGTTCCCATGCAGGGAAGAGTTCAGCAGCAGTCACATGATTTGGTTTAATCCCCAAACCAACATATCCCAAAACAGGAACTAAAACAGGAACCAACCCTTCTCTAGTTATTCTAGAAAAAGGGTAAATACTCCTTTGGTATCTCCACTCTGCTTTGATCATTCTGTGTTTTGTGAGGAACATATTACTACGCTAATATTATTATCTGAGAAAAATTTTATATAGCACTTCTTTTCTCCTATTGCATATAACTATCATACAGAGTATACCGTTTATTATTCAACCTGCCACACTGACAGTATTGACATTATTCAACTTGTCACACTGACAGTATTGACATTATTCAACTTGCCACACTGACAGTATTGACAACTAAATATGCATAGAGAATTGAACAACTGGGAAAGTAATTTATGTTTGAATTAAATCTAGATTGAACGATTAAATGAGGATGGATCTGGAGGAACTGGCACTTCAACAGCTCCTTCCATCATCTGTATGACTTTCTTCATTGTTGGCCGTAGCGATGGATCCTCCTGAATGCACCATATTGCAATCATCACATATCTCTCCACTCTCTTCATGTCAGACATTGCTTCCTCATCATTCCCCAATAAGAGATCCAGTTTCCTCTCTTTATAGCAGTCATACACCCAATCTGCAAGTATCATCTGATCCTCATTCTGTACATCTGCTTCAAAACTCTTCCGGCAGCAGATGATCTCTAGCAGCAAGATTCCAAAGCTGTAAACATCCACCTTGACTGTAACGGGCATGTTTCTGAACCATTCAGGGGCTACATACCCTTTGGTTCCTCTGATTCCGGTCATAGTCCGAGTCTGGTCTGTCTTCAAAAGCTTGGCTAATCCAAAGTCAGAAATTCTTGGTGTCAAAGAGTCATCCAAAAGGATGTTCTGTGGCTTGATATCGCAATGTATGATCTGGGTGCTGCACTCTTCATGCAAGTACAAGAGCCCTCTTGCAGTTCCGAATGCAATTTGTATTCTTTGGTACCAGTTAGGCCGTGATCCTCCAAAAAGGAAGTTTGCTAGAGAACCACGGCTCATGAATTCATATACAATAAGCCTGTGCTGCCCCTCATTACTGAAACCAAGCAGTTGTACCAAATTTTTGTGATTTGTTCTGCCAATAGCACTCACTTCTGCTTTGAACTCCAGATCGCCTTGTGTCACGATATTGTTCAACTTTTTAACTGCAACAGGCTTACCATGATCAGATTCTAGGGCCCCTTTAAAAACTGTTGCAAAAGCACCATGCCCCAGCTCTTCCTTGAATCCATCTGTAGCTTTTTTTAGTTCCTCATAGGTGAAACTTCGCAAGTTCATGCCTGGCATCACTGGGTATCTTTGAACGACCTTTGGCTTAAAATAATCGAAGCGAAAGACAGCCAGAAAGGCCGCCAACAGCAAGAGTATGTTGAAAAACACCGAGCTGCTTAAGAGCACCGATCCAATAAGGATCAGAGTGGAACGATCTTTCTTCTTAGAATCTGCATCTGAAGGCTTGAAAGTTGAATCATCTTTCCGTATTTTGATCAGGGCCTTTCCTCCCTGTTTGGGGTCCTTCCTCCCATTCGAGAGTGGAAATTTCTTCTTCCAGCACACTCCGTCGTCTGCATAAATGGCAGCAGCGCAAAAACAATCACCCAAGCAAGCATTCCTGCACCAATCCTCAGTTTGGCCTTCAGAATGTTCATAATCAGATTCGGGCCAATTTGTTTCTAGCATAGTATGAAGGTAAAAAAGATCCTTTTCCGGCAATGATTCATTACAACTTTGTTGGATAAAGTTTGCTTTACATCCTTTCCATACATCATCTGGATCAATGTAAGCGTATCCTTCTGGGCATAAGCAACGAGGTCTTTGATTATCTCCTAATTGGCAGTAGCTGTTGAAACCACAAGCTCCACTGCCTATACGTTCCGATGTGTCTGTGCAGATATTAGAAGGTATGAAGGGCGACAAAGGGGTCCAAGCCAAAGGCGAACTCGTGGAATTCGAAATATTAAGGCGTCTTGGGTATACATAATGCCTAAAAACTCCATCATATTCAAGAATCGCTCTCTGATAAAAGTCTTGCATAGATACGGCATTCGATGATATCATCTTTATGCTTCCGTTTACTGCTGCAACGTATATAGAACCAGACTCGTTGAAGACAACCTGAAAACCACTGCCCGCAGTTTCGCTTGACCAATACTCAGAATTAGCAGTGTCCAGTATTACATCTCTAGTTTGAAGCACAAGATTTCCATCCGATTTCAGTGAGAACTGGAATCTTCCGTTTGAGTAATTCGTTTCCGAGTAACGTGCAACAAGTTTTCCGAGCCGACCAATAGTGTTTGTTGGTAATATTGTATCAGTTGGAAGATTAAAACTCTCCCACAAATACACAGAATTCTGGGTTGCCAGCACCAAGTTACCGCTGTCAAGCATGGCTGCATAGGCAACACCTGAACGCGTAATATTAGCTCTCCATATCTCTTTGCCTTCTGGGTCATTGAGCACAAATTGGCCGTCTGTAGTAAGCTCAACTTTGGATCCTCTTGGCACTAGATTATTTCGATTGGCTGCCCAAACAATGGTTTTTTCTGGTATTTGGCTGAACCAGATGGCTAGTAGATAACCTCCATTTCCAATCCGTTGGAAGCCAAAAGAAAAGTCTCCAGAAGGCGATGCCCAGGAAGAACCGCCGTCCTGCGCTGTCAAGGATGAGCCCAAGGATTGGTTTCTGTAAGTTTGAGCTGAGGTAGAACATGCCATCATCAACAGAAGAAGAAGCAACGAGCTGGGGAGAGGATTTGGCAACGCTAATGCCATGGTATGATCAAGTGTGTATTTTTCAGGAGATGATTAGTTAGACGGATTAATAACAATTGAAAGATATACTGGACAATTCGCTAGTTCCCTTCCAAGTTCCAACCATAGAAAGAACTCAAACTCAAACAGGATACCATGTCGGGAAATTTCGTTTGAATGTTCCAATATTTTTAAGAGTCTGTTCAAAGATTTGACTAGCGGCATGGCAAGACAAGAAAGGTATATATATGCTCGAAAATGAATTGTTATAAATTGATAGTAATTTGTTATAATATTATATAAAATTATAAAATAAATTTAAGGTATTGCATATATTTACATGAGATGATATAATATAGGCCTCGTATGAATATATAATTTAAATGAGATGATATAATATATTTTCAATAGTAATAAATTTTTTTAATTAAGATGAGATGAAATAATTCGTAAAAAAATATGTGTTTAGATAATAAGCTTAGATGAGATGAGATATTTTTTAATTTTTAAAATTTGAAAATAGTGTGGATCCTACTATTTTAATTTTTAGACAAATTGTATACTATTCACGCACTTTTATGCTATTCGCACACTATTCATTCATTGTTTATTTACTATTTATACATTGTTTACTGTCAGTTTTCTCTGTTCATTATTATTTATTTAGGTAAATATTTTTAAAATTTTGAGATAAAATATAATATGTTGGGATAGAAAAAACTGCTACACGTCACAGATGAGATGAAAAGGAAAATAAACAAAAAAGGGTTCTTCATTTTCTTACCGTGCATGTAGCGCTTAAAATCGTTGCAAATACATTCAAAAAACGCTGTAATTGATCAATTGCAGCGTTATTACCCTCCTTGCATGTTCGACAGTATAAAAGTGATATTTTTTATCAATAGCAACGTTATTGAAAAAACACTGCAAAAGACCTCATTTGCAGCGTTTTTCAACCGCTGCAAACTCACTAATTTCACGCTGCAAGAGGCCACCCCATGTGACTTTCATGGCGCTGCATTTGATCAATTGCAGCTAAATTTATCCTTGCTATATCATTAAATTTCGCTGCATTAGCCTCCCAACAACAACAGCGCTACATTTGGTTCGTTGCTTTTGCCATTTTTTGCAACACTTAAAATCGCTGCAATTGATTTATAAGCGCTACAATTTGTGTACGTCAAAAGCAACATACCATTCTAGCGCTGCTTTTGATACTTTTTGCAAGGATTAAAATCGCTACAAATTTCCATAAAAACGCTGCAAATGTGCCATATCAGAAGCAGCGCTTGATTTTTTGTTGCATTTAACATTTTTTGCAAGGACTAAAATCGCTGTAAAAAATAAAAAGCGCTGCAAATGCCCAAAAGCAACGCTTGCTTCCTTTGTTGCATTTTGCATTTTTTTCAAGGACTAAAATTGCTGAAACTGATGATTTGTAACGAATTTTGGCCTAGTTGCAACGACTAAAAATCGCTGCAAATGCTTAATTACAAAATTAAAAAAAAAAAATTACTATTGAAACATACAATTTCAGTAATTTTTTTCACTGTATTAGAAGCAAAGTTAGTATATCAGCTAGGATTTAATTCCCGTTACTTAATAATACAAAGGGTACATAGAAAATAACAACAAAGTACTCTTAATCCTTACCCAAGTCAAATTATAAATTCATTTACATTATAATTTATATAGACGGAGGGGTAGCTTGATACATTTTAAAGTACTGCTAAAATTTCTCTAATCATCCAACCCTTATTGCACCTATTCTTTGCAAAAATGAATAAGATGTTCCAGCAAAGCCACCTCCAACTATAACATGCTTGCTGTCCAATAAAGGCCATTCAGTTTTCTACATGAAAGATATATAAAGATCATGGGTTAAGAATGTAGAAATGATAGGAATTTACTTAGAAATGGAAGAGAACAAGAAAGTACAAAAAAGCTGAAATTTTCACCCACCACAAGCATCTCAAAAACAATAAACTGCAACTAAGTTTATTAATCAGTCAATCTAAGTTTATTCATCAACAATGACATGAATATTTTTTAATGCTACTGCTTTTACTAACTTGGGCCATTAAAAAGGAAAAACAAATAGGTAAGTTCTAATAGATAAACATGTAATGGGCACATGGAAAGCATTTGAAAGACATAAAGGAAAGTTTGGTCAAGGGGAGCTGTTAGTTTTTTTATGTGCCCAAAATGATATGAATGAGGGTTTGACATGTATAAAGTCAGAAAGAGATCTAATCAACTTATAAATTATATTGAATGATTTGCGATCCTCATTTCCATATGATTGTACATGTGTTCGTTCTCACTGGATCATATCAGTAAATATTTAGTAACATTCACAAAATTAAAAGAATAGACATGGGAGTGAGAGAGCAACCAAACTGAGGTTGTTTATTGGTCGATTTCCAAAGGAATGACCATAGTTTAATGCATCTTTATGAACTTTGGTGCTGCAAATTCCAGCAAATCATTTAGTGGTATTGGACCAAAGAAATTGAAGTCTATACTTCTGCTGATTTGAAGCTAACCGAAGGTTACCACATGTACTAATCATGTTAAACAACAAAGGAAATATCACATCCACACACCTGTTGAAGCCACACATTTCCAATGGTTCAGAAAAACAAAAGGCAACGTAAACAACCAGATTTAATGTAGTATATAAGCCATACATTAAATATTCGATTGGCATACAATCCTAGTCCTGATTTAATCACATGAATTATATATATAGTACTAAAATGAATACAAAAATCACCAATTTGTATTCATTTTAGTACTATATATATACACATACCAAAACACTCAAAAGTTATTGGATGAAAACGGCCAGCAAGCTATTATTCATGATCTACATGATCACATTCAGGCAAGAATACTGATGTCAGTATCTTGACAATTGATAATGGTGTTTTTGAGGTTCTTGCCACTAATGGAGACACTCATCTTGGAGGTTAGACCATATATTCTTAGCCACTGTTTTATTGGTTGTTAAGTTTTCTGTAAGAGAAGACATGGACTGAAAGTTGTTTATTTTTCTTCCAACATGGACAAAAGTATATTTCCTAGTTGTGTGTTAGCTTTCTTGAACTGTTATTCATTGAACACAAAGTGATAGTCTACATATTCAATGCTTGGTACAGGGTTGGCAGTCAAGGCAAGTGCACTAACATTATCACACCAAAGGATGGGAGCTGTGATGAGAGAAAGATGAAATTCATTGAACAACATGCAAAGTACATAAAGCTCAGTTGTAGTGAGTTGTTGTACAAACAACTAAATATAGTTGTTTTCCAGAGTGCTCCCATATACCAGTGAGTTATTTTCTGAACTGAAAAAAGAAATTTCTAAACTCATCTACAGAGTGCTCCCAATCTTCAAAGCTCTAGTCATTTCTATTTTGTTTGCTTTGAAAAAATGGTTGACCACCTCCACATTGTTTATGCATTGACTCTTGTTTTCATTTTAGTGTTCTAGATAAATATTAAGAATTGGTAAAAGTATGAATTACATTTCCATTTTTGTATGAAAAATTAGGGCCTGTGGAATGGTTTTTACTAAATAATATGCCTTCACTCCAGTCTTTCAGAATTTTAAATTTTAAATTAGAGTGAAACTGAATTGACATATACACACGTCCCTTCTGTGTTCCTATATTTTTAGAATTTGCCCTGTCACCATGTCTCATTTCTGTCTTCGCTCCATACAAATATTTCCAAGCTTAAGCAGAGCCCCACTCCTCACTATTTACAGTTACCTAGATACAAAATGCAGTACATACAACCTATGTTACCAGTGTAACAGATGATTATAAAAACAGGCCCTTAAAGGAAAATACCAGATGAAAGAAAAACCATATATGGAATCCAAACCATATAATCTAAGTTACTTACATTATGAAAGTTGGAAAAACATGACCATAAACCACCAGTCATGAACGCTTGAACAGAATGAGGATCTATTTTTGACTTCAAAATAGATGATTCTCTTGGATGCATACAAGTGCACTTGGGTGGCACGGTTTTGAGAGAAAAACCAAGAGGTGGGCTATGATCTAAAAATAGATATCTAGCCAATGAAATAATAGAAGAAGTTAACAGCAAGCATAATCCCTTAAAATTTGTCAAATTAGTGATCTATGTGAACCCATGTAGATCAATATAACCATCATACAGCCCCTATATGTCAAATACTCATATAGGTTCAATCACATGCTATGAAGTAAGGGATGAGGAAAATGCAGATTCAAAAAATAAAAGAGAAAATGCATATTATTTAAGACTATTTTTGCAAAACAGATGGTACATTAGTGAGTTTAACCTCAAGGCTTCCTCCTGGAAACAAGCATGGCAGTCTTTATGCAAGAGTACATATAAACAGTACAAATCAATCTATAGAGAAACTTTATCTTGTGACAATCTATAACAAAAGGATCTTGGGTACTAAGTGAAAACATCAATGAGTGCATAATTAATTAAGAATACATCAAGAATCGGGGCCTAGCCATCCTTCGTTTGCAGTTGACGTTTCAGCAATCGATTAAAACCAAACTCCCATACCATGCCCACAGCATACTTCAATATATTTAAGCATGATAGGGATAGTAACTAAGATCCAAAGAAAAGTGTAGAGAAAGGAGTCCATTTAACCATTAAGAAATAACCACACATCAAACTATTCCAGAAATGTACTATACTTTTATGCAATTACATTGTAAAACAGGGCAAGGTCAAAGCAGCAGAAATCTTGAATTTATTGAAAGTCAAAGCCGAATTACAAAAAACCAGCTTATGGTTGAAACTTCAAAGTTCCATTGGCAGGAGTCCCTATGGCATGGAAAGTTTAGAGTAGTAGAACCAAAATAAAAACAAATAAATAATTGGTGAAAACAGGTTCGAGCAAACTAGGAAATAGGAAGAGCCAATATTGACAAGATAAAATACCACATTTCAGAAGAGAAAATTTAAATAGGAAGCATAGTTATAGACATAATAACCAACAAGTCAGGAATCTAACCCAGCTGAAAGCTTATCATCAAATATTACAGTCTCAACACCAAGGGCATGAATTGCACTCTTAATCCCAGCCTATGAATTGGCCCATATAAGTTATTGGGTTTTGGGGAAGCTAGTCTGTAGCATGTAGTAGATTAATTAATTGAAGCAAGGATGCCAACAGGTCAATACTTCCTTAAAAAGAATAACATACCATGTACATAGGTTGTCGATGTATCATGCTTTCAAAAGCATACAAGATTTACAAAAACAGTCAAACTACATGCGGCCTCAAGTGTGATATATATGTTGAGGCTAGAGCAATCATGATCTGTGTTTTTATAATGCACAAATGACACCATAGTGAGTTACCAGCGTTGGAGAAATAGATATGATGTTGTCTAAAGCCTAGAAGTTGCATTCTAGGTGAGAAGAACCAAAAAAATCTTGTATAAATTACAAGTTAATTGCCTTAAGACCAGTGAAACCCACGTCAAGCAAACATACAGCAGCTTTCATAACACCTACTGAAATTCCATGAAATCATGATAACAAATTTACATGTAGAGGAACAAAACAAGGAACAAACGACTCAACGCATATAGTTCCAAATCAATGCCTGGTCATCCAATTTGTAAACCCCTAAAATCAATGTAACAACCAAATCCTATTGAAGTCAATTTAACATTTCAGTCCAATCTATTCAGATATAGTCCCAAATCAACCCGTAAAGTAGAGGAACAACTGATTCAACCCCTAAAATCAACCAGGAAAAAGAAAAAAAAAACCGTCAAATCCGATTGATCTCAACCAATTCGTAAATCCTAAATTTTGTAAAACCAAACCAAGAACACATGTGCTATCACAGACGCTATATACCCCCAATAGACCTCAAAAAGTTCTTCACAAATGGTAAGCCCCAAAATCCTCGTCCCCTAACTTCTCTCTATATCACAAATGATAAACTAATCACCAAAAAGAGGTAGGGTTAGAACACACAAATGAGAGTGAGAGAGAGAGAGAGAGAGAGAGAGAGAGAGAGAGAGAGAGATATATATATACCTATAGATGATTCCGAGAATGATGAGCGAGCGCACTGATCCTCGCTCGAGAACGGCAACCTCTGATACTTGTTGCAATCGGTTAAGGAAATAGTTTAATCAATAGTAACGACCGAGGAACAGAGGTCGTATGGAGGAGAAAACGATGACTATAGCTTCCACAGAAGGAAAATGAAGGGGATGTGTTAGGGTTCCGGACGTAATTGACAATGGAGGTAGATTTCCAGCCGTGTGAATCAAGTTGGTGACCTGGGCATTTGTTGGAAGGAGAAATCAGCAAGAATGAGGAAGCGGAGAAGGGGCTGCTGGTTCATTCAGAGAGGTATGATTTCGGGGGGAAAATTGAAAGTAAATTGTGTAAGTTGGCGCCGAGACCAAAGCAACGATAATGCCCCGTTGCTTATTTCTTTTTCTTGTTGCAACATATATTTTCGCCACTATAAGTAAATAATTGCTGCAAAAAACAAAGTTAGGGACCGCCCCACCTAAATCGCATATTTTTATGGAAAAATTGCAAGGAGATATAAAATCGCTGCAAAAAGATATCTATTGCAGCGATTTTAATTACAACAAAAAAAATTACGCTGCAAATGGCCTTATTTCTTGTAGTGCGTGAAAAAGATGAAATATAAAGTACCATGCATTGAAACCAGGCGTTAATTATACATGTGCACTGTTTTCGAACAAAGGGTTCTCCATTTTATCCTAAAAGAAAGAAAGAAAAATAAAGAAAGATGGAGAAAAGGAAAATGGTACTCTTGCAAATAGAAAATGATAAAAAGAGGCACTTTGTCATGTCCGGAGCATCTTTCGATAGAAATTCTCGATGACTATAATGCCACCATTTTTTCGAAATAACATAACGTGGATAATGTTATAATTAGGATGAGAACAAATAAAAAATGTAAAATATCTCAATTCTAATAGTTTAGACACCACATGGCAAATTTTATATCAATGCTTGCCTTCATAGTCCATTTCCTTTAAAGACAAAATGAGAAAGAGAAAAACATTAATCCATGTAAGCATGCGTGCATTTTGGGGCATTCAAGATTGAAGAATTTTATCAAGAAGTGGACCACAAGCACTGCATGGTACTCCAAAGATCTATTAACTCATTAACGTGTATTATCAAAACAACTCAGCCGTAATATTTCGCGCTCACTCGCCTTTGACTAGGAATAGTCGCAGAAACTTCTCTCATTTGCTTTTCATCTTGAAAACTCAAAAGAATTGTAAAAATTCTTTGAAGATTCCACCTAGAAAAAGTATTCCCTTTCAAAGTAGTTGGGATCTATAGAGATAAGCGTAAGATTTAGGTGTAGTTTGAATAGTGAGTTGAGATAAAAATTGAAAGTTAAATAAAATATTATTTTTTTAATATTTTTATTTTTTTAATATTTTTATTTTTTTAGAATTTAAAAAAATTGAGTTGTTTATTATATTTTGTGCAGAAATTTAAAAAAATTGTAATGATGAGATGAAATAAGATAAGATGAAATATTTTCACTGTCCATAGAGGCCTTAGCTTCCATGCAGCCTTAGCTTCCATGCATATAGTTTCCGTGGACATCCAAATTAAGGAGGTTTTTAACGGCTTGATATTGTCCTTTTTGTGTTTTTTAACAACCATATGCTACGGGGCATGGATATGTGTTGCCCTGTTATTTCTGATATAAGGGCTACTGTTTATGAGTAATAAGAGATAAATCTAACGATAAATGATAACTTACAATTCTTGATCTTTTACAACTCTATATTAAATGAGAGTAGTTTTGTAAAATTGAAATTTAGGATTAAAGAGAGTAGTTTTCACATTTATATTAATTAAATGTGAAATGAGTTGTAAGAGATTTGACAAACCCATCAAAAGTTCCTTCTCCTCCTAATATAGAGTTGTAGATCATGTGTTATTATCCAAATGTGATTGGTGATAACATGACCTCACAAACCCATCAAAAGTACCTCATACTCCTAATATCCAAATTGACTGGGTCTTAATACTAATAAAAATTAAATCTACAGTTACTTTTATATATTTTTTTTTGTATATATCCTAATGTGGTTGACTATATATTAAAAAAAAAAAAATTCATATAGCCAATTATATCAATAAAGTATATGAAGAATATGCAAAAATGACCGTATGTAACAGTACTACTCTAAAATCAATACATCAAGTTCTTTATTACAGTCTCCCCTGAAATTTAAGTTGTAAGCATAATAAGTAATTTGATCTGCATTACATCAATTGATGTCATTAGAGATGAAAATCAAAGATAAAGTCCAGTCATATAAACCACAAAACTAAAAGTGGAACAAGACAAAACCAGAGTAAAGCAAGTAATTTGACAGCAAGTACTTGCACAAGATGAATTCTTCTACATAACTTCCCGCTATTTACGCAACTTCCGCACACCACCAGCCCACGTGGTTTTTTTTTTTTTTTGTGGAATGTTAAACTGTGTTGCGTTTCGTTTCCATTTGAAATCAATTTCCAGAAACACACCTTTCTTAGAGCTGATCAACCTCTGCTCTGACTTCTGCAACTGCTCCAGATGCTTTTTCTATCTCATTGCGTTTTCCTATTTCCTTCCTCTCTTTGCTAGCGGAGTCCTCCAAAAGAAAAAGCTTCGACCTATCCTTCACACTTGCCATGTGTAGATGCTCCTCGTCCGCTTTCTCTTTTCCCCTTAACAACAGTCTTTAGTCTTCAGGATCCAAACCAGTTTTCTGTGCAAGAGCATTCTTTATATCCCGTCATTAATTAAAAAAACTTATAAGCAAACGTGGTAAAACATCAATAAGAAAACATTATAGTTCACACCGCTGACCTGACGGGTTCAAGTAATAGGTAAAAGTAAACATCTCCAACAAAAAATCAATGATACAATCTCAAAAATTTAAAAAAAAAAAAAAAAAAAAAAAAAAAAGCCATAATCGACTATGAGAAAGGAGAGATTAAACGTCAAACTTTAGAATTTTTTTGTGGGTCAGAAAATATATTTGTAAATGGCGTTGGGGTGATGGGTAATGGGTGATGGATTGGGAAGAGTAAGATGGCTGGACGAGATGGGTTGAGGGAGAAGGCTGGTCGCTGGCTGGGCGAGGGAGAAGAGATGGGCGGAGGGAGAGACGCGCTGGCGAGGGAGAAGAGATGGGTTGAGGGAGAGAGGCGCTGGGTGAGAGAGAAGAATAAGGGTTGAGGTAGAAGGATTTGGTTGGGCGAGGGAGAGGATCGAGTCGAAGGGAAGTGAATCAGTGATGGGTTTTGAGGGAAGAACCGGTGGAAGGGAGAAAACCGGGTTTGTCACGTGGGTGTATGGTGTGTGCTAGTGAACCGGAGGTTGAGAAGAGTAGAGTTTCTAGACGATAATTGGCTAGCTCCTTGTCTGCAAGATCATAGTTAGAAAGTCGACCAAATGCATATCGAGTGCATGAGTTTATAGACTTTAATGCAATGGCTATTCTTAGGTGTCCCACAACTTGAATGGTCCATGAATGTAATGAACTTTCGCTTTTGAATTATTATTACGAGTCCATATCTGCATTTATGGATGTGAAAATATGAACAAGCTATATATATATATATATATATATCCTTTTCGAGAGATCTGGTTTTCTTCAGGCATTAATTAGTTTGGTCACCTGTACCGTTGCATGATTAAGGATGACCAAGACGTCATCGTCTCAATACTGTACACACTTTCAGAGATTTTTGGACGAAAACCAAGCAAGACCTCCTAGTTTTGACTAGCTATATCAGCCAAGAGTTCACGAATCTCCAAAAGGAAAATGATAAAGGGTGAGGCTACTCTGCCGCCTCATCCTTACCGCTGGGTTTACCGCTCAGTGTAAATTTTTTTTTTTTTATTTTTTATTTTATATTTTTTTAATCACTTTCTTAATCATTAAGTAAAAAAAAAAATACATCAATACATTTAAAATCACTTTCTTAATCACTAAGTAAAAAAAAAAAAAAAAAAAAAATATTTTTTTGCCCAGCAGTCAATCCGAGCGGTCAACCCCAGGCGGCAAAATAGTGTTTCCCAATGATAAAAAGAGGAAGTTTGCCTTGTCGGAGCATCCTTAGGTAGGAATTCTGGGTAATTATAATGCCATTCTTTTGTTGAATAGGACAATGTTATAATTAAGATGAAAAAAAGAAGAAGTGAAATATCTCAATTCTAATAGTTTAGACACCACACGGCAAATTTTATAACAATGTTGGCCTTTGCATTTCCTTTTAAAACACCCCCCTCTCAAAAAAAAAAAAAAAAAAAAAAAAATCATGCATGCATTTTTTGGCATTCAAGATTCAAGAATTTTAGCAAGAAGTAGACCTGGATTACTCTACAAGCACTGCGTGGTACTCCAAAGATCTCTTAACTCATTAACTTGCATTTTCAAAACAACTCAGTCGTAATATTTCTTGTTCACTCGTCTTTGACATGAAAAGTCATAGAAACTTCACACTTCTCTCCTTTGCTATTCACGTTGAAAACTCAAAAGAATTGCTTGGAAGAAATATAGCAAGTAATGTGTGAACCTAAATGTGCCAATCTTTAAAAAAAAAAAAAAAAAAATTGGGTGAATGGATATGAATGGTCCGGATAGTTGCGATGACAATATACTTGCATTTAGGCCTCATTTGGATATATAGTTAAAATCAAGTAACAATTATGTAAAATAAAACTTAAGAAAAAAATTCTATATTTTTTTTAGAACTGCAACAGTTTATAAATAAATTATACAAAATAAACTTACAAAATGATGTGATTTTATAAAATCTGTTAGATCTACTTTATAATAAAAGTAACTTTATAATCTGAGGTACTATATCAAACCACATCAGTTTATCAATTTACTTTTGTATAATTCCTTTATCGTTAAAGTATTTTCCATTTTTTTATGAAGCACTAGCTCTACTAAGTATGTTGATTGATGTAAGATGAGTTGGGAAATATATAATTATATAATTTTTAGCAAGACCGGAATGCAGAATTTGTTTAGAGAGAAAAAGAAAACTATGGTTAGTACGGTGGTTTGGCATAGAAGGTTCTACTTCAATTCTAATTTATTTGCAAACATTATTTCTCTAATAACTTACAAATTCATAGGCTTTAAACAAAAAAAAAAAAAAATAGTAAGAAAGAAAAACTTTCAAATTCATACAATTCTGTGAGTTTTCAAGATGAAAAATCAAAGAAGAGAAGTTTCAGCAACTTTTCCAGGTCAAAGAGGACTGGCTGATAACATATTACGACTGAGTTATTTTAAAAATGCATGTTAATGAGTTAATACTTAATAGACCAACTTGGAGAACCATACAGGTCCACTTCTAGCGAAATTCTTGCTTTTTAACACTTTTTAAAAGGCCGGATCTGCAACCTTTAAGTATTTTCCTTCTGTCCACATTTCCCATATCTGGAAAAAAAAAATGAGAAATAAGAAAAGTCAAAGTTACATGTTGAATTTGAAGTATTCATCTCTAGTTATCAAAAAAAAGTATTCATCTCAGACAAAAGCTAAGGGACAAAGATCTCATGTAGAGCATAGAAAATGTTTGGTGCCTTGTCCTTGTCTACTTTGCCAGAGGCTGCAAATGACAGGAATCCTATAGACACAGAAGAGGCAAAGGCATCGCCTCACTGGAAACTGAAACAACTTATAAACCGCATATGAATAATCTAAAGATAAATATCTGACCCAAAAAACTCCTTTAATCTCCATTTGGTTATAGGAGAAAAAACATTAACAATCAATTTGTAAATCATTGTTTGCTGTTGCTTTTGTGCTCGCCAAAGACATAAACTTGGCTACTTGGCTAAGCTAAACAGCAAGCTTAGTACTTGCAAGAAGAGGACTTTCTCTCTACGGTCCAAAAACTTGAAAATTCAATATACATTTTTTTTTTTTATTCAAACATCAAAAGCCTTTCATATAACAGCCCTCTTGAAGGTGAAAGCAAACCTTAGGACAAAATTGAAAATTCAATATTTGATAATCAATTTTAACTTGTTTTTCATCTGTATTTTCAAACAAACCAGCCACAGCTTACAGAAGATTTGGTTTAGAAAAGTCAATTAGAAGATGAACAACTAACCAAACTTCTGCTTCAGCAACTAACTAAAAAATTTGTATCGGTTACTCTCAATACATCAAAGCGCAGCGACATAGAAATTGTGAAACTAAAATCTTTAGAAAGTAACATCCACATAAACCTCAATCAACGTAAAGGGTAAAATGAACTCATGAGATTATCAAATCTTGAAGATCAAAGCACCAGAAAATATGCTTTTATAAAAAGCACAATCTCCAAAAATAGAAAATTAAGATCTAAAACAAAGCATGAACTTGATAGAACTCAAACAATTCAAACATAATACAACGAGTTTCAGCTTTCATAGCCCAGAAGTACCAAGAATAAAAGCAATATATTGAACAATAAAAAAATCAATAGATAGAAAGAGAAAATGATACTAACCAGATGTGAAAAACAGATTATTCGCATCTTCAACATTAAAACAATTAGTTTGAATCTGTTAAAGCACCCATATAAGCTTAAAAGAGAGCAAAACACAGATGGGTTTTCATCTTCCAACGGATTTCCACGGAGAAAAGCTGAGAAAAGTAAGGATTTTGAACTGAAAAACTATGATCGGAGGTTGAAATATGGGATTCCCAGATCAAGAAACTGTGATTCGAATTAGATTAGGCATAAGCATATGAGGAACGGCACGTTGGCCCCCCTAAAAAAATTGGATAAATGAGACGGAGGCAGGAAGAGAGACAGAGATGAAGAGATATTTGTTGATTGGCTCTGTAGCCTGTGTGTGACTCATAGTGTCAACTGAGATATGATGCTAAGAAAATTGAAAACCGAAGGGCAATAAGGAAAAATATAGTTGCAAGTACAATTGTGTATTAATTTGTGCATCAATATGATGTGATTGGTCAAAAAATAGATTTTATTGAAAACAGTGTTAATTTAAATTTTAAGTATGAATAAATCAGTGTTGGTGTACAGATTAGTACGCGACTGTGTTTGTATGTAGCAAAACTCTTTTAATAAAACCAAGAGGGTCCAAGGTGACCTATGCCCTCCCAAGTTTGATTCTCAATTCCATCCCAACTCAACTTATCTTATTTAATTATTATAATTTTTTTAAATTTTAACATAAAATATAATAAACAATTAAATTTTTTCAAATATTAAAATAATAATCATATTAAAAAATAATATTTTATTCAATTTTTAACTTTCATCTCAACTCAATTCAACATCTAAACACTACTTGTTAAACTGTCTTCAAAGTAAAAAAAAAAAAAAAACTAAAAAGTGGATGCGATTTGTCTCCAGAACTGAAACCCAAGGACAGGAATTTTGCAACTGCTTCAGGCAAAGGACAGCAATAACTTGAATTATGCGAATTTTTGGTTGAAAGTTGAACATAAATGTTGCTTTTGAATTTACTGTAATTAGACAATTTTTTAGAAACATCACAAAAATATTTTACAAAAATAAATTTACAGTTAGAGATGGCCTCATTGATATGTTATATCTATTTTACAACAAAAATAATTTTACAATCTAAATATTAAGTCATGTCAATTTGTAAGTTTTTTTTTAACGAAATTCTTTCATTACTAAAGCATTTCTATTCTTTTTAAGTCTTTTTATGTCTTTTTATTTTTTATTTCTTAATAATTTCTTTTGTGTTGAACAAGGGATTTTTTGGTCAAAAAAGGAGATAAATATTGAAATTAAGTGACTATGAATTTGATGAGTATATGGTTCCTAACCGAGTAGTCTATAAATTATACGCCTCTTTGAAGTGTTTTAGGGTTTTACTTTTTAGCATATAACCAACTCTCCCCCTCTCTCTAATCCTTCTGGGATGTAGGGTATTACAACGGGGTGATTGTCTTGTTCTAAGTATAAAGTATGATCCAAATCTAGAACTTTTGATCTATGCCTTTCATCATTCTTAACAGAACCTATTCCTTACGATTTTCAATATCAATGTGTAGCTATGCATGATTGGTTTGAGACTGGTCGTCAGTGACACCGTAGAATTGAGATCTTGTTTAATTTTCAGGGAAAAAACTCTCTTGCCCAGGTACCGGAGACCCACCTCAGTTCCTCAGATGCATGCATATACCATAATTAATCTTTGTTTGGTGATCCGAAGGCTCAAAACATCATGACTTTGAGATAGAGATACCACCACATTGAGTAACGCACACAAACCATCCCAACTAAATAACTAAGTCCTGAGATTTCCGTTTGTCTATACAGTTTAGATGAAATGAGATGTTTTAATAGTAATAAATAAAATATTGTTATAATATAATTTTTTAATATTAATTTTGTTTTGAAATTTGAAAAAGTTGAATTATTTATTATATTTTATATAGAAATTTGAAAAAATTGTAATGATGAATTGAGATGAAATGAGATGAAATAATTTAAGTTTTGTTAAACAAACGGGAGCAGAAGTCTAGCAAGTAATGTGTGAACATTAAATGTGCTGAAAAAAATAATAATTGGGTGTATGGATATGAATGGTCCGAGTAGTTGCATTGACAATATACTTGCATTTAATTTTTACATGTGCACTGTTTATGAACAAAGGTGTAAAGGCAAAAATTGGCTAGGATTAGATGACTAAATGATAAGATTTATCTTATCATTATTTGATTAAATTTGAATGAATGATAAGGTTTATCTTATCATTATTTGATTAAATTTGGATGAATGTAAAATAAGTATTGATTTATATCTAAACAATATTGAGTCTATCTAGAAGTCTTAGGTGTTGTTTAGATAAGTTCCTGAAGTCAAAATCGAGTTCTGTTAGCAGTACACTTATCCAGAAGAAATTGGAACAGAATTCAGTCTATATCAGAAGAAGTTATCTCGAAATGTTAGCAGTCCGTCGGGACGCGTTTTCGCGTCTGTTGCTAACCGTCAGCAGAGTCCTACTGCAACTAGAACTCTTTTCAGATCTTCTATTTAAAGGGGATTCGGTTTTGCATCTTTTCAAGGACTTCAAGCCACGAATTTTACAGAGGAGATTCTGAGTATTTAGGAGAGAAAATTCACTTGAGAATTTTCATGGGATTTTTCATATCTTCTTGAGTGTGATCGTGCTTTGAATGTGAAGCAACATTGATTGGATTTCAGCCTCTGGAGTTCCAGAAGGGAAGTCAACATTTGAAGATCGCCAGAGGTTCTGGCTGCTACTGCGGTAGAAGACAAACGGGTCGTTTGTCTAGGCAAGTAAGAGAGTCGAATTGCAAAGGTTTTGTAATTGATTATTGCTTGTAATTGTTCTTCAAATAATAAGATTGACTTTCCTGGGTTTGGCTGCCCCGTAGGGTTTTACCTTTAAAGAGTTCTTTAAAGGGTTTCCCTTCGTAACCAATCGTTGTGTTTTGCAAGTTTGATTATTTATTTTAAAGTATTTGATTCTTTTCATAATCTTGTTAATTGAGATCTAACCTATTTGTTCAAGGAAATTGGTAGACAATTTCGTGGTTTTACAGGGGTACATTGGGAATTTCAATTGGCATCAGAGCGTGGTTCACTCATTCGAGTGTGATCCGTGCCCTTGTAGATCATGTCGACGTCATTATACGTTCCACCATACTTCGATGGGGAAAACTATGCTTATTGGAAAGTTCGTATGAGGGCTTTTCTCAAGTCTTTGGATGAACGTGTATGGCATTTGGTTGAACAAGGATGGACTAAACCCGAGACATCTATAGATGCTTGGACAAAAGATGAAATTAGCAATTGCAATTTGAATAGCAAAGGACTTAACGCTATTTTCATGGCGGTATCCTCCGAAGAATTTAAAAGAATCTCCATGTGTG
The DNA here is from genome assembly GCF_018687715.1 of Carya illinoinensis. Lineage (NCBI taxonomy): Eukaryota > Viridiplantae > Streptophyta > Magnoliopsida > Fagales > Juglandaceae > Carya > Carya illinoinensis. The sequence continues at coordinate 31,133,291 of NC_056765.1, forward strand.
AGATTGCTAAAGAAACTTGGGATATTTTGGAGGTTACACATGAAGGCACAAGAATAGTAAAAAATTCAAAATTGCAAATGCTAACCTCAAAATTTGAAGAGATTAAAATGTTGGAAGACGAAAATTTTAATGATTTTTATGCTAAACTGAATGATATTGTGAATTCCAGGTTTAATCTCGGCGAGAAAGTGGAGGATTCAAGGATCGTGATGAAGATTCTAAGGTCTTTACCTGAAAGATTTCGACCCAAAGTTACCGCTATTGAAGAAAGCAAAGATCTTGATGCAATAAAGGTAGAAGAATTAGTAGGTTCTTTGCAAATGTATGAATCTTCGCTTCCTCAAGCAAGAAAAGGTAAGTCTATTGCCTTAAAAACTATAGAAGAAAATCAAGATAATTTTTCTGATGAAGAAAATCTTAACAATGAGGATATAGATCTTATAGTAAGAAAATTCAAAAAATTCATGTTTAATAAAAAGTATAGTGGAAAGGAAAAAGGAGGTAGAGAATTTTCTGCAAAGAAAAATTATTTTGAAAAATGGAATAAAGAAAAATCTGATAAAGTAAAATGTCATGAATGTTCTGGTTATGGTCATATAAGAATTGAATGTCCAAATTTCAAGAAAAGTAAAGGAAAAGCATTGAATGTCACACTTAGTGATAGTTCAGAATCTGAAACTTCAAGTTCATCATCTGATTATGACAATACTTTTGTGGTTTTTTCTACTGTTGTTAATGATTTTTCTGATATTGAGCTAACAAAATCTGAAAGTGATGATGACAATAGTGATTCGGAGGTTGCTCTAGTTGTGGATGATCATGAGTTGAGTTTACAAGAAACTTACAATGATGTGTGTGAAGAAGTGATCAAATTAAAGAAACTCAACAAGAAGCTGTACAAGAAATTCACTAATATGGAGAGTGAGAAAAATAATTTGTTTGAGGCATTCAAAATTTCTGATATTGAAATAGCAAGATTAAGGGATCAAAAAATTGCATTAGAAAAAGAGTTGGAAAAGGTTCAAGAAAAAACAGCAACACAAAAATTAGAAGAGATGTTGAGTATTCAAAAATCTAGTTGTGATCGCACGGGTTTGGGGTATATGACTTCTCAAGGTATGGAACTTAAAGACTCATCATCCGCTGCCACCTCATCAAAAAATATCATTTTTATTAAAGGAAGTCAAGATGAGGAAACTCCAAAGAAGGCCGTGTCTACAACTCATGTTTTAAGAGCCTCACATGATAGATCAATGACAAAGAAGCCCAAACAAGGTAAGTCCAAAGGTAGGTTTATTCCTATTTGTCATTATTGTGGTGTTGTTGGTCATATAAGACCAAATTGCTTTAACTTGAATAAAGTGAAGAAAAATGGATGTGAAAGAAATCTAAAAAGGAAAGGAAATAGTTTAGAGAATCAAGTTTGTGATATGAGTCAACAAATCAAATTTTTAAATCTCAAAATTGGTGAAATAGCAAATTTTTGCTTTCAAAATAAAGAAAAGATCATACAAAGTGATGTTGACAAAAAGAATAGGCCAAAATTTAAAGCAAAATGGGTGGTCAAAGAGGATGCCATGTCACATTAATGGATAGGATTACTTGCATGTTCTTGCATCCGTTATATTATTGCATTAGCCTAGGACATGCATTTTATTTTTCTGTTTTGTTTTATGTTTCTGTTTTTCAGTTTTAAATAAGAAAAATATAATATAAAAAAAAAATTCTGGTTTGGTTCATAACTTTTCTTTAAGGAAAGTGCATGCTTGATATGTCAAAGTTTGAGCATTTGTGTTCTTACTTAATAAATTCCTGAACCTATGCATCTCTCTACTTTGTGCAATTCACTTTGTGTATACTAACCCTATGGATTATCTTGGCAAAGTTCATTTTCAATGCACAGTGAGAAACTTATATGTATGTTTTTTATAATTAAAGTTCACATCATTTAATGAGATGCTCATCAAAGAGAGAGTTCATACCTTGAATTGACTAATACTAGTTGAACCTAGTACATCAATAAAGAGCTCTCTTCTTGCCAAACACAAAGAGTGATCCATATAGAAAAAGTCGGTGTTAATTCATTGTGGAAAAAGACAAACACCCTACACGGATCTATCTCTTTAAGTCCTTATAGAAAGAATCGTTGCTCTAATCATTGTGGAAAAAGATGAGCAACAAAAATGGACTTAAAAAAGGGGATTGTGCAAACTAGTGTTTGGAGGAGATGCTCATGTATCTAGGCCCTAGCATAAAGTTTGACTTTTAAGGTGAAGCAACAAACTCTTGTGAGCATCTATAAGAAGCAATCTTTCATGAATAAAGGTATCAAAAGGAAAAAAAAAAGATATTGAAGAAAGGAGTTCATAAAAATGCTTTGTTATAAGTATACTCACTCACACACTCACATGAACTTTGACATTGATGATCTTATGAGGAGTGAATATCCATAGTGATTGTTGCAAATAAAAGGGTGTACTTTATTGAATTTGTTTTGTGAGTCACACTATGTTTGAACTAAGATGCATTTAGGCATGTTACTTGCCCTATTGCTTTATATAAAATAAAAAATTAAAAATAAAAATTTTTTTGTTGTTTTTATTTTTACTAATCTCTATTTATTCTGGTTTCTATAAAATAAATACAGAAATAAAAATATGAAGCCTTTTTGGTTTGTTTGAGATATGAGCCTAAATTTGTGTTTTTTGGTCACTTATGCTAGTGTTGCAGTAGTCCCAGTGGGACTCTTTTTCCTCGGGCACGTGCCTAGGCACACGGCACTTATGTGCCTTATGTTTTTCCTTCTTGTGTCTCATACATGCGCCGATCTCCCACCCTCTTTCTCTCTTATTTTGCACGGCGCCCAGCTCTCTCACACATTTCTTCCTCTTTTGAGACCCAACCAAATCCTTCATTCACTCATATCACTAGTTAGACTTTTGAAATTCTGAAGATCATCCAGTTCTACTCATCTTTGCATCCTAATCAAGGTAAGGCTTATGTGTTTTTCGGTCTTCTGAAATTTCTAGGGTTGATATGTTTTTCAGCCGATTTATGAGGGGCTATTCATTATATGTGATTGGGTTGCGTTGAAATCACTATGGTTGCTCAGTTGAGCATTTTGTTTGCATGTATTGAGGACGGTTTTTGAGTGGGTCCTTAGCCTTTGTCATTCGGTTTTCATGGAATGCCCACCAAGTGTTTGTTTTTTTGTCTCAACCAAGTTGTCTCAATCATTTGCTCATTGTTTAAACATGCATTCATGCTCACACATCATGTGCATTTAATCCATGAAAAATTGAGACACATGTGAGTTATTCTATTTTGTGTCTTGTCAGATTAGTGACAAAAAGGGGGAGATAAATAAATTGGAATATCTTGATATTGTGAAATTTAGGGGGAGTTTGAGTAAGTGGGTGTTTAATGAATTTGCTGAAAATAAAAAGGGGAGCAGCAGAATATTAAGGGGGAGAACTAAGTATTGAACATGGTTATTGATGATGAATTTGCTGAAAATAAAAAAGGGGAGCAGCAGAATATTGAGGGAGAGAATTAAGTATTGAACATGGTTATTGATGATGACTAGAACACCTTCTTTTTGTAGGTTTACATTGCATCTAACCTTTGATTATTATTGGGACTAGTTTCAAGGAATGTTCTATGTCATTTCTTATCATTACTGTATTAAGATATTTTTCACGAGATCTTGGTCTGCTGGTTGTTTTTATCTTAGGTACACACTACATTCATCAAGTTGATTTTGTGACCGATCCGCCAAAGGGAAGATTGTATATCCAAGACATTCATCAAATTGGTTTTGTCACCAATCCGCCAAAGGGGGAGATTGTAAAGGCAAAAATTGGCTAGGATTAGATGACTAAATGATAAGATTTATCTTATCATTATTTGATTAAATTTGAATGAATGATAAGGTTTATCTTATCATTATTTAATTAAATTTGGATGAATGTAAAATAAGTATTGATTTATATCTAAACAATATTGAGTCTATCTAGAAGTCTTAGGTGTTGTTTAGATAAGTTCCTGAAGTCAAAATCGAGTTCTGTTAGCAGTACACTTATCCAGAAGAAATCGGAACAGAATTCAGTCTATATCAGAAGAAGTTATCTCGAAATGTTAGCAGTCCGTCGGGACGCGTTTTCGCGTCTGTTGCTAACCGTCAGCAGAGTCCTACTGCAACTAGAACTCTTTTCAGATCTTCTATTTAAAGGGGATTCGGTTTTGCATCTTTTCAAGGACTTCAAGCCACGAATTTTACAGAGGAGATTCTGAGTATTTAGGAGAGAAAATTCACTTGAGAATTTTCATGGGATTTTTCATATCTTCTTGAGTGTGATCGTGCTTTGAATGTGAAGCAACATTGATTGGATTTCAGCCTCTGGAGTTCCAGAAGGGAAGTCAACATTTGAAGATCGCCAGAGGTTCTGGCTGCTACTGCGGTAGAAGACAAACGGGTCGTTTGTCTAGGCAAGTAAGAGAGTCGAATTGCAAAGGTTTTGTAATTGATTATTGCTTGTAATTGTTCTTCAAATAATAAGATTGACTTTCCTGGGTTTGGCTGCCCCGTAGGGTTTTACCTTTAAAGAGTTCTTTAAAGGGTTTCCCTTCGTAACCAATCGTTGTGTTTTGCAAGTTTGATTATTTATTTTAAAGTATTTGATTCTTTTCATAATCTTGTTAATTGAGATCTAACCTATTTGTTCAAGGAAATTGGTAGACAATTTCGTGGTTTTACAGGGGTACATTGGGAATTTCAAAAGGGTTCTCCATTTTATCCTAAAAGAAGAAAGAAAAAATAAAGAAAGATAGACAAAATGGATGGACGAGACAATGTCATGTATATAGAGACACAACACAAGATGCTTGGACCATTTGGTGCCCTTTCATGTCTCCCCACAATCTCTAGTGTTACTCTAGATGTGAAATGGTCTGAACAAAACACAATGCAGAAGAAGGAAGCGACTTCAAACCTATTGCTAGAAACTCTAGAGTTTAATATAGGGTGAGCTTAAAACAATGGCCCAAAGGACCAGAAAACCTAAGATTCAAGATTCCTTGAAAAATTGGACAAAAGACAACAAAAGAAGAAGGCATCAATATATGCTAGAAGTCAAAAAGAGGGAGAATTTGCATCATTTGTGTTGAAACACAAATGAGCAACACAGGATCATGTCAATAGATATTGAAATCATCCATGTCAGATATTCTACCAACAAGAATTTGCATCACATGAGATATGAGCATTGAAGCATCTAGTGTCCTTCTACACTTTGAATGATTTATAAGATCAAGAACTTTGTGAAAGATCCCCTGAGTTTCAGAAAGAGTTATCCTGCCCCAATGAGAAAATGCAGCTGACTTTCTACGGCTAAACTCTTGAACATGTGTCCATGTTAAGAGGAATCTACTATTCAGAGAACATACACATAAAAGCAAAAAGGAGAGGGCACTCATGTATTCAATTAATGCTCGTTCCCATGCAGGGAAGAGTTCAATGGCAGTCACATGATTTGGTTTAATCCCCAAACCAACATATCCCAAAACAGGAACTAAAACAAGAACCAACCCTTCTCTAGTTATTCTAGAAAAAGGATAAATACTCCTTTGGTATCTCCACTCTGCTTTGATCATTCTGTGTTTTATGATGAACATATTACTACGCTAATATTATTAACTGAGAAAAATTTTATATAGCACTTCTTTTTTCCTATTGCATACAACTATCATACAGAGTACCCGGCCCATTTCTTGATATTATTCAACTTGCCACACTGACAGTACTGACAACTAGATATGCATAGAGAATTGAACAACTGGGAAAGTAATTTATGTTTGAATTAAATCTAGATTGAACGATTAAATGAGGATGGATTTGGAGGAACTGGCACTTCAACAGTTCCTTCCATCATCTGTATGACTTTCTTCATTGTTGGCCTTAGCGATGGATCCTCCTGAATGCACCATATTGCAATCATCACATATCTTTCCACTCTCTTCATGTCAGACATTGCTTCCTCATCATTCCCCAATGAGAGATCCAGTTTTCTCTCTTTATAGCAGTCATACACCCAATCTGCAAGTATCATCTGATCCTCATTCTGTGCATCTGCTTCAAAACTCTTCCGGCAGCAGATGATCTCTAGCAGCAAGATTCCAAAGCTGTAAACATCCACCTTGACTGTGACGGGCATGTTTCTGAACCACTCAGGGGCTACATACCCTTTGGTTCCTCTAATTCCGGTCATAGTCCGAGTCTGGTCTGTCTTCAAAAGCTTGGCTAATCCAAAGTCAGAAATTCTTGGTGTCAAAGAGTCATCCAAAAGGATGTTCTGTGGCTTGATATCGCAATGTATGATCTGGGTGCTGCACTCTTCATGCAAGTACAAGAGCCCTCTTGCAGTTCCTAATGCAATTTGTATTCTTTGGTACCAGTTAGGCCGTGATCCTCCAAAGAGGAAGTTTGCTAGAGAACCACGGCTCATGAATTCATATACAATAAGCCTGTGCTGCCCCTCATTACTGAAACCAAGCAGTTGTACCAAATTTTTGTGATTTGTTCTGCCAATAGCACTCACTTCTGCTTTGAACTCCAGATCGCCTTGTGTCACGATATTGTTCAACTTTTTAACTGCAACAGGCTTGCCACGATCAGATTCTACGGCCCCTTTATAAACTATTGCAAAAGCACCATGCCCCAGCTCTTCCTTGAATCCATTTGTAGCTTTTTTTAGTTCCTCATAGGTGAAACTTCGCAAGTTCATGCCTGGCATCACTGGGTATCTTTGAACGACCTTTGGCTTAAAATAATCGAAGCGAAAGACAGCCAGAAAGGCCGCCAACAGAAAGAGTAGGTTGAAAAATACTGAGCTGCCTAAGAGCACCGATCCAACAAGGATCAGAGTTGAACGATCTTTCTTCTTAGAATCTGCACCTGAAGGCTTGAAAGTTGAATCATCTTTCCGTATTTTGATCAGGGCCTTCGCTCCCTCTCTGGGATCCAGCCTTCCATTCGAGAGTGGAAATTTCTTCTTCCAGCACACTCCGTTGCTTCCATAAATGGCAAGAGCGCAAAAACAATCACCCAAGCAAGCATTCCCGCACCAATCCTCAGTTTGGCCTTGAAAATGTTCATAATCAGATCGGGGCCAATTTATATTTAGCATAGGTTGAATGTAAAAATGATCCTTTCCCGGCAATGATTCATTACAACTTTGTTGGATAAAGTTTGCTTTACATCCTTTCCTTTCATCATCTGGATCAATGGAAGCGTATCCTTCGGGGCATATGCAACGAGGTCTTTGATCATCTCCTAATTTGCAGTAGCTGTTGAAACCACAAGCTCCACCGCCTGTATCTTGCGTTATGGCTCTGCAGATATTAATAGGGATGAAGTTCGACGAAGGGGTCCAATCCGGAGGATTACTCATGGACGAAATATTAAGGCGTTTTGGGTATGCATAATGCCTAAAAACTCCATCATATTCAAGAATCGCTCTCTGATAAAAGTCTTGCGTAGATTTGGTAATCGGTGATATCGTCTTAAGTATGCTTCCGTCTTTTGCTGCAACGTATATAGAACCAGACTGGTTGAATACAACCTGAAAACCACTCTGCCCGGTTTCGCTTGACCAATAAACAGAATTAGCAGAGTCCAATGGAAAATCTATAGTTTGAAGCACAAAACTTCCATCCGATTGCAGTGAGAACTGGAATCTTCCGTTTGAGTAATTCGTTTCCGAGTAACGTGCAACAAGTTTTCCGCCCAGATCAATAGTGTTTGTGGGTAATATTGTATCAGTTGGAAATTTAAAACTCTCCCACAAATACTCAGAATTCTGGGTTGCCAGCACCAAGTTTCCGCTGTCAAGCATGGCTGCATAGGCAACACCTGAAAGCGCTACATCAGCTCCCCATATCTTTTTTCCTTCTGGGTCCTTGAGCTCAAATTGGCCGTCTGTCGTAAGCTCAACTTTGGATCCTCTTGGCGCTAGATCATCTCCATTGGCTGACCAGACAATGGTTAGTTTTGGTATTTGGCTGAACCAGATGGCTAGTAGATAACCTCCATTTTCAATCCGTCGGAAGCCAAAAGAAAAGTGACCGTTAGGCGATGCCCAGGAAGAATCGTCGTCCTGAGCTGTCAAGGATGAGCCTAAGGAGTGGTTTCTGTAAGTTTGAGCTGAGGTAGAACATGCCATCATCAACAGAAGAAGCAGCAACGAGCTGGGGAGAGGATTTGGCAATGCAAAAGCCATGGTATGATCAAGTGTGTATTTTTCAGGAGATGATTAGTTAGACGGATTAATAACAATTGAAAGATATACTGGACAATAAGTTAGTTCCCTTCCAAGTTCCAACCATAGAAAGAAATCAAACTCAAACACGATACCATGTCGGGAAATTGGAAAAATATAGTTGTAATTATAATTGTGTATTAATCTATGTATCAATATGATGTGATTGATAAAAAAATAGATTTTATTAAAAATAGTGTTAATTTAAATTTTAAGTATAAATAAATTATTATTTGTACAAAGATTAATACACGATTGTGTTTGTATCTAATAAAACTCCGACAAATTTCGTTTGAATGTTTCAATGTTTTTAAGAGTGTTCAAAGATTTGACTAGCGACCTGGCAAGACATGTCGTTTCCAACGCCCACGTGTTGACAATTTGTTCTGTATTTCAACAAAAGATCCTGAGAAATGCATGACAAGAAAGGTATATATGCCCGAAAATGAATTATTGTAAATTGATAGTAATTTGTCATAATATTATATCAACTTATAAAATAAATTTAAGGTATCGCATATATTTACATTAATTTTAGAAATTTATTTTTTTAAAATCCTTTTATTTTATTTTTTCAAAATTGTGGTGTGAAGAGATAGATATCATTAAATTGCAATATTAGTAAGAACATAACCATAAGAATGGGATATGAAAACCATTTCTTAAAAGTAGTATATTGATGCGATTATTAGAAACGTTGGGTCGAATAGGTACATTTTAGTGGTCTCTCGGTAATTAAAATATTACACATTCCCACTATCATTTTTGTTTTTAAGAAAAATATTGAGACTCTGGTAGGAATTCTCAATGACTGTAGTGCTACTTTAAAAAATAAATAAATAAATAAATAACATACATAACGTGAACAATGTTATAATTAAGATGAAAAAAAAAATTGAATATGTTAAATATCTCAATTCTAATAGTTTAGACACCACGTAAGCATGCGTGCATTTTGGGGCATTCAAGATTCAAGAATTTTCGCAAGAAGTGGACCACAGGCACTGCATGGTACTCCAAAGGTCTATTAACTCAATTACGTGCATTTTCAAAACTCAGAATTGTTTGGAAGAAGTCTAGCAAGTAATGTGTGAACATAAATGTGCCGATTGAATAAAATAATTATTGGGTGTATGGATATGAATGGTCCAGGTAGTTGCGATGACAATATACTTAGCATTTAGGCCTCGTTTGAATATAAAATTCAAATGAGTTGAGATAATATATTTTTAATAGTAATAAATTTTTTTAATTAAGATAAGATGAAATAATTTAAAAAAAAATATATATGTTTAGATAATAAGATGAGATGAGATGAGATGAGATAGTTTTTAATTTTTGAGATTTGAAAATAGTGTGGATGCTACTATTTTAATTTTTAGCCAAATTGTATACTATGCACGCACTTTTATGCTATTCACACACTGTTTACTCATTGTTTATTTACTGTTCATATACTATTTATTGTTAGTTTTCTCTGTTCATTACTATTTATTTAAGTAAATATTTTTAAAATTTTAAGATAAAATATAATATGTTTGGATAGAAAAAACTGCTACACGGCACAAATGAGATGAAAAGAAAAATAAACAAAAAAGGGTTCTTCATTTTCTTACCGTGCATGTAGCGTGAAAAATATGTGTTGCCTAATTAAGGAGGTCTTTAACGGCTTGACACTACAACAGAAAGTACTTTAATCGCCGGGAAAAATATAAAAATCACTGCTAAATCCCTATCCCAGCGATTATAGACTCGCTGGATAATCGCCAGTACTATTCAGCCATTTCTTCTATACTGCCGTGAATTGCCAAAATCGTCGTGTAATGTGTGATTTTTCGCAGCGATTTCATAATCGCCGGAATATAATTTCAAAAAGTTAAAACTAGATGCCGGCGATTTAAAAATCACTGGAACCTAATTATACGGCGATTTCTTCATCGCCGGGAACTAAATTATAAAACGGTAATTTAAAGGCCGGCGTTTGAGAAATCGCCGTAGAATTATTTTCCAGCGATTTATTTATCGTCGGCATATAGTTTTAAAAACGGATAAAGTTTTGCTAGTGTTTTAGAAATCGCTGGCTAATAAATTGCCAGCGATTTCTCAAACTCCGGGATATAAATTTCAAAACGGTAATATATATGCCGGTGTTTGAGAAATCGCTGGCAATTTATTAGCCGGTGATTTATTCATCACCGGATAACGAATTTAAAAACGGATAACGAGTTACCGGCAATGAAGAAATCGCTGTCAAATATATTTGCAGCGATTTCTCAAACACCGGCATATATATTACTGTTTTGAAATTTATATCCCAGCATTTGAGAAATCGCTGGCAATTTATTTGACAACGATTTCTTCATCGCCGGCTAACTCGTTATCCGTTTTTAAAATACTCACTTTTAAATGGGGACGAACCAAGACTTGAGATTGATAGGGAATGACTTACAGATGTTTATGAAGCTAGTGGAAGTGAGGGTTGGCCGTGGGTGGCGGCAAAAATGGTGGTGGAAGGCCAAAAATTCTAAAATAGAAAGTGAGGTCATGGGGGCTGCTCCAGCGATGGATCGGAGCTGAAAATGGGTAGTTTAGGACGGCAAGAGGTCGGTGATGAAGTGGTGAAGAGGTGGTAGCTAGAGGTGGAACAACGGCAGCAAAACGGCTCAAAAATCATGCGGATTGGTGGGGCTAACAGCGGTACGGATGGAGGTGAAATTTGATAGGGATGATCATCGATTGGAGGAGAAAAAATCTGGGTGGGTGGTGAAGGTTACGGCGCCGGCAAACGACGGGTGAAGAATACGGCGAAAATGGAGGAGAGAGAGACGCGTGTAGGGGGAGAGAAAAACTGAAGGAAAAAGAGAAGAAAAAAAAAAGAAAAAGAGAAAAGAAAAAAAAAAGGAGAAAAATAAAGAAAAAGGAGAAAAAGAAAAAGAGAAAAAGAAAAGATGGGGAAAAGAAATGAGGTCCAGTCCTCACCTCTGGAGTCCAGAAACTGATCTGACGAAAACAACTTTAAATAAGGCTATTGAACCGGGTTTCGGATCGGATATTCAGGTATATCCGGCCTAGAACTCAGATTGCAAATCCGGGCTAGATTCTGGCCCGGATATACACAGGTTATAACACGGGCTGGAATCCGGATGTATCCGGATTTTTTACAACACGGAATTTGGGTTTTGACCTGTACCCGGGTTTTTTTTTTTTTTTTTTTTTTTTTTTTTTTTTTTTTTTTTTTTTTTTTTTAACGAAGTCTTTATTATTAAAAGAATTTTAATTGTAATTTAGAAGCTTATATTCTATAAGTCTTCAAAGCTTTTTTTAAAAAAAAAAAAAAAAAATCTAGAAGCCTATATTCTATTGTAATTTAAAAACATATATATATATTTTTTTATATATAATACAACTATTTATCTTTCAACTAAATGCAACTAAAAAAATAAAAGAATCTTACATTACAAAACACAAAATTACAAGCCACACAAACCACCAAACATATTTCAATTTGCCATCTCCCAAATGGAGTTAGCAAGAAAAGCCTACAAAAATAGACTTCATATTGTTAGCAAGGTATAGTCACCAGCTACAGTCCCTGTGGGGTCAGTTGATGTCACGTCAGCTATTTTTTTAAAAATAAAGCAAAAATTCAAAAAAGCTAAAGAAAACAGAGTTCATGGTCTTCCTGCTTCTTATTAGTGTGAAAACTTTTCAGCGGTCTTCATGCTCACACATTAAGCATCGTGACGTTGTCTACTTCTCAAACTCGTGGTCTTCATGCTCACAAAAGATTTGTGGTTTGGTCTTCTTGTCGATTTATAGTTCAAAACAGAGATCTTCAAGTCTTTAAGTGGATCTGTGCGGGTATTTTCATGGGTCACCAACTCTGTTTGGTCATCTCTAAGAGGCCGTAAGTAGCCATCTTCTTTGTGTGGGTATTTTCTCAAGAGTCGGAGAGTTACTTTCTATCACTTAAACCCACATTTCAACAATATATGTAATTTTAGACTCTAAATTCCCAATATCATAAAGAAATTTTAATTCAAACTAATTTCCTCAATATAATAAATTTTCTAAAATTCTAAGTCATCAGAACACAATAAAATTTCTTAATAAACTTCGCCAATACATATATAGAAACTCTCTAAACTTAAACCATCATTCTTAAATCATCTCACCCAACGCTTCATAATCTGATCTTTAGCTGAAATATCCAAAATTATCTGAAAAATATTATGGAGATAAAAGATGAGTTATCAACAACTTAGTAAATATAACACATATACTAGTGTGTAACCATGAGCATTCTCAGAAAATTCAGTATGCAGAAACAAAACATTTCATCTTCATATGCACATCTAAAAATGTATTATTAGAAAAATCAGAGCTATTTTTCAATCTTTTCATAATAAAAACCAACTATTCATATTCAAAACCCTTTGTTCATATTCAAAGACCAACTATAGAGAGTACTTATCAAAGCACTATAGGCGAGAATTACAGGCGGAACTCTACCACCGTCCCTGCTTATCACCGTCCCTGCTTATCACCATCCTTACAGCTCCTGGGCATCAAGAATCATCAGGTGGGAATCACATGAGGGAATCACAAACGGGACTCTACCACTGCCTCTGCTTACCACCATCATTGACTTTGCTCTAATACCAACTGTTATATCATATCAAAGACTTTTTATTCATATTCAAAACTACACATCTTTTTTTTATCTTATCATATCATTTCATATCATATCGTTTTATATCGTATCATATCATATTACGACTATTCTTTCCCGTGGCAGGGCCATATCATTTCATATTAGAACCTGAATTTGAATCAAAATTAGAATAAAAATAGATAAGTCATGCTAAAAATTTTTCAAATGCATATTATATCAAACCACATGTTGAACATATTCATATATTTTCCAAATGATCAAAACAAATCCAAAAAATTTTCATATAACATGTACAAATTTCTCATATATCATATTTGCTCTTTTACACATTTCAGAATTGTGTCAAATATTGCTTATGTCTATATCAGTCATGCCAGAAAATATTTTTCTATTTCATATAGATTTCATGAGTAATGCAGAAATACATAACTGCGGTTGTTTTTCACATTTTGTTTTCAAAACATATCGTGCACAATTTCGAAATCAACCTCAGTTCATTTTTCCTTTTATGCAAAGTCTAGCATAAGAACCCCACTTACCTGGACTTTTTAGACTCTCTAAATCTTCCTTATAATAGTACCGACAAAAATCCGATCACCACCTATAAAATAGTCAAGCTTAACTTTCTTAAATCTCAATCGAATTTATATATTGATTCTTAAACCTGAAATGCCAACCTTAACCTATTTTAATTCCTCAAAAACATAAAATTTCATAATCCTAAAGCATCATCATTTTCCTAATTCCTCAATATTCTAAAAAATATTCTTTCAAAATGAAATTTTGTACTACTGATCTTTTCAAAAATTCATATTTTAGAAAAATAATATTACAAATAATATATTCCAAATCTATCTTTATTTTCTTCTTCGTAAATAAATAGTCTTAGAAAAATAATATTACCGCTTATAAATTTGATGATTGAAGCATGTAAGCGAACTGTCCAATCTTTATAAATGAAATTCAAATACTGTCATCGTAATGCTATATCAAAAATAATATTTACAGGTTTAAAATATGTAAATTCATATATTTCTTGAAAGTTGTTATCAAACTAGAATCTATATAAGTAAATTAAAAAATTATTTTTTAATAGTAAATCTCACTTTTTTTAAGAGATTGCGGGAACTTACATGCCTTAAAACTATATCTAACATTATTTTTTTTTTTTAATGGAATATCTAGCGTTACTTAATCCTAGATTTAAAAAAAGGTTACAATTTATAAATATTAAAAGATAGTAACATATTTATAGTTTTAGCAATTCATCAACCATAGGAAGATGACTTTTAATATATAGAAGAATTATATTAGGATAATGTTACGTAAAGTTGTGGAGTGCACAAGTATCGAACAATCGTTTTGAAAAAAAAAAAGTTGGGCTTATTATTAAAAAATTAATTTTTTTTCATGTAAATCTCATATTTATTAATTTTTTTAAAAATAATTATATAACACTTACTCAATTCATGACTGTAAATATCATTTATCTTATATTATCAAATGAGAGAGAAAAGACCTGCGGTACATTTCCTTTACTTTGTCCTACTTGACAATCCAACATTAACCCAATGCTAGAAAGTAGGGTCAAAGTCTTCAGTCTCAACAACCAAGTTTAGCCTATCTAATTCAAATAAGAAATAATTTTTTTTTTATTTTTTAATTTTATATAATTTTTTTATAGTTAAAATATTTTTTTAAGCTAGCTGCATTCCATAGACATGACCTACTGAGGGGGGACTAGGATGCCTAATTTGTTTTAATTAATCTTGTCCTTCCATTTCAAATAGAACATAAATGAATAGTTACGATGTTGCCAAGTGTTTCTTACAAAAGACAATTTGCTAATCAAGTAAGCAGAAGGATACTGATCATGCCCAATAAAGAGAAAAAACTTAATTATTGATAAAACAAAAGAATTGTCTCATAAACCCAAGTTCGGGGCGCGGGTGGGCCAGTACTGCCCTCTTTATCTCCTCCTTTCTTTTCAAATCTCTTCAATAAATTGGCAATCGTTCGCCTTTTACCCCACGCAATGGTTGGAGTGACCGATTGGCTATTTTTTATACATTATTTTAGAAAACTTTCACATATTGGATCAATCAATTGGCCATAACTAAAAGCAATCTAAAAAAAAATTAAAAAAATACACAAAGAAGAACGTTTATCTATAGATTTTTTTTATATAAATTTATAAACGGACATAAATTAATGTAATTTATTAAATTATAAATTTATTATTATTATAAAATAAATATAATATATTATATTTGATCACGTCAATATATAAACTTATTTTTATAATATTTATTCAAGTAGACTTTAACACTTATCAAACCACAAAATCAATATGACTGATGGAAAGACTATAAAGACATAGTTGTCATTAGATCACTGTGTGGATGCGGATTGTTGAAATAACATCCAGCCCGTACGTCATTATGTTTGTAAATGGAGGGTCTAAAGTTCTTTTGAATTGAAATAATAGTTCGAGAACAAAAATAAATTGTGGTGGAATCATTAATCCACACCTCAACAAATTAATAGAAAAGTTTATGGTTGGAAGGGTCTAATAATTCGTCAAACCTTGTGAATTTTTGAATATTCGACTCAAGAGACTTCTTTTCGCACTGCTCATGTACAAGACCAGACTTCACCTCTTACCCATTTTAAGGGCAAGATTACTTATACTTACTGGCGACTGAGTCTCCCCTAACGACATGCAAGATGTGACAAGCATGCGCCGCTCAAAATCAAACATGTGTAGTCTTCACGCGTTGTACATCCAAAAACTGTATCTCAATTTCTCGTTAACGTTTATTTAAAATATTGGGAGGCCAAGATTACTACTAGAAACTCTAGAGTTTAATATCAGGTGAGCCTAAAACAATGGCCCAAAGGACCAGAAAACCTAAGATTCCTTAAAAAAATGAACAAAAGAAAGCAAAAGAAGAAGGCATCAATAAATGATAGAAGTAAAAAAGATGGAGAATCTGCATCATTTGTGTTGAAACATCACACATATGAGCAACACAGGATCATGTCAATAGATATTGAAATCATCCATGTCAGATATTCTACTAAGAAGAATTTGCGTCCCATGAGATATGAGCATTGAAGCATCTAGTGTCCTTCTACACTTTGAATGAATTATAAGATCAAGAACTTTGTTAAAGATCCCCTGGGTTTCAGAAAGAGTTATCCTACCCCAATGAGAAAACCCAACTGATTTCTATAGCAAAACTCTTTAATATATGTCCATGTTAAGAGGAATATACTACTCAGAGAACATATACATCAAAACAAAAAGGTGAGGGCACTCATGTAATCAATTAATGCTCGTTCCCATGCAGGTAAGAGTTAAGTGGTAGTCACATGATTTGGTTTAATCCCCAAACCAACATATCCCAAAACAGGAACTAAAACAGGAACCAACCCTTCTCTAGTTATTCTAGAAAAAGGGTAAACACTCCTTTTGTAATACCTAGGCCCATAACTTGGCCCAGGCTGCGAAAATTTCAGCCCTTTGGGTGAACTACGCTGTTTAGGTAAGAATCTCTATTTTCTTATCATGTTTTTCCCTCCCACCTGCGACAATTTCCACTCCCTCATGGCAGTGTTTCCCCTTTCCCTCTCTAGGGTTTTCTTAACATACTCATTTATTATTTCATGCAAAGAGAAACTGCCCAAGCACTTAGCCTTCCCTCGTTGCCGTCATCTCTGCATAGCATCCTGCTGTTGGCCATCGCCAAAAAAGTGAACCTCTGTTTTGCACCCCAAAACAGAGTAAGGAAATCTCCTCGTGCCCCTCAATTTTTCAGCCCTGTTCATGACGGAGAACCACCCTGTCCAACTCCATGCTGCAGCCCAGTTTTCATCCACTCGAAAGGAAACACAAACCTCCTTCCACCACCATCTCCCATGCTCCTTCACAACACCCCCACCGTAACTCCTCTTTACTAAACCACTGTGTGTCAGCTCACTGCCTAGCCAATGCGAAACGCAGCACCACCACTGCTGGGCCTTTCCAAAACACCAACAACCTCTATTTCTTAACAAGAAAACAGAGCACCTGCTTTCTGTTGGGTTTTTTGCTCCTCTGTATTTGTCCCACATGGGTGGAAAATGAAAAGGAGTAAGGCCCCAAGGCTTATAAAAGGAGGCTTAGGCTCCTTGGTAAAGTGTACCAATCAAAAGTTTGACTCTAGTGAAATTCCTCTGTTGGACTTTTTTGTAAAAGGGAAAGAGGTGTAAGTTAAAGTTTTGCTAGTGCAGAAAGTTTTGAGGGTTTATTTGGGGTGAGGAGAAAAATTGTGTGATTGTAACAATTTTTCACATAGTGAATTTTCTTCTCAGGTCTGGTGATTTTTCTTCAGTTTAGAAGTTTTTCATGTAAAATCTTGTATTGTTATTATTTCTCTATTTTCTTCTTATTCCTACAAATGGTAGATCCTGAGGGAGATGAATTTGGGAAGTTCATATTCCCAACATTGGTATCAGAGCTAAGTTCTTTTGGTAGGAGTGGAGTTTTGGTGTGGTAATGTGGATACGTACTGTCTAAGGAGGTTCTGTCTAGGAGATTGGAAATTTTAAGCGTATTCACTGTAATCCTCCAATCTTTCCTAGGTAGGAACTTACTTAGTGAGGTACTTTTCATTTCTACGATAAATTCATCAAAATAATGTCAGGAAGTAGGGCTTCAAATCTTATTAGATTTGAGATGGAGAAATTTGATGGAAAAATCAAATTTGGCTTGTGACAAGTACAAGTCAAGGATATTTGATTCAATCAGAATTACACAAGGTGTTGAAGGGTAGACCAACCCCTAAAGTCAGCAATGGTACTACTGTGATTGGTAAAACAAAGAGCAGACCTGTAATAAGCGATGAAGATTGAGTGGATTTAGATTTGAGAGTAGCAAGTGCGATACGTCTGTGTCTGGCCAAGAATGTTCTTGTAAATGTGCATGGAATTTCTAAGGCAAAGGAACTATGGAAAAAGCTTGAAGAGTTGTATCAGACGAAGGGTATCTTGAATCGGGTGTACCTGAAGGAGTAGTTTCATACACTACGGATGAGTGAAGGTATGATTATTTCAGACCATTTAAGTGTTCTCAATGGCATTGTCTTTGAGCTGGTATCTATTGGAGTTAAAATTGATGATGAGGATCAAGCCTTGAGGCTCATCTGGTCTCTTCCACCTTCCTATGAGCATATGAAGCCTATTTTGATACATGAGAATGAGAAAATAATTTTTTCAGAGGTTACTAGTAAACTTTTTTCTGAAGAGAGAAGACTAGGTAGTGGAAGTAATGGTCCACCTAAGAACTTAGTAATGATAGCAGCTGGAAATGGGAAGATGAAGAACTCCATGAAGAAGAAAGCAATCTGCTAGGGGTGTGGACAATCTGAGCACGTCAAGAAAAATTGTCCAAGAGTTTGAGCTGGTTCAGCAAGAGGCTCCAAGTCAGTAAATGGAGATACTTGTAATGAAGCTAATGTTGCGTCTCTCTCCATAGAAGAAGATATCTTTTGAAAAGGGACATATACATCCTCATGGCATGCCACTAATTCCCAAAATTATAATGATAGAGGATGTGTTAATGTTAGTAGGTCCTCAAGTTTGCACGCAGGCATTGATGCAGGGTGTGTGGTGGAAATTCATGTCAATGGTTGATGAACTTCTAGGAAAGCCAAACATGAAAGTTACACCATAATTTTCAGTAAGGTTGTTTTCGACATGGGCCAAAGTGAAATACTTGGAATTGGTTTATTCTGAGTGTGTATGCTTTTATGTGGAGCATGATAGCGGAAGCTATGAAGATCTTCATTGAGGTAGAGTTTGACTATGGGACTAGTCAAAGTCGCAAAGTAGAGATTGTTGGGTTTTTTGCACCTTTGTATTTGTCCCACATGAGTGGAAAATGAAAAGGAGTAAGGCCCCAACACTTATAAAAGGAGGTTTAGGCTCCTTGGTAAAGTGCACCAGTCAGAAGTTTAACTAGAAACTTTTGACTCTAGTAAAATTCCTCTGTTGGCCTTTTTTGTAAAATGGAAAGAGGTGTGATTTAAACTTTTGCTAGTGGAGAAAGTTTTGTGGGTGTATTGGGGGTAAGGAGAAAAATTATATAATTGTAACAATTTTTCACATAGTGGATTTTCTTCTCTGATCTGGTGGTTTTTCTCCGGTTTAGGAGCTTTTCACGTAAAATCTTATGTTGTTATTATTTCTCTATTTTCTTGTTATTCTTGCAAATGGTAGATCCTATGGGAGGTGAATTTGGGAAGTTTATATTCCCAACATTTTCCCCATCGTTGGTAACAAACTAACCACCCCACATCGCAAGCCCGCATCTTCCAACCCATCGCAACCTTCACGTTGAGTTCGAGCTCTATGGTTCTCAAACCTGTTAGCTGCCGCTCTTAGGCGAGCTTGGAAGCCCCATAAACTCAACCTCCATCGCACGGTGCTGTTGTTTCTTCTTCTTTCATTGGCCGTTTGCCACCGTCGACCCACCCACTGCCCAGGCCACACAAAGCCATAGCCACCATCGCATGCTTTGATGCCTCTGTTTTCACTTGCCAAAAATAGAGCATGTTTTCCTTCGATCACTGCTCCATACAAGCAGCCCAGTCCTTTGCCATCCGTGTGTTGTAGCCCAAATGTGAACCCACAAGTGCATCCACCGCAGATCACGAAGCAAGACTCCTTGGTCGGACTGCAACCCCCCAAGTAATGTGGTCTGTAACTCCCTCTCCCTCTTTCTCTCGATTTCTCTCTCTCTCTCTCTCTCTCTCTCTCTCTCTCTAGCCAAGCCATACACCGTCAATCTTGTCTAGACTCCACTTCCGTCGTCCTTGGCCATTCTCTTGGTGAGTTCGCCGTCGCATAGCCCATTGGTTTTACATTTTACGTAAAACTCTTGCATGCCTTTTAATTGTTAGAATAAATACGTGCTTACGTTTTTACCCTTATTTTTTAATCTACAATAGATATCATATTTTGGACTAACTAATTTTATCTACTGCCAGTGGTAGCCTCATTGTACCTTGTTTCAAAAATTATATTAATTTTTTTAAATGTACTGATTTCACATTTATATTATGTGAAATTAAGTTTATAGCTAATATTTTTATAATTTGATTTTTGGTAGTAAATTGTAAGTGTTTAAACTTTTACTTTTAAACACTTTAAGCCTATTATATGGAATAAATCTTGGATAGTTTTAAATTAGATATGATTAGTATTTTACGATGATTTTTAATATAAGTATTATTAAATATATTTTATGAACAACTATTGTTTAAGAAATTTATGATTTCCTACTACATTATATGTTAGTAGGATTAAATTATCGTTTTAATAATAGTCTATGGAGATATGAGTTTTAAATATGACTAAGCTAATTTTCGAAATGAATTTAAGTTTTTTCGCCATATTTTGATAAAAAATTATATTATAATAAGTTAAGATTATTTTTAATGATAATAGTATTTATTAGATTTCTGATAATTAGATAGTTATCAAAACTATGTCCGTAGTATGATTCTTAAGTAGATGGAGAGTGTTAACAGTCTTTTTAGAAGTTTAGTAACGTTTAGTATTTCGTATAGGTGTCGATTGGTTTTCATTCAGCTTGATTGTGGAAATATTCAGAAAAGTTAAAAAGTCCAGGTAAGCGGAGTTCCTATGCTAGATTTGCTGGAAAAGAAATGAACTAAGGTTGGTTTGTAAAAATGTGCATGTTATGTTTTGAAAAAAATATGTGAAAACAACCTCAATTATATGTTTTGCATTCACCCATGAAATCAATATGAAAGAGAAAATGCTTTTTGACATGAAAAGTGTAGACATGAGCAATATTTGACATGTTCTGAAATGTGAAAAAGAGTGACTATGATATTTGAGATTTTTGTTTATGTGATATGAAATGTTTTGGATCTATTATTGATCATTTGAAAATGATATGAATATGCTCCACAGGTGATTTGATATGATATGAATATGAAAAACATTTGGCATACGTCTTTGTTATTATTCTGACTCTGAATATGGTTCTGATATGATGATACTGGTTCATGTAATATGTTTGGTACCAATATGATATGATATTATATGAGTGCACCCACTTTGGAAGCAAAGTGTTCCTTTATGTGTTCTTTCATGTGTGCACACTTGGGGCTCCGATATTGAAAAATGGAAAGTTTTATAATATGATACTACTTGGTTTGGCCACATGGGATAGCACAACCCTACCATGGGGATTAAACATGGTATATGATATGATACGATACGATATGATATGATAAGATGAGAATGGTCAGTTATGTTATGCCAAAGTGTTTTTGAATATGAACAGTTGTTCTATTCTGAAAATGAAAAGATTGAAATGTCGTTCTGTTTTTCTTTCCTGATAACATGTTTTGAGATTTGCACGCGAAAATAAAATGTTTCTGTTACCTGCATATAAAACTTTATGAAAAGGCTCATGTTGTACACACTAGTATATGTGCTTTTCTTACTGAGTTGTTGATAACTCATCCCTTATTTCCACAACATTTTTCAGATAGTTGGATATATCAGCCGAGGGTCAGAATATGAAGCATCGGGTGAAATGATTTTTGAATGGTGGGTTTAGCATGGAGAATTTCTATATGAGTATTGGCGAAGTTTATTAAGAAATTTTATTGTATTATGATGACTTAGTATTTTAAAAAATTAATTATATTGAGGAAATTAGTTTGAATCACAATTTCTATATGATATTGGGAATTTGGAGTTTGTCATTATACTGTTGAAATATGAGGTTAAGTGATAGGAAGTAACCCTCTGACCCCTACGGGATCGGGGCGTTACACCTTTGGTATCTCCACTCATCTTTCATCACTCAGTGTTTTATGATGAACATATTACTATGCTAATATTATTAACTGTGAAAATTTTTATATAGTAAATCTTTTTTCCTATTGCATACAACTATCATACAGAGTACACCGTTTCTTGATATTATTCAACTTGCCACACTGATAGTACTGACAACGTCTAAATATGCTTAGAGAATTGAACAGCTGGGTAAGTAATTCATGTTTGAATAAATCTAGATTGAACTAATAAATGAGGATGGATCTGGAGGAACTGGCACTTCAACAGCTCCTTCCATCGTCTGTATGACTTTCTTCATTGTTGGCCTTAGTGATGGATCCTCCTGAATGCACCATATTGCAATCATCACATATCTCTCTACTCTCTTAATGTCAGACATCGCTTCCTCATCATTCTCCAATGAGAGATCCAGTTTCCTCTCTTTATAGTAGTCATACACCCAATCAGCAAGCATCATTTGATCCTCATTTTGTACATCTGTTTCAAAACTCTTTTGACAACAGATGCTCATTATGATTAATGCACCTGAAATTGCATAATTGAAATTGTATAGAGAAAAGCCACTAAAGAATATATGTTTAAATAAATATCTCGAATGTGCTCCTGAAGTAGCAATATCGAGTATGCTCCTAAGTAGCAATATCGAGTGCAAAAGTTCACAATATATTCTAAATTTATATCTGGTCTTCTAGTGGCTGAGCAAAATAATGAGTTTTTTGTTAACTACTAGCTTTCTCTTTCAGATGATATTATATAATTATTGAATCAAATATTATGATGCATCAAAAGTGATATGATTCAAAATATTTGTATCTTTTCATGATTATCCAAATCATCCAAAATCAATTACGATAAGTCGAATGATTTTCATATGGACGTCCATAAAAGAACCAGAAGATTCTTTTATTATAAAGTCTTACCACCAGGAGTGGAAAGAAAAATTTGCTAGAAGCAAATAAAATGAAATAATTCGATGTTATCTTGATTATCATAGGTGAACTGGAAATTCAGATGATAATTAATTTATGGATGTAATAAGATAAAAATGTCTCATATTTTAGCTGCTAAAATCTCAGCGAGGATTGAAGTCCCCGTAGGACAATTAAGAAATTTAGCAGTCTAATGAACATAAGACATGTCTAAAAACATATGAGACCTATTGATACAAAAGATAAAGCATCTTGAAAGAGAAAAGCACAAATAATTCGGTACTCTTGAAGAGGCTGTACCCACAAAACAAGCAATAAGATCCATCTAAATTTTCTGTATAAAATTCTCCCATATAAACTCTTGAAGAGTATAAATCTCCTGAAGAGTGCCTCCTGAAGAGATTTTTCATGAAATGTCTTCCCTCGAAGAGGAACAGGTACCTGAAAATAACGAGATCTCAATACTTTTCTCGATACAACGTATTTCCATATAAGATGGCAATTGACATTACCAAAAGTAATGATGAAAGTGAATCAAGAACCGTCGAAGAATACCAACGTAAAAATATTGGCCAAATTTGAAAGAAACAATTCCTGCAGAATTGATATCACTAGTAAAATATGATGCATAGAGACTTTTAATCCAAACACCTAAAGAGGTGATACTTGTTGAATATCAGTAGGTATTTATATAAAGGAAATGAAAATGTGATATATAAATCACGAGTTAGTTTCTCGCAGACAATTCCTGCAGAATTGATATCACTAGTAAAATGTGATACATATGGACTCATAGTCCAAACACCTAAAGAGGTGATGCTTGTTGAATATTAGTGGATATTTATATAAATGATATAAAATGCCTAAAACTTCTAATCTGAAAATGTGATATATAAATCACAAGTCGGTTTCTCGCAGAAACAATATTGATATGTTTTTGAAGTGGATGAAATTATATTGAGATTTTTATTAGCTTGAAAGTTACCGACACTACAAAAAAAAGCAAATTTGCCGGCGTTGGTTATACGCCGGCAACTATAAAAAAAAACGCCGCGAATGAATTAGCGGCGTTTTTCTAACGGCGCAACGGTCCGCCGGTAATGGAGGGTCGCTATTTTCATTGTTTCGGCGTTTGCGCAAACGCCGGTATTTGTAAATCTTATTAGTGGCGTTTGGATCAATTTAGCGGCATTTCATGAAATGCCGCCACAATAATTAATATTAACAGCGTTTCTCGAAATGCCGCCACTTTATCGTTGCCATCCCCTGGCATAAACTAGCGGCGTTACCATAAACGCCACTGCTATTACATTATCGACCCTTCAGTTAAATTGGTGGCATTTATTTAAATGCCACTAATAATACGTTGGCGGCGGCACATTGAATTTTTTAACAGCGTTTATTCTACCGCCGCCACTTTTTCAAATAACGGCGTTACGATAAATGCCACTACTAGTAATTTGCCGACTCATCATATAAATTGGCGGCATTTATTTAAATGCCACTAATAGTATCTTGGCAGCGTTACATTGAATAATTTAATGGCGTTTAACTAAATGCCGCCAATGACCTAATTTCCAGCGATTATCTAAACGCCGCCACAAGTAAATTGTCCGCTCGTCATATAATGTGGCGGCATTTCTTTAAATGCCACTTATAGTACTTTGGCAAATTTATTAACGGCGTTTATTTAAACAACGCTGATTTTTAAAATAACGACGTTAACATAAACGCCACCGCATTACGTTGCCAACGCATCATATAAATTAACGGTGTTTATTTAAATGCCACTAATAGTACGTTGACGGCACATTGAATTTATTAACGGCATTTATCTAAATGCCACCATGAGTTTGCTGCCACCACATTGCATAAATTAACAACGTAATGTAAACACCCCCACTAGTTCATTGTTGGCGCATTTTTTAAATTAACGGTGTTATTATAAACGCTACTACAAAAATGTTGCCAGCACATTGCATTAATTACCAACCTTTAGAACACACCAATAATATGATATACCATAATAAAAATATATAATAAATAAATTAATAATAAATATGATATAATGGATCATTATTCATATAATAATAATAATAATGTAACACAAATCACATTACATGAAAGCTCTTCTTCATGGATAATTATTTTACTTTACATTGTGTTTGTCGTTAGCTTTCCGAACATTTCTTTCATGGGTAGTTCTTCTACCAGACCAACCCAAAACAAGCAAACGACCACTAAGATTGATCCAATAACTCCACCAGCTGGAAGGTGAGAAGGCATGACATAAGAATTTCTCAAAGTGCGCCCATCATAGATTTGGAATTTTGAATGCTGTAATATAAAAAATTGCAATGCAACCATTAATATCTACCACATGAAAAGGAGTTGAGGTTAAAATATTTTAGGACGGAGAAGAATTTATACTTCTCAATATTTTAATATTCCTCAAATTATGTTACAACCAAACATAATGAACCGTACGTTTGCCGTTATATCATGTATACTATTGACTTCAAACAACTTTTTGAGATATAATTAGTCTCACCATTGTATACGTCCACCAATCCTTTGTATACGTCCGCCAGTCCTTTGAAAAATCCTGTTTTGACAACCAAAGCAAACCAATATTTTTAAAATTAGAAATCGAAGAATTTTAAAAAAGATAGAAATAGTCGAGATCACGTACAAGATCTCGACTACTACTTGAAAGTGTTGCATATTTTTCAAGCATGCATTCTTCTACGTACGTACATACCATTATCACATTAAATTTTATTCACGTCATCGAGGTAGCAATTGTTGGGTCCCTCGCATTGACAAGAAACATGTAGCCAATTAAACTTAAAACCGCATAACAATTCGTTGCGAATCTCTTCGCAGGAAGCAGTTTTTGGATATATTGACGGCCTTCCCTCGATATTAGGGATATTTGCTCTATTCGACAAGATTCCTCCACCTGCCCTGGATATGGAGGTCTATCTAGATATTTAACATATCTATGCATATCATGGGAAGACGATGAAGAGTTGGAAGAATATACTTTGGTCTTAAAGCAATAAGTTGAATCGTTCCAATAAAAGGATGTATTCACTTGCTTTTCACAGCTCAAGAAAACCATAGTAATTAGTAATGGGAAATATGGTGAGTGAAAAAATGGATGCAACCAGCTTAAATTACCAGGGATAGAAGCCTGAGAAATGACAAGTAATATTTTTAGAAGCAAGCATCCTCATTTCGGGCCCCTGACACATTTATTTTACATGAAACATAACATTAATCATTACCTGATAGACTCCGAGTGTACAAGACTTAAAACCAGCTGGACAATATTCAAAGTAATATTTCCTTGTCCTTATAAATTTTTCATCAAAGCCAAGAGCTACGATTTTGCTGCAAATTAAAGGAATTAACATTAGCTCCTCAGCATCAAAATACAACAACGTCTAGTTAAGTAGCTTAGTTCTTATCATTTTCAGTTTTACAACCAACGTAAAAGAAACATTATTTTCCCCATAATATTTTCAGTCAGAATAACAATATCAAGTTGTAATTTCTTTTATTCGAAGTATGACATGAATAACAATATTACATGATGGGTCGTCGCAGTTTGGTGGATCCTCCATTAATCGAAATGGATAGCCTATGTTTTGGATACAGCCATTAATATACTAAACACTACAAGTTTGATGGAGTAGAAAAAGAACAAAAAGGGATGTTTGTACTGTTGCAGGGAAGCTCAGAACGTATACAAAGGTTTGAATTAAAATAATGCAAATGCTACCCATTAATAACTATCGCAGACTCTGTTTCCTGCTCTGCGTCAAAGTGGAAGCCATTTCCAGCACTCCTTCTCAAAAAGCTGATTAAATGAGAGTCCAAATCTGTAAGCATGCTGGAAAGAAAGCCCAAATCTATCAAGATTGAAAGCATAGGTAGAAGATAAAAACACTCCCGCTTTCCGATTCCCAGAAATTTTGTTTTATCATCCATCAAAATAACCAAATAAACTCAAATATACAGCTAAGAAAGATGTGTTACTTTGAGAGAGAGAGAGAGAGAGAGGGCAAAAGATCATTCAGCACCTTGCAATTTGGTGAGAAAGCAAGCGCTATAGTCATCAACTCCACCGTCACTTCTCGTCACCGGCCACCAAGTCCTCCAACAACGAACAGAACAACTTATTCATGAGATCGAGAAAAAAATAAAATAAAGCATTTGGGAGAACAAATTAAAGATGGCCTAAACATGGACTCGCGACCTAGGTTTCCTATGATGGAGACCCAAATTAAAGGTCATGAGTAATTTCCACGGAATTAAGGAGATCCAAGAAAGGCATCGACATTCGGTCGCCAAGGTAGATGAATCAAGAAAAATGTTTGAGATCCAAGAAACAGAGAATAAAGCTAGAAACTACGTGAAATCTGGAACTGTGCGAAGGAGAAACTACATGAGGCGCTAATTGGCAGCGTACAAGAGGCGCTAATTGCATAATAGAGGGAAATTTGAATTTTCTGAAATTTTGAGGCAACGTATGAGGCGCCAACTTAACTTTTCACTAGTTTTTGTTTTGATAACAATATTTTAAGAGAAATTACAGAATATTCATGCATGTATACCTTAATGTAAAATTACCTTTTCTGCACCTCTATTTTCTAATTTCTTGATTATTTTTAACTCTTTCAATATTCCAATCCTATCTATAATTGAAACGTTAATATAATATTTTTTCATATTATATATAATTATATTATATAGTATACATAATAATAATATATTATTATATATTATATATAAGATAATGTTATTATAATGTTATGTTAATATTAAAAATATATATAATAATGTTATTATAATTTTAAACATGAATATTTAATTGATCATATGCTTTAAATATATACATTAACTACATTTTATCGCTTAATAAATTCTCAAAATATTCATTTTGATAATTATATTAGTAAATTAGTAATACTAATTTATATTAGTATATATGTATATTAATTATAATTTATACTTTATGGTCTTATAATAACACTTTAATACTATTAGTAATATACTTTAAGTCTATATATAAATTATTATAGAAATCAATATAGTATTAGTTATACTACACTATATAGAGAAAAACTTCCCACCGGTCTATCTATTTCTCTCCAAATAACAGCCTCCCAATGAGAAAATGCTACGTATACGTCTCATTTTATTTCCACTATAACCGCACCACATACTATTATTGCACTACAAACATACTTGACAAAAAAAATAAAAAATAAAAGAAAGCACCCCCACCAAGAAAGTATGATCCTTACCTTTTGTGCCCACTGAACTCGATGCAGTCCCTCCGTGCTTGGGTCTAGTCCTAAATGATGTATTTATGAACCAAATTGGGCAATTCATGAGACTAGGGACATGAAGGAACTAGAATCAGGTTTGAATCTGAGCGTTTGCAATTTTTCTTTTTCTAGTTTTTTTTGGGGAATTAGTAGAATCGGTCAAGTGGGAGGCTACGAAAGGTATTGATTGAATGGAACGTGTAAAAAAGTGGGAGCATTGAGGAGTTTTCTTCTTTACCTTCTCATGGGGATTTTGGGTGCGGATGAGAGCTTGAGGTGAGAGTAATTGAGAGTTTCAAATTCAGCTTAGAGAGGCGTTGGATCTAGGTGTGGCAGTGGCTAAACTGGTCTGGCACTGGCGATGGAACTGGTTTGACAAATAGCAGAGGAATTTTGGATGATGGAACAAAGAGACAAAGATGATAAGTGAAATCTTGAAATTATCGAGTGTGATAATCTTATATTCATTTGTGTAGAATTGCTGAGGTGGTGACCTATGATCAAAGGTTGTTAAACGTCTTATATCAGCCCGACCGTTCCGAAGAGGAACTGTACTATATATATCACAATTGCTACGACTAACAACCAATCAAATAAGTAGGTATTTCAAGCGATATACCAAATCGACGAAAAATCGTAGGATGTTTTGTAATGGGTGCTATTTGGGACCAAAAGTTGCCCCCAGGCAAAAACAAAATGCAACAAATACTCTTATATATATGTTGTAGTGGGCGGCTTGGGTTGATATGACTAAATAAAGTGTTCACAATTTAGATTTATGTTTTATACTCAAACACTTGGATATCTGGGTTTTAAGTAAAAAAAAAAAATCTGAATATCCAGTTACAATCTGGAAATCCGGATTGAATTCGGTTATCCACCTGAATTGAAATCCGGATATCCTACCAAACTCTCTTATTCTTCTTTTTTTAAATAGTAGTAATTTTTAAATCCAATATTTTCTCCAGTAACATTAAGATCATAGTTGTCGTATACTGAACTATTAGTTGTATCATGAATAGTTATATACTCCAAGCTTATTATTGTAAAATATTAATATTTTCTTCTTGTTCTGAATTTTTTCAAAATTAAAAATAAAAAAATTATTGAAGGCTTTTTATTGAAAAAAATTATGAAGTCGTTTAAAGCTTATCACGGCCGTACAACTCTTCCAATTGGATTACAACTCTAGAACCCTTGCCATTAAACATTTTCAGCCAAATTATCCTTCAAATATATATCCCCATGGGCCCACAGATAGTGCATCACATTCCCATTAAACATCTTCCCCATTAACACGCCTAGAGCTGTCGAATGTTTTCATAACACATAGATCGTGCATCACGTTCCCGAACAGCAACGCCTCCACACATTGCTTGATCATAACGCCGGCTAATCCCATCTCCTCTTCCACATAGCAATGTCCCCACACTGCAGTTAAAAAACACCAGCCTTCCTCCCTTAAAATCACTGCAACGTGCTCTGTTTTTCACCCTCAACACAGAGCACTTCAACTGCAGTTCAAACGTCATAGCCACGGCCCACCACGCACGATACCGGGACCATCATCAGAGGGCGCCAGAGAACAGCTCTCCACCATCAAACACTACCGTACGTAAGATTCTCTAACTCATTATTCCCTTTAGTTTAACCATTACCGTACATGATGTCCATGCAATTTAACCATTATTCTGAAAATCATTATAATACAAACGCTATTAACTCTTGTTTAATTGTTATAATACAGCCCCAAAATCGTTACCGTATATGATGCACACTTCGATTGTCCATTCTTACAGCCTCATATTCTTACAGCCTCATATTCGTTATGCACGCTATTAACTCTTGAATATCCGCTGCTGCAGCCTGCAGTGCATCGTTTACATTAATGGTTTTCACGTTCCCATTAAATATCTTTCAAAGATATTGAGATGACAGTACTATTAGAATTAAGAACCATTTATGTTCAAATCTCTTTATGTGTGGATGGCAGCACACAATAGCTCCTGCCCTTTAGCTTTGTAGAATTCATGGATTTGTGGCCTTTTTCTTCATCCCTCTAGTTGGGCATTTCTTATTGTATACTTGCTGCATGACTGAATTGTGCCCCACGCTTTGAATAAATTACCTTGTAAAAAGAATTTATAAAAATTTAGAAACTGGAAACTGAATTATTTAAACTAATTACCAAAAAATTAGTTATTGACCCTTGTTACAACACAACACAATGAGGTATGACCCATTCATTGCATAGTCATGAACAAGTAATCGGGTTGCTTGAGTTATCCTGAAGGGTACAAAGGTTGACCCAGCCCATTTATGCTCAATTTTAATCATATCATTCTGTATCGGGTTCACACGTCACTTCAAAGATTGCTAACCCTTATTTTTGGCATTTCTTAGTGAAGGAAATTGTTCTATAATCTAAATGTTATGTTGATAACCCTAGATTCTATTTTCTTTCTTTTTTCTTGTAGTTTAAAGCCGACACAAATTGAACTTGCCTTGTCTGAAGTTAGGATTTTACTGAGGTGGTGGTAGTAAAGTGCATAGATTTAAGGATTTTATAGCTCTGACTTGAATTTTTAAATTTAAGAGAATTTCTGATTTCTATCCAATGAATGTGATTAATCTTTGAATTTAGTTCTACATTAGCAAATGCAAGTTTTGACTTAATTGTTGGAATTGGAAAAGATCAAGAATATTCTAGTGTCTTCCAGAATTTATCATTGGATGTAACGGGAAAAGATAGTGTCTTCCACAATCTTTGCTGGTTTTCAGTGGCAATAAGAGCGTACATGGTTTATATGATTTCTTGTTAAATTATAGGTTAGTACATTGTTAATTAAGTTTCTAAAAGATTACTATTTTAGTAACTTGATTTTTCAGATCATACTATATTATCAGTGTAAATGGTTTTCTTCATGTTTCTTATGTCCATTATCATGTTGCCAAATTTCACTCCTTTTTCTTATGGTTTTCTCCAGATCTTTCTTGACCTTCTTAGCTGGTATGGATGTTCCTTTATTGTGTTCACCTGTACCATTTCAGAATGCTGCTCTATCTACTCCAGAGGTATGTATAAAATATGTGAACTAGGGGTTCCTCTGCCAATAATGGTCAGCATATAAATAGGTGTTATGGAAGTTCAAAACATGCTCAAACCATAATATTGGGCCATTCTCTCATCTAGATTGCCAAGTCGGCGTATCTAGTTGTTGCTTTATATCATACTTTTTGCTCTGCCCATGTCTGGTTTTGTTTCAAGCATAATTCTCCAAACCCATATTGCCATTGCAAATGCTAATTGTTGTCAAAAACCTGCATTGCTGCTTTTACTATATATTACCAGTAACTCGTTGCCAATGCGATACTACAGAAGCAGAAAGTTGTTTGACATGAATGTTCTATTACTTGCATTTATTCAGTGTACGAACATATAAATGCTAGGAACACTTCTAGTCAACAAGTATATGTTAACAAAAACACAAATATATGCTGTTATTGCTCATTGCTGTGAAACATATTATTGAAATTTATTGTTATAAAACCTTTTTTCCTTTTGGTTTGCAGGTAAAGTGCATGGAGTGGAAAAGAGCAGATCATCCTAAAGAATCCAGTGACGGTGGTGAACATGTGCTCGGTTCATCTGCTGGCCTCTGCTATAGCATTGAAATCAAGGATGCATATCTTCCACCATGGATTATACGTAGTATGTGTGCAGTAATGGGTTCTGAAGAGGGCCCAAAACTTGAAGAGGGCAGCTCTCCACATGATGAAACCAAAGTCTACTGCCCCGAGAGGACCATGACCAAAACAATGTCTCCAAAATCAAAATGATTCATATATTGTAATATTTTATTTTATAATGCAATTTATAAATACAAAATAATGTAGTGAATTATATTGTGTGTTGCATACATTTTTACATGATGAATATTGTATATATTTTCTTTTGCATGCATTTAGTTAAAATGGTAATTAGTTTCTAACTTTAGTTATTTTTTACATAAAGTTTTCTATTTTGATATATTTTTATTATTATGGACCATGTTCAATGCATTATGTTTTTTAATATGATTTTTTGAAATATATGCTTGTAAATTTTTTTTAAATTAAGCTTTTCAAGATTAATTTTTATTTTTTTGCAAAAATTTAATAATATATAGGCTTGTCTATTTATTAAAAAAAAAAACGAAGAAAAAAGAGAAAACCTGGGTTTAGTGCGGAACCCAGATTCCGGGTTTTAAAGAATCCGAATTCATCTGGGTTCCAACCCGAGTCATAACCCGGCTAATCTGGGCCAGACCTGGTCCAAGTTTGAAATCCAGTTTTCGGGTTGGTCATACCCGGGTACCCGGTCCAGAACCCGGATTAACAATCCTACTCTACTATAATTCTATTGAACCTCCCTCCCTCCCTCTCTCTAGAATTGGAATGCGATATATGATATTTACCGGTAGGGTATCTCAGAAATTCAACTAATTAAGATTTTGTGGATATTTTTGTATCATTTAAATAAGTTTTTATTATTATTTATTTTACTACCAATAAATTTATAATAGCTTTCACTACTGAGGTTATATATTCTTATCAGTGTAACAATATATACACAGGTGCATTTATCAATTACCGGTGTTTCATTGATCAATTTTCGACATTTTGTAAATGCCGCTAATGGTATATAATTATTACCGGCGTAACACTATAAACGCCGGAAAAGTTCTTATGCTAAATATTATTACCGGCAGTATAATATAAACGCCGACAAACACGGTTAATATAACGACATATAATCAATGAATTATTGGCGTTTGTTTAAACGCCACAAAAAACATATATTATTACCGGCGTAACAATATAAATGCCGGGAAACTACTAATTTCCTGGCGCATCATTACTATCTTTGCGGCGTTGTTATAAACGCTGCCAAAGCTATATATTATTACCAGCGTAAAAATTTAAATGCCGGGAATCTCAATAATTTCCAGACGGAAACATTAAGCGCCGGTAAATTTATATATCTACCGACGCATAAACAAATGCTGCACATAGAAACGCCACCAATTTTGCTTTTTTTTGTAGTGCGAGAGTTTGGATATGTATGATTAACTGCATATTTATATGGATCATTGGATCATGACATATATATGAAAATCCCTGAAGGATATAAAATGCCTGAAACTTCTAATCTGAATACATCCAAACGCACGTGGAACAAGCTATTTTCATATATTTTTAGTATCCATTGCAGTTTATATAGATGATTTAAATGTCATTGAGGCTCCAGAAGAGCTCATGAAAACTGCACATATTTGAAATATAAATCTGAAACCCTTGCGACTTTAAGGGGGAGATGAATGAAATTATTAATTCTGAAATACCATCTCTTAAATACAATTAGTATTTCAGATTCATATTACGGTTTTTTAAGAAGTGTGCATTATTAAAAGGAGAAACAAAATAGAGCACACAGAACATCTACCAGAAGATAGAAACACAAATATGAATATTTGTGAAATATTATTTTATTATATCGAAGAAAAATTATAGAAATTTGAGGCACTTCACCTCATTCTTTAAACGCTCTTGTTCTTCAAGAATCTGCATGGCATCTTTATCTAAAGGTGTAGGTAATCGAAAAGAAGATTTAAGTAAGGATTTTAAATTCCTATTCTCTTACTTTATTGCTCCTATCTTCATGTTGGACTCCAGAAGAAGTCGTTGAAGGATAGAAATATTCTCGTGGAGTTTGTCAACCCCACAAGTTTTGGATTGCAGTCGCTGAGAAAATGTGACAATGGATAATGAGTATCGGGTATCGAGACTCACAAACTCATAGATAGTTTCATTATCTGACTTATTAGTTAGATCATTATTGTACTACATAATAGCACCTACTGTAGAAGCAGAAATAACTGATGAACGAGGTGCAAAATACCTTATATATTGGTCATGAGAAGATTGCTGAGTCATTGCAGAGTAAGAATGCAGAAAGAGATTGCAGAGTAAAAATGCAGAAGGAGATTGCAGAGTAAGAATGCAGTATAATTACAGAAAAGTGAAGAAGATGAGCTGAATATCTTTTTTATAGATAAAATTATGACAAAGCATTTCTATTACTTCACAGCATCTCTTGTGAAACATCTCTATACAAGAGACAAGAAATGTAGCATCATAACTCTGCTGCGCCTGACAGCTACAGAAGAGCTGAAAATCCTGCAGTGCTTGTCTGGTCTAAAAAGCTGGCCACCGTTTTTGTTGAAAAATGAGGTTAGCAGCTTACTTTTGATGAATTCTCCACTAACTGTTATTTATAAGAACTCTAGAAAAGCACAACTCCAGAAGAGTAGTGAATTTAATATTAAAATGATCTTGAATCAATATGGTAAATTTCACCATATGTGATTATTTTATCAACATAGATCAAGTCCACAATTAGTTGGATATACAGATGTGAATTATCTTTCAGATCCACACAAAAAGATCATTGCAATTCATGAGAAGAAAGATGAAATTGATGTCAAGAAGATACGGTCAAGTAATAATCTGACAGATTTATTCACTAAAGTATTACCATTTGCAACATTTAAGAAGATTGTGCAAAACATTGGAATGCAGAGACTTGAAGACCTATTATCATGCACTTTTTAGGGGAAGTAATGTCTTGAAAACTTGTGTTGATTGTACTTTTTTTCCTTCGCTAAGGTTTTATTCCATTGGGTTTTCCTTTGCAAGGTTTTAATGAGGCAATCCTAAAGCACTTGGCGGTACACATGAATACTGTACTCTTTTTCTTTCGCCATTGGTTTTTTCCGATATGATTTTTCCTTGGTAAGGTTTTAAGAGGCAT
This sequence comes from Carya illinoinensis, assembly GCF_018687715.1. Taxonomy (NCBI): domain Eukaryota; kingdom Viridiplantae; phylum Streptophyta; class Magnoliopsida; order Fagales; family Juglandaceae; genus Carya; species Carya illinoinensis. Next base: position 31,168,285 of record NC_056765.1, read on the forward strand.
ATTCTTTAAATATGGTCATCCAAAGGGGAAGTGTTATAAACCAACTTGTATTGTATGACCACATTTAGCCGTCATTATTGACCAGGCCTTAGCCATCAATTAAGACCTTTGTATCCCTATATATATGGGCATATTTTCTTAGTTCAGTTATCAATAATAATGAAAACCTCTCTGAGCTCTCTCTCTCTCTCTCTCTCTTTTCATTGATTTCACAACAGAAGGCTTTTAAAGCTAGCGGTACTGCTATTTTCATTTCTTGGACGTTGCTATTGGAAAAGAGATATGAGAATCTAAGTTCACATGGTACCATAAAAGAAATGCCAATGAAAGCGCGAAGTAGTCATGTGCTAATTTCATGGAGGTTGCCTCTGGAAAAGATCAGGGATGACAATCTACTTCCGATGTGTTTATTGATAAGACTGTTCATCCGGGCCGGAACCCGGGTAACCCGGATTCTGGTTACGGGTTTCAGCCTGGATCAAATCCGGGCCGAAACCCATAGTTTAAAAACCAGATATATCCGGTCCGGACCCGGGTATGAAATCCGGGTTCCGTATTCATAACCCGGCATAACCGGATTTGTATAAAAGGCAAAAAAAATGTTCTTACCAATTTCAATTTGAATCCGTGACCCCGACCCTCTCTCTCTCTCTCTCTCTCTCTCTCTCTCTCTCTCTCTCAAAACCTATGAAACCCTAGCCACCGCCGTGGTGATCTCGATGGTTACTTGATGGAGAGGAGCAGCAGATTCGAGTACACTCTCTCACTAATGGCTTGTGGATGCTCAGCTTTGAGAATCATCTCTTCATCGGCCAAACTAGCCAATCTAAGATCGCAGTACACCTCTTCGCCCACCAACGCACTCATACCCATCTCTCACCGACATCCATCCGAGCCTTCTAGACCCGGTAATTAGTTCTCACTTGTCCAGAAATTTTTGTGCTACTAAATTAGAGTTTTTGGTTGGATTCTATCTGACCCTTTTGGTTTTTTGTCTCTCTTTTGCAGCTAAAGTCAGTAACTTCACGTGTATGAGTTCAACAAGCGTGATCGTGGAAGCCCTGCCTACCTACGATTGGGCCATAAATCGGTCAATGCCTGGTAATTTTTGGTTCCATCGGTATGGTTCTCTTCCTCTATTCCTTATTTTCAGCAACTTGAGGAAGAAAGAAAGTTTTTTGGCATATTTGGTGTGTTTATTCTTTGTTTTAGTTATTTTAATTTGGTGTTCTGATTGGATTTGCTGTGTTAGAACTTTGGTTGGTATGGATCCATGGGTCTTTGACTAGCCTTCTTTCTTTGTTCATTTTTTTTTTTTAGTTTCTGATTAGGAAGTTTGGGTTGGATCTGGTTACTTTGATGATTAGATTTCTGGATTTTCTTCCTTCAATTATCTGTGGGTATGTATGAAACATAAACGATTTTGTGTTTTTTTTTTTGTTTTGTTTTGTTTTGGGGTCAGTTAGTGTTCTCCGAATGGAAAATGAAAATTTCCATTTGGGTTCATCGTCTTGATGCTCCTCTCTCTCTCTCTCTCTCTCTCTCTCTCTCTCTCTAAACCCCTATCTCTAATTAACCTATGTGGCATTTTTTTTTTGGTCAGAAATGGAATTTTTCTTGATGGGTTTCTACGATTTTATTTCCGTGTGGAAGTCACCAGTTTTGAGCAAAACAAAAGGCTGTAATACTTTGACTATGTTAAAGAAATGTTAACACAAGTAATTGTGTTGAGGGTCAAATAGATAATGTTTGAATGTTTGATAAGTATTTATTTGTGTCTGCATACGAAGTCCAGAAAATTTTAGGGGCCAATGCATGTAAGGTTCGTGTGCTTATAGGAGAATTACATCCGTTTCTAGGTTCTGTTGCTTATAGTTGCAAAGATATGTCCATTATCAGCTTCTTGGATATATGATTTTCAGTTTCATATAACTGGCAAAATAACAGAGACCATATTGTAGCTTTTTTGTGTCTTAATACGGTAGTAGTTCTTAAAATCTCAAATGCCTTTTATTTTTAATTACTTGACAGGAAGAAGATGGAGTATGTTAGCAGAGGTCATGTTTGTGAGTAGTCAAGCAAGTTTTGAGAATTGGTAAATATATTTTGAAGGTGGTTATGGCATTTGGATATCAATTGTCTGTCTCAAGGGCAACTTACTGGTCAAGTTGGCTCCCCACATTCTATACCATGTACATCATTGATGTTGTAAAACTACCGTGTTTTGTCAATCATTTAAATGGGTTCAGCTATCCCTATCTCTTTTCATTTTATCATTTGGGTGGTACAAGACTTGTTAGATTCAGATTAATCATATTGTCTCTCTTATTCTTTACAGGCTAAGGACCAAGAGCTGATTTTTTAAATCCAAATGTTGATTTTTAACCTTTGAACAGGTTTTTTCTTTCCATGACTTGTGCTAATCTACTAGTTTCCCCAACTTAATAGGGTTTGTAGGATGTGTTGCTTTCAGATTTATGCCATTTTCATTCTATTTTATTTTTTGCAGGATCACGTTCATGCCAATCGCTTTGAAGTTGCTATTTGGTGTGGAAATTAAATCACTGATTTTGTAATTCATATATTGTAATTTAGTATTTTGTAATGTAATGTATAAATAACAAATAATATAATATGTAGTGGATTGTATTATAATGCATGCATACTTGCATAGATGAATATTGGAATTTTTTTTTTGTTTTACATGCATTTTTATTGTGAGGCAAATTAAGTGGAATTTTGATATAGGAGTTGATATTTTTCAACCTCTAAAGTGCACAATTAAATTTATTCTTTTGTTTTTTATAAAAAAAATCAGAGCTACATAAGAAAATATTGGACATAAATTTAGGCTTTTATATGGGTTTAAAAATAAAAAAGAGACCCGGGTTCAATCCGGAACCCAGAATCCGGGTTTTGAAAACCCGGATCTATCCGGGTTCCGGCCCGTTTCTGACCTGGGTTAACCTGGTCCGGGTTCCGGCCCGTATTTGAAATTCAAGTTTACCCAGATTCTCAAGTCGGAACCTGGATGAATAGGCCTATTTATTGATAATAAGTTAGTAAGATGATAAGACCTTCAAGGATAATATTTTCTCATCATCGGCCTAAACAATTAAAATAGGTAACCCAACGATGTGGATGCCTCCTTTGATAACTAAGCAGTTTTGATTGTTGACATAGAGCCCCTAGTACCTGCCAAACCAATATTGGGTTTGACTGGGGGATCTAAAAGTTATGATCAATGTGAGGGAAAATATGTAACACCTAACGAACCCAAAGGCCCATTCAAAAACCACGAGTGGCCCATCAGCGAATACTCTACGGGATATGTGACCTTGCCCAAGTAGAGTACGGCCCAACAGAACCTGTACCAATGGGATGGGCTATTGCTCCCATTATGACTCGGTTGGTAAGGCAGGTTGCTCACACACACACCGGACAATTCGTTCGTTCCCTTCCAAGTTCCAACCATAGAAATGTCGGGAAATTTCGTTCGAACGTTTCAATATTTTTAAGAGTCTGTTCAAAGATTTGACTAGCGGCATGGCTATATGCTCGAAAATGAATTATTATAAATTGATAGTAATTTGTTATAATATTATATCAAATTATAAAATAAATTTAAGGTATTGCATATATTTACATAAATTTTTGAATTTTATTTTTATAAAATCTTTTTTTTTTTTTTCCGAAATTGTGGTCTCTGATCATCTCCTAGTTGGCAGTAGCTGTTGAAACCACAAGCTCCACCGCCTGTACCTTCCGTTATGTCTGAGCAGATATTAGAAGGTATGAAGTTCGACATTGGGATCCAATCCAAAGGCCAACTCGTGGAATTCGAAATATTATGGCCTTCTGGGTATACATAATGCCTAAAAACTCCATCATATTCAAGAATCACTGTATAAAAGTCTTGCGTAGATCCGGCATTCGATGATATCATCTTAAGTATGCTTTCGTTTACTGCTGCAACGTATATAGAACCAGACTGGTTGAAGACGACCGGAAAACCACTGCCCACAGTTTCGCATGACCAATAATTAGAATTAGCAGAGTCCAATGGAAAATCTATAGTTTGAAGCATAAGATTTCCAACCGATTGCAGTGAGAACTGGAATCTTCCGTTTGAGTAATTCGTTTCCGAGTAACGTGCAACAAGTTTTCCGAGCCGACCAATAGTGTTTGTGGGTAATATTGTATCAGTTGGACGATTAAAACACTCCCACAAATACACAGAATTCTGGGTTGCCAGCACCAAGTTTCCGCTGTCAAGCATTGCTGCATAGGCAACACCTGAACGCGCTATATCAGCTCCCTATATCTCTCTGCCTTCTGGGTCCTTGAGCATAAATTGGCCGTCTATGGTAAGCTCAACTTTGGATTCTCTTGGCACTAGATTATTTCGATTGGCTGCCTAGACAATGGTTCTTTCTGTTATTTTGCTGAACCAGATGGCTAGTAGATAACCTCCATTTCCAATCCGTTGGAAGCCAAAAGAAAAGCCACCAGAAGGCGATGCCCAGGAAGAACCGTCGTCCTGCGCTGTCAAGGATGAGCCTAAGGATTGGTTTCTGTAGGTTTGAGCTGAGGTAGAACATGCCATCATCAACAGAAGAAGAAGCAACGACCTGGGGAGAAGATTTGGCAATGCTAAAGCCATGGTCTGTTCAAGTTTGTATTTTTCAGGAGATGATTAGTTAGACGGATTAATAACAGTTGAAAGATATACTGGACATGAATACATTAGTTCCCTTCCAACCATGGAAAGAACTCAAACTCAAACAGGATACCATGTTAGGAAATTTCATTTGAATGTTTCAGTATTTTTAAGTGTCTTCACACATTTGACTAGCGACATGGCAAGACAAGTCGTTTCCAACGCCCACTTTTTGACAATTTGTTCTGTTTTTTAACTAAAATTTCTGAGAAATGCATCACATGTTTGTACAAGATTGGACTCCATAAATTATTAAATTGCAATATTAGTAAGAACATAACCATAAGAATGGGATATGAAAACCATTTCCTTAAAAGTAGTATATTGATGCGATTATTAGAAACGTTTGAATAGGGAAATCCAAGTTGTACCCTTGCCATTGTTGGGTCGAATAGGTACATTTTAGTGGTCTCTCAGTAATTAAAATATTACACATTCCCACAATCATTTTTGTTTTTTAGAAAAATATTGAGACTCTGATGATGAGTTCTCAAACATTTTTTACTCAATAATTAAGTAGGTGTTTTTTTATTAATATTGTCAATTATTTTTAAATTCTTAAGAATATAAAAAAATACATAAAAATAGGCAGTTTGCCTTGTCGGGAGCATCCCTTGATAGAAATTCTCTGTGACTGTAGTGAGACTCTTTTTTTAAAATAACATAACGTGAACAATGTTATGATTAAGATGCAAAAAAAATTCAAAATATTAAATATCTCAATTCTAAAATTTTAGACATCACATGGCAAATTTTATATCAATGCTGGCCTTCGCATTTAAAAAAAAAAAAAAACCAAAAAAACAAAAAAAGAGAAAGGAAAGAGAAAGAGAAAAAACATGTGTCCATATTGTAAGCATGCGTGCATTTTGGGGCATTCAAGATTCAAGAATTTACGCAAGAAGTGGACCATAGGCAGTGCTTGGTACTCCAAAAGTCTATTAACGCAATTACGTTCATTTTCAAAAGTACTCAAAGAATCGTTTGGAAGAATTCTAGCAAGTAATGTGTACGTGAACATAAATGTGCCGATTGAATAAAAGATTAATTGGGTGTATGCAGGATATGAATGGTCCAGGTAGTTTCGATGACAATATACTTGCATTTAGGCCTCATTTAGATAACTAGTTTAAATGAGATGAGATAATATATTTTAAATAGTAATAAAATTTTTTAATTAAGATAAGAAGAAATAGTTCGTAAAAAAAAATGTGTGTTTAGATAATGAGATTAGATGAGATAATTTTTAATTTTTGAGATTTGAAAATAGTGTGGATCCTACTATTTTAATTTTTAGCCAAATTGTATACTGTTCCCATACTTTTATGTTATTCACACACCATTCACTCATTATTTATTTACTATTCATGTCAGTTTTTACTATTTATTATTTTTTATTTAAGTAAATATTTTTAAAATTTTGAGACAAAATATAATATGTTTGGATAGAAAAAATTACTACACAACATAGATGAGATGAAAGGAAAATAAACAAAAATAGATTCTCCATTTTCTTACCGTGCATGATTTTCATGGTACATGCACGAAAAAGATGAAATATAAAGTACCATGCTTTGAAACCGGGCGTTAATTTTACATGTGCACTGTTTTTGAACAAATGGTTCTCCATTTTATCCTAAAAGAAAGAAAGAAAAAAATAAAGAAAGATAGACAAAAGGTAAATGATAAAAAGAGTCTGTTTGCCTTGTCGAGAGTATCCCTCGGTAGAAATTCTCATTGACTGTAAGGCCACCATTTTTTAAGAAACATAACGTGGACAATGTTATAATTAATTAGGATGAGAAAAAATAAAAAATGTGGAATATCTCAATTCTAATAATTTAAACACCACATGGCAAATTTTATATGAATGCTAGCCTTCAAAGTGCATTTCCTTTTAAAATAAAAATGAGAAAGAGAAAAAGCATTTATAGATGTAAGCATGCGTGCATTTTGGGGCATTCAAGATTGAAGAATTTTCTAAAGAAGTGGACCACAGGCACTGCATGGTACTCCAAAGGTCTATTAACTCATTTACGTGCATTATCAAAACAACTCAATCGTAATATTTCTCACTCACTCATCTTTGGCCGGGAAAAGTCGTAGAAACTTCTCTCATTTGCTTTTCATCTTGAAAACTTAGAAGAGGTATTCCCTTTCAAAATAGTTGGGATCTATAGAGATACGTGTAAGATTTAGGTGCGATTTGAATAGTGAGTTAATATAAATATTAAAAGTTGAATAAAATATTATTTTTTTAATATTCTTATTTTTTAAAATTTGAAAAAGTTAAATTGTTTATTATATTTTATGTAGAAATTTAAAAAAATTATAATCATGAGATAAAATAAAATAATATGAAATGAAATACTTTCACTATCAAGACAGGGCCTTAGTTTCCATATGCCAGGGGCATGAATATGTGTTGCCCTGTTATTTCTGATGTAAGGGCTACTGTTTATGAGTAACAAGAGATAAATCTAATTGGAAATGATAACTTACAATTCTTGATCTTTTACAACTCTATATTAAATGAGGAGAATATCTTCCTGCCAGTCACGCCGGTCTAATTTGAAAAACGGCATCCAATAAAATCATGCCATGTAGACACCTCATTGCCATACCATGTGATCGCAATGCATTCAACCTAGTATTCCTAACTTCCCTCCCCCGACCTCTCCTCTCCCCTCTCCCCTCTCCCTTCTCCCTCGAGCCCCTCCCCCTCGAGCCCTAGCCCTCCTCGTTCCCTCCTGCGACGTCTCCACCATCCTCTCCCTCAGTCGAGCCCTAGCCCCTCACCCCCTCACCCCCTTTCTTCCCGATTCCTGTCAGTTGAGCCCTAGCCCCTCACCCCCTCACCCCCTTCCTTCCCGATTCGTCTCAGTCGAGCCCTAGCCCCTCACCCCCTTCCTTCCCGATTCCTCTCAGTCGAACCCTCACCCCCTCACCCCCTTCCTTCCCTCACCCCCTTCCTTCCCGATTCCTCTCAGTCGAACCCTCACCCCCTCCTTCCCGATTCCTCTCCCACGAGCCCTAACCCTCACCCCCCTCCTTCCCGATTCCTCTCCCTCGAGCCCTAACCCTCACCCCCTCCTTCCCGATTCCTCTTCCTCTACAACTGCCCTAACCCCTACCCCTTCCCTCCCATCGAACCAGAACAGAGCCCCTGATACGAAATACCATTTGTTTCTCATTGTTGGGTTTGTTGATACTTCTGATTGCTAGCTCCTTTCCTTGTTGTATTTGTACAATCATTTCCATTTTCTATATTTGTTTGCATTTGATTTATGCTTAGGATGAATGTTGAACAGCCGTGTTCGTGCTTGTAGTTGTAGATTTTATATAAATTTTCTATACTGTATTTTGTTTGTAAGAGCCCAATAATTTATTTTATATGGATAGAATAGATGGTTTTAGCAATCCCCAAAGGATTTCCCTTATATTGGTGGTAGTTGTTGAACATAAATTTGGTTGTTTTGTTGAGCTTTTTCTGGTCCATGGATGTGGGTTTTGTACATGCTCTGTTCAGTTGCTTCCAAAACTCAGGTGCAAAGTCATTTATTTGTATATGATATATCAATCATTATCTGTTTGTGCAAGTAAGATAAACTGTTGTAGTCTTCGTCATTTATTTGTATATGATATATCAATCATTTTGCCATTTGAGTGTGAATCTTCTTATGGAATCTGTTTAATTCATTCAATCACTGTTAATTTACTTTGAATACTCTTTCAATTAGCCTGGTACTTATTATTTAGCAGAAGGACATTTGTTTGGTCATGTTCTTTGAATCTTCTGTACTAATTAAGGTAACTTGTGCTTTGGTTGTATATGATATATCAATCATTATCTGTTTGTGCAAGTAAGATAAACTGTTGTAGTCTTGGTCATTTATTTGTATATGATATATCAATCATTATCTATTAAGCATATGGCATCAGATTCAAGATTACAATAATAACTTATAATGGCTTTACAGATCGACTGAATGTGAGACGAAATAAAACCCAAAACGTAATAGATCTGAAAACAAGATGAACATAAATCTGGAAACAAGAATTTATTGGATGCAAAACCGACCATGTGCGACGGGCTGAGGCTGAAGTGTGCGATGTGATTTTTGGGCCAGAAGTGAATGCTACGACGGGCTGAGGTGGAGGTTGCGACGGCGTGAACTGGAGGCTGCGACGACCTGAACTGGAGGCTGCGACGGGCTGCAGTGCGACGGACGACGTGAGTGAAGCCAGTTCAGTTGAGGGAACTGGGAACGATTTTCCCTCTGTTTTTACAAAATCTATTGGGCTATCTCCTGTCGTGTGCTGCATGGAATTAAGATGAAGCCCGCTGACGTGTCGGGCTGTTATTGGTTGCCGTTTAAGTGTTGAGAACGGCATGACCGTTCCGAAGAGGAACTGTTAAATGAGAGTAGTTTTGTAAAATTAAAATTTAGGGTTAATGAAGTGTTATGCTTATATTAATTAAATGTGAAATGAGTTGTAAGAGATTTGACGAACCCATCAAAAGTGCCTTCTACTCCTAATATCGAGTCGTAGATCATGTATAATTATCCAATTGTGATTGGTGATAACATGACCTCACAAACCCATCAAAAGTACCTCATAGTCCTAATAATTATTATAATAAAAAATTATATGTACAGTTACTTTTATATATTTTTTATACATATCATTAATGTGGTTGACTATGTATTAAAAAAAATTCAGGTAGCCAATTATATCAATGTAGTACATAAATAATATACAAAAGTGACCGTATGTAACAATACTACTCTAAAATCAATGCATCAAGTTCTTTATTACAATCTCCCCTGAAATTTAAGTTGTAAGCATAAGAAGTAATTTGATCTGCATAACATCAATTGATGTCATTAGAGATGAAAATCAAAGATAAAGTCAAAGTCATATAAACCACAAAACTAAAAGTGGAACTAGACAAAACCAGAGTAAAGCAAGTAATTTGACAGAAAGTACTAAATTTTGTGCACAATAGAGTTCTTCTACATATAACTTCCCGCTATTTACGCAACTTCCGCACACCACCAGCCCACGTGGCTTTTTTTCCCGGAAACAAAAAAAAAAAAAGATGAGCTGAGTTAGAACTCAAAATCAAACAGGATACCATGTTAGGAAATTTCATTTGAATGTTTCAGTATTTTTAGGAGTCTTCACAGATTTGACTAGCGACATGGCAAGACAAGTCGTTTCCAACGCCCACTTTTTGACAATTTGTTCTGTTTTCTAACTAAAATTTCTGAGAAATGCATCACATGTTTGTACGATTGGACTCCATAAATTATTAAATTCCAATATTAGTAAGAACATAACCATAAAAATTGGATATGAAAACCATTTCCTTGTTGGAATAGACTATTTTGGTTGTTTTTTTTTTTTTGATAGAAAATGCTTCACTGCATATATTCATAAACGAAGTTACAACTGTGACTTAACAAACTGGAAAACCAGACCATAAGCCAACTAACGCATCTGCTCAGGAGCTTCCCCGTCAACAAATTTCTTTGTGACGGACATTGTCTAAAACTTCTACACCTCCTCTCTTGACAACAGTCAAAGGAGAAAGCTCTCTGTTAAAACAGAGACAAACGACCTCTCTTCCGAAGAAGAGAGGTACACCCACGCTCCATCCTCCCAAGGAGGAGGAGTACAACCACACTCTCTCCTCCTAAGAGGAAGAGTACCAACACCTACATTCCTCCAACAGAGGAGTAGGACAAAACCCACATTCCTTATAAAAAGGAGTGGGACACCAGCCAGTCAATATATTATTTATAATAGCTAAAACAAAATAAAAACAAAAACAGAACAACAAAACCAAAACAGTAAAGGGCTGTGCAAAACAGAAAACCCAGCCCAATACCAACGGCCCAACATCCCCGTGGAGGCCCAAACCGAAGAGGCGCCCAAATCGGACTAGGGTTTCTTCGTTAACTTCCGCCGCCCCTTCTTCCTTCTCTGTTCCTGTGCAGCGTGAGCTGCTGCTGCCGATCACCACCACACGGCACGGGAAAACCCACAATGCCTAGATTAGCCCCTCAAAACCGTCGGCCAGAAACAGATTGAGAAACCAGCAGCCCCACCGTTTACGAAACCCATCACTCTGTTTCGAAACAGAGTATCAAGCCTCTTGCCGTCGAACCACCCCGCCGTATCCTCGCCTCACCATAGCCCATCGCCGTCCGCCTTGCGTCAACACGAAAGAGTAGCTCGCTTCTGACCCATCCAAAAACCTCCTATCTGTTTTTGGACCATATACGTGGATACACGTGGATCATATGGGCTGCTAGAGACACACGGACCGGCTAGGGTTTCATCTAACTCCTCCGCCGCCCCCTTCTTCTTTCGTACCAGATGCTGTGCAGCACCGATCAACCATGCCGACCACACGACTCCAAGCACACCGATCGACTGCCGAAATCAGAGAGAAGGAAGGCCAGCCGTCGTGATCCAGGACCTCTGCTCGTACCATCAATCCTCTGTTAATACAGAGCAGATCGCTTCTTGCCGACGAGCAGCCCTGCCGTGGCCCCGCCTCACCTCACCATAGACCTTCACCGTCGGCCTTGTGCCGTCAAAAAAGGATGGCCAGCCTTTCACCCCTGTCCAGATCCTCCACCTTTGGCAGAACCATCGTGCCTCTGTTATGAGGTTGCGAAAGATTTCGCCTTGGGCGGTTCCGTAAGAGAGCAAGAAACTAAGCCACCGAGAGGGGAGGGAGGGAGAACAGAGAGGTGATTCAAAAACAAATCATCTGGACCTCAAACCCTAACACCTTCCGCCACAGCTCCACAGCCCTGAAGACCAGAGACCCTCCCACCTTATTAGCCACACCAGATCTAAACTAACGAGGAACTGGAAAAACAAAAGAGAAATAACTAACAAAACAAGGAAAGGAGCGGGTGGGAGGGAGGAAGGAGCCGAAGCTCCCACCTCCCTCCGGGGAGATTTTCTTTTTGAGGTTCTAGAGAGATGGGGGAGTTCCACTTTTCTTATATATATGTTCGCTTGGTCTTCGACTATTTTGGTTGTTAGTAGTTGCACTCTTGCCATTGTTTGGTCGACTAGGTACATTTTAGTGGTCTCTCGGTAATTAAAATATTACACCTTCCCACTATCATTTTTGTGTTTTTTGAGAAGCAAAATGCAGGGGATCCCACTAGAGCTTTCCGCTCTTTTTTTTTTTTTTTGGATTTTTTCCCTTAATGATTAAAAAAATATGATTCAATAATATTATAAAATCCTTTTATTTTTAAAAATATTTTAAAATGTCAAAAATGATGTAAAAAAAAAAAAAATAGCGGGAGCTCCAGCAGTAGGCATAGCACGTCCCTTTAGATAAATACTTGAGATTTTGATAATAGATTCCAAGCATTTTTCTCGATAGTATTTTTTTTTACTTAATAATTAAGTAGGTGTTTTTTACGTGATATTGTGAATTGCTTTTAAATTATTAAGAATATAAAAAATTGCATGAAAAAAAGGCAGCTTGCCTTGTCAGGACAATTCCTTTTTTTTTTTTTTTTTTTTTTTTTTTTTTAAATAACACAACGTGGACAATGTTATAATTAAGATAAGAAAAAATTGAAAATGTGGAATATCTCAATTCTAATAGTTTAGACACCACATGGAAAATTTTCTATCATTGCTGGCCTTCAAAGTGCATTTTCTTTCAAAAAAAAAAAAAAAGAAAAAGAAAGAAAAGAAAAAGAAAAAGAAAGAGAGAGAGAAAAAACATTCATCCATGTAAGCATGCGGACATTTTGGGGCAGCCAAGAATTTTTCTAGAAGTGGACCTGGATTACCCAATAGGCACTGCATGGTACTCCAAAAGTCTATTAAGTATTTTAACTCATTAACATGCATTTTCAAAACAACTCAATCGTACTGTTCTGCTCCCTCGTCTTTCACTTGGAAAATTTGCAAAAGCTTCACTCCTTTGCTTTTTCATCTTGAAAACTCAATGAATTGTATAAGTTACTAGAGAAATAATGTTTTTGCAAATAAAATAGAATTGAAGTAGAACCTTCTATGCCAAAATTAAAAAGAATATTCTTACTAATTATCCTTTTTATCATTATTCTCTTGAAATGATGTGGTTTTAAATAATTGGAGATTATTTATTATATTTCGCTTGAAGACTATTAATGACACATTAAGAAATGTTGAGAAGATGATGATAAAAGTGATGCGAAGTAGAATTTTCCAATTAAAAAAAGTAGAATCTTTTATTTGGAAAAATTTTAGGTTTTCTACATCACACCGCACACCCGTACTTGGAAAACCTGGTCTGGAGCCACGTCATAGTTTGAAGAGCAAACCCCTTTCCCCATTCTTCTCTCTTCTCTTTCTTGGTTTCAAAAATCAACTTTTTCCCCTCTTTCCCATCTGTTACCTCTCTCTCTCTCTCTCTCTCTCTCTCTCTCTCTCTCTGATGCTTCTCTCTTCTCTCTCAGTTTCAAATCCACTCATCCCTCTCCCCTCGTTGCTTCTCTCTCTCTCTCTCTCTCTCTCTCTCTCTCATAATTACAAGTGAAACATAATAAATAGTCTCCAATCATTTAATATTACATCATGAGATAATGAGAGGATGATGGTAAAATGGATGATGAGTAACATTACTTTTTAAAAAAGCAAAACTCATTCATAATGAAGACAATTACACAAATCCATAGCAGAATAATTAGAAGGCGGCAACAAAGAGAACTCTAGAATGAATAAAGTCTAGACAATAATGCCACCATTTTACAGTATCTTCAACAAAATAAGTATGGCAGGCAAGTAAGTGAGCAGCTTTATTCTCTTGGCGACCAACATGGAGGACATGATACATAACAAACCCAAGAAGAAGACATTGAATTTCTTCAACCACTGACTCATGCCTAAATAAATTGGGTTCTTCAAAACAAATTGCTTCAATAATAGTTAAAGAATCCATTTCTAGAATCAAATTAGTCACACCCAGATGCAGAATCAATTGTAGACCCTTCAGTGATGCTAAGGTTTCAATATCATCAACTTCAAACACTCCATGTTCCTTTCAACTGGAGGCCGTCAAAGTGGTTCCTTGAGTATCTCTTAAAATAACTCCAATACCAGTCGACTCAAAAAAATGAAAAGAATGCACCATCAGAATTAACCTTCAGTGTACCTTGAGGAAGGGCTTTCGACGCATGCGTAGTCCGCCCTCTCATTGAAGACGAAGCCCTAACTGATGGTTTATAAATAGCCTGTGTATTTTGTGACCAAGTTGATTTATTTGGACCACTAGAAGCCCCAGTGTAGGTTAGAGGCCTAGGCCAAAATCATTTGTGACTCGTTGAACAAAGTCCACTTGTGTCTTCGTCAAATTCTGGGAGCAATTGCCACCAATAGTAACCGCATCCACCATTGATTCCATTGTTGAACCACCAAGAATCAATAAAGTGGACATGGATGCAGAAACACCCTTTGTCGGCAACACAAACACCCTATTGGAAGTGCTTGAGATATTGTTTTCCCATGCCACCCCTGTCTCCACCAATCGCAGGCTCGAAAAAAAATAAAAAAAAATAAAAAAAAGTTTCTTGCTCTGGTAGTGGAGACCCACCTCAGTTCCTCAAATGTGTGCATGTACCATAGTTAATCTTTGTTTGGTGATCAGAAGGCTAAAAACATCATGACTTTGAGATAGAGATACCACCACATTGATTAATGCATAGTACAAACAACAGTTTTTTTTTTTCTCACTCTCTCTCTCTCTCTAATCAAATTCTACATTCATTTCCTAAAAATTATATAATTCTTTCGTAACTCATTTTACAATCAATTAACATAATTAGTAGCACCAGTGCTTCGTAACAAAATGGAAAATACTTTAGTCACAAAGGGATTATACAAAACTAAATTGACAAACTGATGTGGCTTAATATACTGATATGTCATATTGTAAAGTTATTTTTATTATAAAATAAGTTTAAAGGATTTCATGAAACTAGATCATTTTGTGGGTTTATTTTGTGTAATCTATTTGTGTCTATCGTACTTCTAAAAAAAAGTATAGAATTTTTTCTTAAGTTTTATTTTACATAATTGCCGCTTGATTTAAAGTATAGTTGTGAAAAAAGATGTAATTTGTATTGTTACTTGTTGGCGGAAACCATCTTAACTAAATAATTAAGCCCCGGGATTTAGGTTTTTGGTTTGAAAGAAGTCTAGTAAGTAATGTGTGAACATTAAATTTGCCCAAAAAATAATAATTGTGGGTATGGAAATGAATGGGCTGGGAAGTTGCATTGGCAATATACTTACACTAAATTTTACATGTGCAATGTTTTTGAACAAAGGGTTCTCCATTTTAACTAAAAGAAAGAAAGAAACACTACAAGAGATATGATTTTTTGAGACAAAAAATTGTCTCAAAAAATGGAAATTTCGTCCCTAAAAGTTTTGGGAGATGAAAAAATTTCGTCTCTATTTTGTCTCAAAAAGGCTGTCTCAGAAAGTTTTTGGAGATGAAAAGTATTTTTAGGGACGAAATTGGGCGGAACAGGTCGAAACCATTCGAACGGGAAATTTTTTCTGAGACAGAAAAATGTCGTCTCAGAATCAAGTTCGAACGAAAATATTTTTGTTCGAACAACATGAAATGTTAATTCGAACCAATAACCATATCTGACCAAGTCCGTTCGAACAAAAATGTTCGTAGAACGGACAAAAAAGTTCGTAAGCGACTTTAGTTCGAAGAAAAATATTAACTGTTCGAACAAATAATCTATTTACAGAAATCTTCTGTTCGAACGGACTTTTAGAAATGAATTTATTCGAATGAGTATTTAGTTGTTCGAACGAACGCATGAATTGTATTTCCCAGTAAGTTCGAATGGGTATATTTTTGTTCGAATGAGAATTTTTTGGTTCGAATGGATATGTTTTTGTTCGAATATATGCATAAATGGTAATTTACTATTCGAACGGCATTGATCAAACAAAATGAAATTGATACTAATACAAATTGTAATCTATATACATTAATTGTTCAAATGTTTACAAACATCGTAAATATTAAAGGCAATTAAAAAAAAACAAATGAATTATGATTGTGGTGGTAGTGGTGGTATAGGGTTTTGGGACATCATTAATTGAAATTGTTCAAACATTTTTTACTTATTTAATTGTAGCCTCTCTTCTAATCTTGCTTCTAAATCTGCTGCTTGATCTAATCGGGTCAGCAACTCTTTTTCCTTCGATCTCAATCGTTCTATCTCAAGTGCAGCTTCCTCTAATTTTTTAGTCTTGTCGTCATTCGATCTGGCTTTAGAAGATGATGAAGATGTTGAGGATGGCTTCACGCAACGTCCTAAGCCCCTCAAATATCCAGAACGTGATCCAAGAACTTGAGAAAAGATTTGAGCATCGTTGACAGATGATTCATCAGATGGATCCGCAACAGTGTCTTTAAGAGATATCATCTTGTCCTGGAAAAAGAAAAACATTAAAATTAGTATATGTAACAAAAATATATTTAGACATTGAAATTAAATAAACTTAAACTTACATAATTTGCCTCTGCCTCAGGATTGCTCCAAACACCATCACGATTTTCTTCTTGCTACAATTGGGTCAGATCATAATCAGTAGGATTTTCTTCTTGCTGCAAAATGAAAATTAATATCATAATTTATACGAAAAAAGTGTATATATTAAGATTTAATGGAGACAATAAGAACTAACCATTTTTTTTGACAAGCGATGAAAAGATCGAAAACCTGCGTGATGGTGTATCGTTAAATTTGATCTATTTGTTTTGTTCACTGTACTCCGTTTCTAAAAAAAAGTATTATAATTTTTATTTAATACATCTATTATATATTATTAAAAAAAAGATAGTAGCGAAATTACCTGATAAGCAGGATCTTCAAACAGATCACAAACTTTCTTCCATTCGTTTGGTGGCATTGCTTGGAATGGATTTTGACGCGCCTCTATCGTAGTACTGAACTTCTGATAGTGTGCATGACATCTACCTTTGTACCTCCAGAATGCATTCGACATGAGTTCTTCAATCGTTAGTCGATCCTCCCGCCGACCAAAATTTAGTTCAAACTCGTCCTTCAAAGAATTATAAACAATTAGTATAATTTCAAACATTCGCATTTAAGTAAAAATGTTATACAAAGTAACTTATTACCAGACAACGATTTTTGATGTGGTCTTTCACATTTTGGGGAACTTTAGCCCAAGATGATGTAGCCATCAGTGCATACGTGCGAGTAAGTGTACCAACATAAGAAGCAAGCCAAACTGCCGAATCCCCAGAGCCACTGATGTGATCATCAGATATATCAACTTTAATTTTACCCACTTTCCTTACTTTTTCTATGCAGACACCCCTCATAATGCCTCTAACTTGGCGCTGGTTTACAACAGCTATATATACAAAAATTAAAGCATATATTTTAATTAAATTAATCTTATTTGAAAGATATACAGTGAAAAATACCTTGTTCTGGTTCTGGTGACGGTGGCCCACCATTGTTGGCAGGTGAAGCACACGGGGATTCGCTAAGTGGTGGGGATGGCTCACATGTTCCTTTGCGTTTAGGAGGCATATCTGTTTGAAATTATAATAAATTATTATTCGAACAAAATACATGAAATATTTTTATAAGAATTTTACCTACACAAATATCTGTTTGAAAATCATTCGGTATCAGTATTGCTGAACCAATCGCTCTCATCCTCAGTAGACACTTCAGTTGATTCATGTTCTTCCGACATGTCACCTTCAATTCCTTCGGGTTGAACATCTTCTCTGCGCAATGGGACCATGTCATAATGGTTTAGATCAACAAATAGATTGATGCCTGATTCATATTCTTGATATGCTTCTTCATGGTCTGGACTATCAACTTCTTCATGTGGTTTGTCTGCCTCTGGAATATAATCATACACATTTCTTGGCGCAAATTTCTCGACTATTCTCCATGGATTTCCGAACTCCGGATCATCTAAATAAAAAACTTGATTTGCTTGGCATGCGAGAACAAATGGGTTGTCCTCATACCATTTGTGAGATGTATTGACACTTACAAAATATTCATCCTTACGCACTCCCAACCTAGGATTCGAGACATCCCACCAATTACATTTAAATAACCAGACCATATATCCCCCCACATACTTTAATGCTATGATATCCTCCACAATTCCGTAAAAATCAATATTTTCATCCCCATGGCTTTCTTGGACAACAACCCCACAATTTTGAGTTTTCCTATATCGTTCTCTGTCTGCTGTGTGAAATCTATATCCACGCACCAAACATCCTGAATATTGGATAGCCCGCTTAGACGGACCACATGCCAAAGCATATATTTCTGGTGAGATTTCACCTGAATGTTCATTATATTTCGATGTAACCTACATAAATAAATTTTATTCTACTTATATCAATATCATATATAAATATGATGACACCTACAAATTAAATAAAGTTTAAAATACTTTCAAGCATAATTTTTTCCCGAATAATACCGTATGTTCAAACTATGAGGCAAATTCTTCTTCATGCGTCTTTTCTACGTCAGTCACACCATTCGTGCAAAGTAGTTGTATATGTTCGCTGCATATGTTAATGTGAATTATTAATTTGTATCAATATATACTATATTATTAGAAATGCACTTAATACTACTACCAAATTAGATGATCATCACAAACCTCAAATACTGTTCAATCTCTTCACAATTATTTAAGACATACCATCGAGCTCTTTCAAACTCTCGCTCACATAGGTCATAGCCCCCTTGTGCACCTATAGGACGTACTTTCTGGGAAAACACGGTAAATGCTGACGAAACTCCCATTTGTCTACCTTCATAATTTCGATCCGGTCTCGTAAATCTAGTATCAACCCCACGAAAATACATTAAACAAAATGTATGCCACTCATTATGAATATATGACTCTGCGATCGATCCTTTCAGACGAGCCTTATTCCCCACAGATCACTTAAGTTTTCCCAAAAACCGTTCAATAGGATACATCCATCTATACTGAACGGGGCCAGCAACTAAAACCTCACGAGGGAGATGCACAGCCAAATGAACCATTACATCAAAGAATGAAGGCGGGTACAAACTCTCCAATTTACACAATATTAATGCAATGTCAGCTTCCAAACACTCAGTAGTAAACATAACAAGCATACATCACAAATACATGGGAAGATTACATTACAGGTATACATGATGGGCCATTAAAGATTTTGAAATATTTAATACTTGAGTACTTACTTATATTCAAATATTTAATTATAATTTTTTAATTAAATATCTTATTATTCCTTTGGAGTATTAAGCTATTTAATTAGTGTGCTTAGATATAATTAATTATACATTATGTATTAATCATCTTATTACTTGAGTACTTAAATATCTTCAAATATTTAATTATAATTTTTTAATTAAATATCTTATTATTATATTTGGAGTATTAAGCTATTTAATTAGTGTACTTAGATATAATTAATTATACATTATGTATTAATCATCTTATTACTTGAGTACTTAAATATCTTCACATATTTAATTATAATTTTTTAATTAAATATCTTATTATTATATTTGGAGTATTAAGCTATTTAATTAAACTATATCATAGATATAATTAATTATACATTATGTATTAATCATCATAATTAATACTTGAGTACTTACTTATGTTCAAACATTTAATTATAATTTTTTAATTAACTATCTTATTATTATATTTGGAGTATTAACTGCTATTTAATTATCACTGCAAATAATAAGTATTTAATTGATACTGTTCGAACAAACACTCTATAAGTTCGAATGGAACGCTGGTCGAGTTATATTCTGTTCGAACAAATAAATAAGTTCGAACGGTATTCAGAGTGTTCGAATTAAACCAACCCAGAAACCAGTCACGAAACAGAGCACAAAACTGATAAACAAAACACAATTTTCACATTCATGATGCCATATTTCAATACAACACATTGAAAACTATATGAATATCTCTAAATATGATTATTAAATAACTTAGAAAACTAATAAAACTTACTTCTTGTACTAGCAATTCAAATTTCAGTCAATCCACAATACCTATATATACATAAAACACATTACACTGTTGTTCTATCCCAACAAATAAATGCAAAAACTCTATAGATATTTGTAAACGAAAATCAGAATGAAAAATACAAAAAAAAAAAAAACAACTTACCTCTTGTCCTTCTCCTTTCTCTCTCAAGAATCTCTTCTCTCTCAATGCTTTCAAGCTCTCTCTCTCCACAACACTCTATCATAGCCTTTGCCACGCTCTCTCTCCTTTTCTCAATCTTCAATCTGAGTGAAAATGAAGTGAAAGGATCGGATTAATAATATGTGCATTTCAGTTCGAACTAAATTTTAATAAGTTCGAACGCGAAAATCCAAATACCGCTAATTTTTTCCACAATTTTTTTCCGTTCGAATTAATATTTTTCCAGTTCAAACAGAAAAAAGGAATATTCTCCAGCATATACTGATAACTTGGCGCGAATTTTCCCTCCAAACAAAAGAAATTCGTTCGAACATGAATTATCTCTATTCGAACTGACATTATATTAGTTCGAACAGATAATTGTTCGAAATATATAATTATACACATAATACACCCAATATTATTATGTGTATATGTAAAAATTATATAGACTATATAATACTAAGTGTCACTAATATCATAATACTAAGTTTCTTATCAATCTATAATATTAAGTATTTAAAATAGTATAATATTTTATTTACAATCACTAATAGTATTATACTTATAAGTTAGTATCACTATAAGTATAATACTAAGTATCACTAATAGTATAATACTAAGTGATATTAAAGTATAGATAGCATCAAAATATGAAAACTAATAATACTGTAATACTTTATAATATAGTCCAAGTACTTGGTTTATTATTAATATACAAAC
This sequence comes from Carya illinoinensis, assembly GCF_018687715.1. NCBI lineage: Eukaryota > Viridiplantae > Streptophyta > Magnoliopsida > Fagales > Juglandaceae > Carya > Carya illinoinensis. The sequence continues at coordinate 31,189,010 of NC_056765.1, forward strand.
TAAATATATTAGAAATATGTTTTTTATACATATAATTAATGCAATGTTTTACTATATACTTACTATATTTACTTTATAATGCAATGCTTTAGACAATACTATTTTATACTCATCTAATGCATAATATATATACTATTACATATATATATACTAGATACTTACAATATATATAAGTAACTAGTATAAACTCTATACTATCGATATATAGTTATCTAATATATATTATTATATATACTAGTGAGAAATTTTTTATTAGTACTAATACTCTGTATTATATACTAGTATTACTAATACTTCTCAATTGTTTTACCTCTTGTACTTATATATATATATATTTTTATGAAGTATTATATAAGTCATTCAAACTTATACCCTTTTAATTCGAACTTATACCCTTTTAGTTCGAACTGATTATGCTTCCGTTCGAACGAAATCACGTTATTTAAGTCGCGAACCAGTTTCTTCTCCATTCATTTCGTGCCTCCTCTCATTCGAACTCTTCGATTCCTCCGCCGTTAGCAGCCACATTGCCGCCACCAACTCCGACCAACTCCTCAAATCTCCTAGAACAAGAGGTATGGGTTAAGTGTGCTTTATTTTTATTAGTTTTTTAGTTAGTTTTGGGGGGGTCGGATTTTGAATCAATCCGGCCCCATTTTGTTGTTTTGGGGGCAAATGACACAACTATAATCGGTAGAAATGATAGGGATTTACTCCTAAATCATTTCTACTGATTAAAATATTGGATTCCTTGTGAAAAATGAATGTGTCGGTTCGGTTCTGAGTCGACTCAGCCATGTCTGTTTGGCTCAGGTCCGTTCGAATGAATATAAATTCCATTCGAATTAAAGTCAAGTCCATTCGAATTAAATTTAGGTTCATTCGAATGGAATATAATTTTATTCGAATGGATTTTAGGCTAATTCGAATGGAGTTATCTGAGGTCATTCGAATTAATTTTATATTCATTCGAATGAATTTAAATTTCATTCGAATGAATATAATTTAATTCGAATGGAATTAAAGGCCATTTGAATAAGCAGTTGTCAACCATGATAGCACAACATCATCATTCCTCTAATTCACTTTAATTAGATCACATATATCTTTCATACATCAACAGTATACTAATGGCAAGCAGTAGCGGAAGAAAACGTTCCAGACCCCAGACAGTCGAAAGTACCTCCACATCTCCTTCTCAGCCGGCCGTCAGGCCTATACTAGTTGAGCGGGAGATCATTCTAGGTGACTTCCGTGACCTCACTTGGGAGGGGTGGAGCATACATGACATCATCACCGATCGTGGATGGACCCCGATCTGTCGACAGAGGGGCACAGCATATCCTGAGATGGTCGGTGAGTTTTACCGTGCCATGAGTGAGCAGTCTGGTGATGCTCTATGCTATAACTTAGTAGTCCGGGGAGTGAGTATTATATTCTCTCCCCGCGTTATTGTTGAGTTTCTAGATTTGCGGTGAGAGCCCGGTGCCTATCCTGCAGCAGTAGCAGCGAGATCAGTGACTGCACCATCTGGAGAGGATACAACAGTCGCATCCTCATCGCCAGTGCCGGATGTACAGACCGCAGAGCTGGATGCTAGCTCGGATGATAGCGAGAGCGGTGATGAGGTACCTGATGATGGTCTCACAGACGATCAGGTTCGTGACCTAGTGCGAGACCCTGAGGCTCCTCCATATGATGACAGTAAAGTGATCGGACTGGCCGACTGTATAGCATTTTTCAGAATGCTTAATTTGATTGTTGGGTATAACATTGATTCGAAAAAACACAAGACTGATTTCGGGATAGAGCGGGCCAGATTTTTGTTACGGTTAGCACAGGGGGAGCCGATTGATCTGACATTATATTTCTTCCTCCGCATTCGTACAGAGTCACGCTATTCGGGTGGAGGTAGTCTACCATTTATGCTTTTGATATCTAACCTCTTACTCCATTCAGGGGTTACAGTGACTTTGACTGAGCGGAGGTCGCCACAGATGGGCCCGTTAACAAGATCACATTCAGTAAGAGCAAGGGTCACTTGTTGAAGACTCGTGCAGTCCTACAGGATCAGCCTCCGCCTACTGATCCAGCTTCTACTGCTGCTGCCCCTATTGAGAGACACCCTGCTGGGGCTACTCCAGATGAGGTACGAGCTATATTGAAAGACCACCGCGACATTTTATTGAGGGACTTCATTCAGCCCATGATGGAGAAGTTTAAGGACCTAGAAGGACGCTTGCAAACTTTATAGGAGGATTTTGATTTATATAATAAATAAATATTGTTAGTAATTTTTTTACTTTTTTATGTTGTATAGAATGTCTAACTCATTTTGGAATGTAATTAATGCAGTATAGTTTTTATTTTTAGTGTTTGCTAGCCTCTTTATTGTTAATTATATTTTCTTCTCATTATACTTAGTGTTCACGATAATTAAAAAAATGACACTATCTTTAAATTAATATTTAGTTAACTAAAATATTTTTAAATTAATTACATAAAATTAATTATTTATGAATTTGTAAATATTTTAATTCATTGAAAATCATAATATATAATATATAGAACTTTTTATTTACTTTGGAAATGATAAAAAATTAATAGAAAAAATATGTATTCTTACAATTTTAACAATATATCTTTTCAATTAAATAATACCGTTCGAACACGTTAATACTAATTCGAACAAATAATATTGCATTCGAATTAATTAATTTTCTGTTCGAATTAAATTTAATTAGTTCGAACGGTATAGATTTTTGGAGACGACCTAATTCGTCTCAGAATGTCAAGTTCGATGTTTTGAGACGAAATTAAAATTTTGTCACAGAAAAGTACTTTTAGGGACGAAATTAATTTCGTCCCTAAGAAATTTCATCCCTAAAAATTAAATTTCTTGTAGTGAAAGAATAAAGAAAGATGGACAAAATGGGTAGACGAGACAATGTCATGTATATAGAGACACAGCACAAGGTGCTTGGACCGTTGGGCGCCCCATTTCATGTCTCCCCACAATCTCTAGTGTTACTGTCTAGATGTGAAATGGTCTGAACAAAACACAATGCTGAAGAAGGAAGCGACTTCAAACCTACTGCTAGAAACTCTAGAGTTTAATATAGGGTGAGCCCAAAACAATGGCCCAAAGGACGAGAAAACCTCATAATCAGGATTCCTTAAAAAAATTGACGAAAGACAACAAAAGAAGAAGGCATCAATATATGCTAGAAGTCAAAAAGATGGAGAATCTGCATCATTTGTGTTGAAACGTCACACAAATGAGCAACACAGAATCATGCCAATAGATAGTGAAATCATGTCAGATATTCTACTGAGAAGAATTTGCATCACATGAGATATGAGCATTGAAGCATCCAGTGTCCTTCTACACTTTGAATGATTTATAAGATCAAGAACTTTGTAAAAAACCCCTTGAGTTTCAGAAAGAGTTAAGCTACCCCAATGAGAAAACCCAGCTGACTTTCTACAGCTAAACTCTTGAACATATGTCCATGTTAAGAGGAATAAACTATTCAGAAAACATATACATCAAAGCAGAAAGGAGACGGCACTCATGTATTCAATTAATGCTCATTCCCATGCAGGGAAGAGTTCAGCGGCAGTCACATGATTTGGTTAAATCCCCAAACTAACATATCCCAAAACAGGAACCAACCCTTCTCTAGTTATTCTAGAAAAAGGGTAAACACTCTTTTGGTATCTCCACTCTTCTTTTAAATCCCCAAACTAACATATCCCAAAACAGGAACCAACCCTTCTCTAGTTATTCTAGAAAAAGGGTAAACACTCCTTTGGTATCTCTACTCTTCTTTTATCACTCAGTGTTTTATGATGAACATATTACTGCGCTAATATTATGAAATGAGAAAAATTTTATATAGTACATATTTTTTCCTATTGCATACAACTATCATACAGAGTACACCGTTACAGTCTCCCCTGAAATCTTTCTCTAGAATTAGTTTGGCTTATATCTAGTGAAAAACTAGCTAGATGTGGCATGTTATGTAGATGAATGACTTTGAGATAGAGATACCACCACATTGAGTAACGCACAACATAAACCATAGTTTTCTTTTTCTCTCTAATCAAATTCCGCATTCCCTTGCTAAAAATTATATAATTATTTTGTAACTCATCTTACAATCAATCAACATACTTAGTAGCACTAGTGCTTCATCAAAAAATGAAAAATACTTTAACCACAAATGGATTATATAAAAGTAAACTCCCAAATTAGTGTGGCTTAATTTGGTACGTCATATTGTAAAGTTATTTTTATTATAAAGTAGATCTAATGGATTTCATGAAGTCACATCATTTTGTAGGTTTATTTTGTGTAATCTATTTGTATCTATAGCAGTTCTAAAAAATATATATATATAGAATTTTTTTCTTAAGTTTTATTTTATATAATTACCACTTTATTTAAAATATAGTTGTGAAAAAGATTGTATTTGTATTGTTACTTGTTGGCGGAAACCATCTTAACTAAATAATAATTCAGCCCTGGGATTTAGGGTTTTTGTTTGGAAGAAGTCTAGCAAGTAATGTGTGAACATTAAATGTGCCAAAAAAAAAATAATAATTTGGTGTATGAATATGAATGAGCAACACAGGATCATGTCAATAGATAGTGAAATCATCTCAGATATTCTACCAAGAAGAATTTGCATCACATGAGATATGAGCATTGAAGCATCCAATGTCCTTCTACACTTTGAATGATTTATAAGATCAAGAACTTTGTGAAAAATCCTATGGGTTTTAGAAAGAACTATCCTGCCCCAATGAGAAAACCCAACTAACTTTCTACAGCTAAACTCCTGAACAAATGTCCATGTTAAGAGGAATATACTATTCAAAGAACATACACATCAAAGCAGAAAGGAGAGGGCACTCATGTATTCAATTAATGCTCGTTCCCATGCAGGGAGGAGTTAAGTGGCAATCACATGATTTGGTTTAATCCCCAAACCAAAATATCCCAAATTAAACAGGAACTAAAACAGGAACTGACACTTCTCTGGTTATTCTAGAAAAAGGTTTAACACTCCTTTGGTATCTTCACTCTTCTTTGAACATTCTGTGTTTTATGATGAACATATTACTATGCTTATAATAGTCTAGAGGATATGATTTGATAGTGTGGAGCAAAATTGACTGACTGGAATAGGAACAGCTTTGGTCATGTTCAGAAGAATCTTCAGAAAGTGAAATTGCAGTTGAAAAAGTAATGTGATGATGATCGTGGGATGGATAATTTAGCGCTAAATTTGGCTAGAGAGGAGGTATAAATTTGGCTAGAAAGGGATGACGTAATGTGGCGACAATGATCAAAGGCTTTGTGGTTGAAAGAGGGAGACCAAAACTATAACACCTCGGTCTCGTAGGGGTCGGAGTATTACTACCTATCACTTATAAACTTGTCTCTCATCAAATCTAAAATCCTTAAAGACTTCGAAAAAATAAACAATATCATATTTTCCACAACTAACGCTTAATGAAGTCCATATAGTCATTTCCATGAATAACATAAATCAAAGGGTCCACAATTTCCCATTTGTCCCAACCAAATAACTGAAAAAAAATTCGTAAGTCTTACTAAGTCTAGAAACAATAACAAATCTAAGGAACAACAGAAAGTCCTTCTATTAACAGTACCCTAAAGAATTCAACACTCTATTCCCATCATCTGAACCTTCCACATCCACATTCACAAATTTCTATTCTTAATCCTCAACTGTACCATCCATATCATCTGAAAAATATTTGGAGATAAGGGGGTGAGTTATCAATAACTCAGTAAGCAAAGCATATATACTAGTGTGTACAACATGAGCGTTTTCATAAAGTTTCATATGCAGGAAATAGAAACATTTCATTTTCATATGCATATCTTAAAACATATTATTAGGGAAAACAAAGCAACATTTCAATCTTTTCATATTCGGAATAAACAACTGTTCATATTCAGAAACACTTTGGCATAACATAACTGATCATTTTCATCTCATCGTATTGTATCGTATCGTATTGTATCGTATCGTATCATATACCATGTTTAACCCCCGTGGTAAAATTCCCAGTGGTCAAACCAAGCAGTATCATATTGTGAAACTTTCCCTTTTTCAATCTCGGAGTCCCGAGTGTACACACAGAAAAGAACACATAAAAGACCACTTTGTTTCCAAAGTGGTTGCACTCATTTCATATCATGTTGGTACCAACCATATCATGTGAACCAGTATCATCATATCACCATGTTCAGAATCAAAATAATTACAGATAAGTATGCCAAAGGTTTTTCATATTCATATCATATCAAATCACGTGCTAAACACATTCATATCATTTTCTAATAATCAATAACATATCCAAAACATTTCATAAAACATGTATAAATCTCAATTTTCATATTCGCTCTTTTGCACATTTCATAAACATATCCAATATTGCTCATGTCTACACTATTCATGTCAAAAATCATTTTTCTCTTTCATATAGATTCATGAGTGAATGCAAAACACATATATTGAGGTTGTTTTCATGTCTTCTTTTACAATCATAATAATGCCCATTTTACAAACCAATCTCAATTCATTTCTTTCTTTTTATGCAAATCTAGCATAGGAATCCTGCTTACCTGACTCCTGCAGCGTATTATCTATGCCTTGAATTCGACCTCTATTAGTCTCGCCACCTATTCATAAAATAAATATACACTAAATGTTAAAGACCAAAAATCACCACTTCGATCTAATTAATTAAAACCTATAATTCCAAATCATATTTCAGCACATTAACGCAACTCAGGCAACCACATAAAAACCCGGTCAGCCCACACTTCAAATAAACCAATTTCAAAACTGTCCTATACATCCACCAACAACCATATCTCAACACAACCACCAATTCAACCAAATAAGCAAAACACACATCAAGTTTATCCTCCACACCCATCGATATTCTCTACTATTTATACCCAAACAAAAACCATAAACTCAAATGAGAAATCCACCCAAATTGCAGCTCTTAAAACTCAAGGAAAAACACAGCAGAAGCACGGGTTGCACATAAATAAAACAAATATGACTTTATAGAAAAAAAAATACAAGGGAAAGATGAAACCGAGTGGTAACTGAAAAGAAGAGAGAGAAAAATAAAATAAAAATAGATTTAGAGAGATTACCAGCGTGTGTAGTGGATGATGAAACCAAACTTTGAAAGTTGGAAACTCTCAAAATCGCAGCAAGGTAAAAAAGAAATGTAGGGGAAATGAGAGAGAGAGAGAGAGAGAGAGAGAGAGAGAGAGAGAGAGAGAGAGAGAGAGAGAGAGAGAGAGAGAGAGAGAGAGAGAGAGAGAGAGAGAGAGAGAGAGAGAGAGAGAGAGAGAGAGAGAGAGTAAGATGAGAGTGAAAAATCTGAAAACAAATGAGGAGAAAACAAAAAGGGATGCTGTTGAGAAAACGAGGAGATGGAAGAGTAAAGTACGGAAGCCAAAAATTGAGAGAGAGAGAGAGAGAGAGAGAGAGAGAGAGAGAGAGAGAGAGAGAGAGAGAGAGAGAGAGAGAGAGAGAGAGAGAGAGAGAGAGAGAGAGAGAGAACTGAAAGAAAACAGGAGAAACTGTATATCATATCAGGGAAGAAAAATCGGGGGAGAAGAAACTATAAAAGTGAAAAAAAAATCTTACCAAAACGATGCTGAAAAAAACTATGGTCTTAAGGGCTGGGCTACTCTAAACTGGCCTCGAGCCTGGGCTTTACAAAAACTCTCATTACTTTCATATGAAAACCTCACAAAAGGAGGAAAAAGAATAGAATATTGAGGATTCAAGATGATCATGGGCAGTGGCATGAGGGTTCAAGTAAGGATGAGGTGATTCTTGATTATTTTAGAGAATTATTTAACACTTCCAATCCGAGGGATTCGTTTGAGTTTCTAAATGTCGTAAGGGGTAAAGTCACTCCTCAAATAAATGAAGACTTATGTAGCATGTATACTGAAGATGAAGTTAAGGAAGCACTGCATCAAATGAATCCTTCCAAAGCTCCAGGCTCGGATGTCATGTCTCCAATATTTTTTCAAAAATATTGGCATGTGGTGGGGAGTTTTGTCACGACAGCTGTGTTGCATGTCCTAAATTCAGGTTATTTTCCTCAATCTTTGAACGACACTTTTATTACTTTGATTCCAAAAAAGAAGTCCCCACTTAGAGTTGCTGATTATAGATCGATAAGCTTGTGCAATGTGGTCTATAAATTAATTGCTAAGGTTCTTGCTAATAGGCTGAAAATAGTTTTATCTGGTATTATTGGGGAAAGTCAAAGTGCTTTTGTGTCAGGGCGTTTAATTATAGATAATGTACTGATTGCTTATGAGTTAGTTCGTTATTTGAAGCTTAAGAAAAATGGGGAAAGTCAAAGTGCTTTCGTTACATGTCGTTGAAATTAGATATGAGTAAAGCGTATGATAGAGTTGAATAGAGATTTCTGAAATCTATTATGGAAGTGGTGGGGTTTAGCCAGGTTTTTGTTGGAATGATTATGCAGTGTGTCAGCTCTGTGTCTTTTTCTGTGCTTCCTAATTATTAAGAGATGCTAGGTTGAGAAACAAAATTTCAAGTATTAAAATCTGTAGAGGTGCCCCGAATATTACTCATTTGCTATTTGCAGAGGATAGTTTGGTTTTTTGCAAGGCGGACATTGGGGAAAATAGGAGGGTTCAAGCACTTCTGAAGCTGTTTCAGGGTAACGTATTAATGATGAAAAAATAGCCATGGTGTTTAGTGGCAATGTGCCTAGGGGGGCTTGAGAGGAGATTAAAAGTTTGTGGGCCAAAAATTCTTAGATTTAGCAGTATAAGAAGTATCTTGGCCTTCCACCAATTATAGGAAGGTAAAAAACTCAAGCATTTCATTCTATAAAACAATGAGTTTGGCAAAAATTGCAAACTTGGAAGGAAAAGTTACTTTCTCAGGGGGGTAAGGAAGTTTTGCTTAAGGCTATTGCTCTCTCAATTCCTTCATATTCTATGAGTTGTTTCCTTTTCCCTTCGAGCCTGTGTGATGATTTAGAAAGAATGATGGCTCGGTTTTGGTGGGCGCAAAAGGCTAATGAGCGGATAATTCATTGGCTAAGTTGGAAAAAGATGTGTGCTAGAAAATCATGGGGAGGTATGGGATTCAAGAAGTTGAGAGTATTTAATTTGGAAATGTTAGCCAAACAAGGGTGGCGGTTGCTTCAAGATGAGAATTATTTATTGCATAGGTTGCTTAAAGCTAAGCACTTCTGGGGTACAAGCTTTTTGGTTGTTTGGGTAGATCTCCATCCTATACTTGGAGAGGGATTTGGAAGGCCAAAAAAGGGGTTGTGGATGGGTGTAGGTGGCGGATTGGGGATGAAAATTCTGTTGATATTTGGTTTGATAAATGGATTTCTGATCATAATTCTCTGGTTAAGGAAGGGATTGTAGGTAGTGATGATAATAGGCTAGATTGTGTGAGTTCTCTTTTTTCTGAATCTTCTAGGTCCTGGGATGGACGTGGCCAAACTTAGAGCTCTCTTTAATCCAAGTGTGGTGGAGGACATTCTAAAGATAACTCTATGTGCTGGGAGTAGGGCAGATAAAAGAGTGTGGGGACATGAAAGGAATGGTTTGTTTAGTGTTAGAAGTTGTTATTAGTTCTTTTTGGATCAGCAGGGTTCTCCAGATGCTGAGTCATCAAATGCAAGTGCTCACAGAGTGGGTTGGAGAAATATTTGGAAAATGCCGGTTCCTAACAAGATAAAAATATTTGCTTGTCGTGCATGTAAGGATGGGTTGCCTTCAAAGGCAAATTTACTACCAAAACATGTCCCTAATGATGGGCTTTGCAATTTTTCTAATGAGGACCTTGAGGGTAGTTATCATGCTTTGGTGAGGTGTAAGCAACTTCAGAAAACATGGCAAGCTTTTTTACTGGCAATTGGTGTTGACCTTTCGTTGAATGTATTTGAGGTGGCCTTTAATTTCTGTAATGAGAAGCAATATGATAAGTTGGCTATTTTCTTTGCATTGGCTTGGGGGTTTTGGTATAGGAGAAACAAATTTATTCATAAACAGGTTGTTCTTTCTCCTTACCAAGTTGCTGAACATGCAGTTTCTTTACTAAAGAGCTATAAAGTTTCTCATAAGCAATCAAGGATGCAAGTGAAAAACTTTTATAGATGGAAGGCCCCACAACTAGAAATGCTGAAGCTAAATGTAGATGGGGCAGGTTTTTCTGAGCTCTGTAGAATAGGGACTGGTGCAATGTTGAGAGATAATTTGGGAAGAGGTCTACTGGCTGCAAGCACAGCAGAAAGGGCAGTGGAGGATCCCGAGCAAATAGAGTTGCTAGCTCTCCTACGTGGCCTCCAGTTTTGTGCAGGTATGGCAATAAATAAGATTGAAGTGGAAAGTGATTGCCTGCTAGTGATTGAAGCGCTGCAACAGGCTAGCATGTCTAATTCAATGTTTGGTGACCTTTACTTTGAGATAAAACATATTTCATCTTGTTTTGGGGAATGTTTTTTACACGTAGAAGCTAATATGGCTGCTCATTCTCTTGCTCAATACGTGAGAAATGTTGAAAGTATTAATATGTGGTGGGATTGTATTCCAGACTTTTTATCTCAAACCTTATGGTTTGATTTATGTCTGTAATCATCCATTGATTAATGAAGTTTACAATTTGTTATAAAAAAATATAATATTATTAACTGATAAAAATTTTATATAGCACATCTTTTTTCCTATTTCATACAACTATTATGCAGAGTACACCGTTTCTTGATATTATTCAACTTGCCACACTGATAATATTGACAACTAAATATGCATAGAGAATTGAACAACTGGGAAAGTAATTTATGTTTGAATTAAATCTTGATTGAACTAATAAAATGAGGATGGATCAGGAGGAACTGGCACTTCAACAACTCCTTCCATCATCCGTATGACTTTCTTCATTGTTGGCCTTAGCGATGGATCCTCCTGAATGCACCATATTGCAATCATCACATATCTCTCCACTCTCTTCATGTCAGGCATCGCTTCCTCATCATTCCCCAATGGGAGATCCAGTTTCCTCTCTTTATAGCAGTCATACACCCAATCAGCAAGTATCATCTGATCCTCATTTTGTACATCTGCTTCAAAACTCTTGCGGCAGCAGATGATCTCTAGCAGCAATATTCCAAAGCTGTAAACATCCACCCTGACTGTAACGGGCTTGTTTCTGAACCATTCAGGGGCTACATACCCTTTGGTTCCTCTGATTCCGGTCATAGTCCGAGTCTGGTCTGTCTTCAAAAGCTTGGCTAATCCAAAGTCAGAAATTCTTGGTGTCAAAGAGTCATCCAAAAGGATGTTCTGTGGCTTGATATCGCAATGTATGATCTGGATGCTACACTCTTCATGCATGCAAGTACAAGAGCCCTCTTGCAGTTCCTAATGCAATTTGTATTCTTTGGTACCAGTTAGGCCGTGATCCCTCAAAGAGGAAGTTTGCTAGAGAACCACGGCTCATGAATTCATATACAATAAGCCTGTGCTGCCCCTCATTACTGAAACCAAGCAGTTGTACCAAATTTTTGTGATTTGTTCTGCCAATGGCACTCACTTCTGCATTGAACTCTTGATCGCCTTGTGCCACGATATTGTTCAACCTTTTAACTGCAACAGGCTTACCACGATCAGATTCTAGGGTCCCTTTATAAACTGTTGCAAAAGCACCATGCTCCTTGAATCCATCTGTAGCTTTTTTTTGTTCCTCATAAGTGAACCTTCGCAAGTTCATGCCTGGCATCACTGGGTATCTTTGAACGACCTTTGGCTTAAAATAATCGAAGCGAAAGATAGCCAGAAAGGCCGCCAACAGAAAGAGTAGGTTGAAAAACATCGAGCTGCTTAAGAGCACTTATCCAATAAGGATCAGAGTTGAACGATCTTTCTTCTTAGAATCTGCATCTGAAGGCTTGAAAGTTGAATCATCTTTCCGTATTTTGATCAGGGCCTCCCTCTTTGGGGTCCATCCTTCCATTCGAGAGTGGAAATTTCTTCTTCCAGCACACTAATGGCAACAGCGCAAAAACAATCACCCAAGCAAGCATTCCTGCACCAATCCTCATTTCGGCCTTGAAAATGTTCATAATCTGATCCGGGCCAATTTAAATTTAGCATAGGATGAAGGTAAAAAAGATCTGTTTCCGTCAATTATTCATTACAACTTTGTTGGATAAAGTTTGCTTTACATCCTTTCATTTCATCATCTGGATCAATGTAAGCGTATCCTTTTGGGCATAAGCAACGTGGTCTTTGATCTACTCCTAGTTCGCAGTAGGTGTTGAAACCACAAGCTCCACTGCCTATAGCTTCCGTTATGTCTCCGCAGAAATTAGAAGGTATGAAGTTCGACATAGGGGTCCAAGCCAAAGGACTACTCGTGGAATTCGAAATATTAGGGCGTTTTGGGTATACATAATGCCTAAAAACTCCATCATATTCAAGAATCGCTCTCTGATAAGTCTTGCGTGGATCCGACATTCGATGATATCATCTTAAGTATGCTTCCATTTTTTGCTTCAACGTATATAGAACCAGACTGGTTGAAGACAACCTGAAGACCACTGCCCACAGTATCGCTTGACCAATAATCAGAATTAGAAGACTCCAATGGAAAATCTATAGTTTGAAGCACAAAATTTCCATCCGATTTCAGTGAGAACTGGAATCTTCCGTTTGAGTAATTCGCTTCCGAGTAACGTGCAACAAGTTTTCCGCGCTGATCACCAATAGTGTTTGTGGGTAATATTGTATCAGTTGAATATTAAAACTCCCACAAATAAACAGAATTCTGGGTTGCCAGCACCAAGTTTCCGCTGTCAAGCATGGCTGCATAGCCAACACTAGAAAGCGCTACATCAGCTCCCCATATCTTTTTGCCTTCTGGGTCCTTGATCTCAAATTGGCCGTCTGTAGTAAGCTCAACTTTGGATCCTCTTGGCGCTAGATTATTTCCATTGGCTGACCAGACAATGGTTTTTTCTTGTATTTTGCTGAACCAGATGGCTAGTAGATAACCTCCATTTTCAATCAGTCGGAAGCCAAAAGAAAAGTCACCGGTAGGCGATGCCCAGGAAGAATCGTCGTCCTGAGCAGTCAAGGATGAGCCTAATGAGTGGTTTCTGTAAGTTTGAGCTGAGGTAGAACATGCCATCATCAACAGAAGAAGCAGCAACCAGCTGGGGAGAGGATTTGGCAATCCTAAAGCCATGGTATGATCAAGTGTGTATTTTTCAGGAGATGATTAGTTAGACGGATTAATAACAATTGAAAGATATACTGGACAATTCGTTAGTTCCCTTCCAAGTTCCAACCATAGAAAGAACTCAAACTCAAACAGGATAGCATCTCTCGATAGGAATTCTCAGTGACTGTAGTGTTACCTTTTTTTTAAAAATAACATAATGTGAACAATATTATAATTAAGAGGAAAAAAAATTGAAAATGTTAAATATCTCAATTCTAATAGTTTAGACACCACATGGCAAATTTTATATCGGTGATGGCCGTTGCATTTTCTTTAAATTAATAAAACCAAAAAAAAAAAAAAAAAGGAAAGAGAAAGAGAAAACACATTTGTCCATGTAAGCATGCTACATGCGTGCATTTTGGGACATTCAAGATTCAAGAATTTTCGTAAGAAATGGACCACAGGCACTGCATGGTGCTACAAAGGTCTATTAACTCAATTACGTGCATTTTCAAAACTCAAAGAATTGTTTGGAAGAAGTCTAGCTAGTAATGTGTGAACATAAATGTGCCGATTGAATAAAATAATAATTGGGTGTATGGATATGAATGGTCAGGTAGTTGCGATGACAATATACTTGCATTTAGGCCTCGTTTGAATATATAACTTAAATGAGATGAGATAATATATTTTAAATAGTAATAAAATTTTTTAATTAAGATGAGATGAAATAGTTCATAAAAAAATGTGTGTTTAGATAATAAGATGAAATGAGATAAAATACTTTTTTATTTTTGAGATTTGAAAATAGTGTGGATCCTATTATTTTAATTTGTAGCCAAATTGCATACTATTCACACACTTTTATGCTATTCACACACTGTTCACTCATTGTTTATTTACTGTTCATGTCAGTTTTGCATTGTTCATATACTGTTTACTATCAGTTTTTACTATTCATAACTATTTATTTAAGTAAAAATTTTTAAAATTTTGAGATAAAATATAATATGTTTGGATAGAAAAAATTGCTACAAGGCACATATGAGATGAAAAAGAAAATAAACAAAAAATGGTTCTCCATTTTCTTACCGTGCACCGTGAAAAATATGAAATATAAAGTACCATGCATTGAAACCGGGCGTTAATTTTACATGTGCACTGTTTTTTAACAAAGGGTTTTCCATTTTATCCTAAAAGAAAGAAAGAAAAAATAAAGAAAGATAGACAAAAGGAAAATGATACTCTCACAAAAGGAAATTGATAAAAAGAGGCAGTTTGCCTTGTCGGGAGCATCTCTCGGTAGAAATTCTCGGTGACTGTAATGCCACCATTTTTTTAAATAACATAACGTGGACAATGTTATAATTAGGATGAGAAAAAATTAAAAATGCGGAATATCTCAATTCTAATAGTTTAGACACCACATGACAAATTTTATATTAATGCTGGCCTTCATAGTGAGAAAGAGAAAAAACATTTATCCATGTAAGCATGCGGGCATTTTGGGGCATTCAAGATTGAAGAATTTTCTCAAGAAGTGGACCACAGGCACTGCACGGTACTCTAAAGGTCTATTAACACATTAACGTGCATTATCAAAACAATTCAATCGTAATATTTCTTGCTCACTCATCTTTGACCGGGAAAAGTCACAGAAACTTCTCTCCTTTACTTTTCATCTTGAAAACTCAAATAATTGTAAACATTCTTTTAAGATTCCACTTAGAAGAGGTATTCCCTTCAAAATAGTTGGGATCTATAGAGATAAGTGTAAGATTTAGGTGCGATTTGAATAGTGAGTTGATATAAAAATTAAAAATTGAATAAAATATTATTTTAATATTCTTATTTTTTTAGAATTTGAAAAAATTGAATTGTTTATTATATTTTATGTAGAAATTTAAAAAAATTGTAATAATGAGATAAAATAAAATGTGATAAAATAAAATAAAATGAAATACTTTTACTGTCAAGACGGAGCCTTAGCTTCCAGGCATATAGTTTCCATGGACATCCAAATTAAGGAGGTTTTTAATGGCTTGATATTGTCCATTTTGTGTTTTTTTACAACCATATGCCACGGGGCATGAATATGTGTTGCCCTGTTATTTCTGATGTAAGAGCTACTGTTTATGAGTAACAAGAGATAAATCTAATTGGAAATGATAACTTACAATTCTTGATCTTTTACGACTCTATATAATTAAATGAGAGTAGTTTTGTAAAATTGAAATTTAGGGTTAATGAAGTGTCATGCTTATATTATTTAAATGTGAAATGAGTTGTAAAAGATTTGACAAACCCATCAAAAGTGCCTTCTACTCCTAATATCGAGTTGTATATCATGTATTATTATCCAAATGTGAGTGGTGACAACATGACCTCACAAACCCATTCAAAGTACCTCATTCTCCTAATATCCAAATTGACTGGGTCTAAATACCAATAAAAGTTTTATGTATAGCTATTTTTATATATTCTTTTACACATTTCACTGATGTAGTTAGCTGTGTATTAAAAAAAATTGATGCAGCCAATCATATTAGTAGAGCATACAAAAAATATGCAAAAACTGACTGTATGTAGTACTACTCTAAAATCAATACATCAAATTCTTGGTTATACTGTTATAGTCTCCCCTAAAATTTAAGTTGTAAGCTTAAGAAGTAATTTGATCTGTATTACTAGGAATGTAATCGGTCCGGTCTGATCCGGTTTTTGAAAAAATTTAGGATCAAGGTATGTACCGGTTTTATATTTTCAAAAACCAATTACGCATTGGTTACCCCCCTAAACCCGCACATCCAATTTTATCAGTTCTGGTCCAGTTCGGTTTTCCGGTCCTAATATGTTCTGTATATTAGTATTACTAATGTATTTATCAAAAGAAATATATTGAGAATTTATTATGCAATAAGATGTATTTAATATATATATATATTATATTTAAAACATATGATCAAATAAATATTCATGTTTAAGATTAAAATGTTATGTTATAAATTATAATATATTATTTCATACATAAAATCAATTTCGAACCGGATTTGACCTGTTTTTAAAATGAAGAAACCAATTCCGGACTGAATCGATTGAAAACCAGACCAAGCCAACCGGTCCAAGCCGATTTTCTAATTTTTTGGTTTATTTTTATACCTCTATGCATTACATCAATTGATGTCATTAATGATGAAAATCAAAGATAAAGTCAAAGTCATATAAACCACAAAGTTAAAAGTGGAACAAGACAAAACCAGAGTAAAGCAAGTAATTTGACAGAAAGTACTCAATCTTGTGCACAATAACTGGCTAGCTCCTTGTCTACAAGATCATAGTTAGAAAGTCGACCAAATGCACATATAGTGCATGAGTTTATAGACTTTACAGGTCAAGCAAACATCTCTTAAGCATAGCAGGATGAATGCAATGGCTATTCTTAGGTGTCCCACAACTTGAATGGTCCATGAATGTAAAGAACTTTTGCTTTTTAATTATTATTACGAACATATCAGCATTTGTGGATGTGAAAATATGAACAAGCTATATATATATATATATATATAAAATAGATATTTATATATCCTTTTCGAGAGGGCTGGTTTTCTTCACGCATTAATCAGTTTGGTCACCAGTACTGTTGCATGATTAAGGATGACGAAGACGTCATCTCAATGATGTATACACTTTCAGAGATTTTTGGAAGAAACAGAAGCGAGACCTCCTAGTTTTGACTAGCTATAGCAGCCAAGAGTCCCCAAATGGAATACACTAGTGCCACATATAATTTTTATCGAAATTGTTTACCGAAAATTTTTTTATTTTTTATTTATTTTTATTTAGTGATTAAATAAGTATTTTTAAATGAATATGTGATTTTTTTATTTTTAAAAATTATTTAAACAGTGTTAAAAAGTGGTAAAATAAAAATTGAAAAAACAAATAGATTTACACTTATCAGCAGAGGATTTCGGTGTGTATGTAGCGTGATCCTTCGCAAATCTCCATCCAAAAAAGCACCATTGTCCGACCCGCTTGATAACCCGGTTTGATCCATCCGTCAAAGTTGGATTCAACTAAACAGCGGGTCGAACCCGCTATTTTATCAGGTGAAATAGTAGCCCGTCCGTTTCTTGTTTCAAACCCTACCCCCATCTCTCTCTCTCTCTCTCTCTGAACAATTGAAGTGACAAAGACCATCGTTGCCAATTACACCGCTGTCCTCCTCCATCGTAAACAACCAACCATCGACGGTCAGCCCCATGTTCGGTACCCACACACATCCCCAAACATTCGCTGTTTCAGGCACAAAAAATAGAGCAAGTTCTTGCTCAACTTTGTTAAAACAGAAAATAGAAAACAGAAAATGTGAGATGAACAAGTGATGTGGAGAAACTCTTTTCTCATATCTCATTTATGCTACATAGAATTGATATATATACACTGCTACAAGAACTAAAAGGCAAAAAAGAAAACTTCCAAAATACATCTTTCTATTCTGCTACTAAATTACAGATTGTAAATCTCAGCATGGTGTATGCAGTGCCTTGTGCATCGAGACCCTGACTTCTTTTTCTGTGCAGTCATGTGTTCCTTCAATTAATGTTTTGTGTTTCTGTGCCAACACTTTCTCTTTTCTATTGCTTTCTTCTTTTTGTGTTTTGCAGCACACTTTATTTACTTTTTCAGCTACATGCTTTCCTTGAGTGTTGCAGGCTGTTGCATGTATACTTTGGCTGCTGTATGTACTGCTTTGTGAGTTGCAGCCTTGATGTTTAGTGTCCTCATGTCCTCCTTGCTTGTTCTTGATTTCTTTGTTTTTTATTTCGTGATACTCCCCCTCAAGATGGGCATAGATATTTAGGATTCCCATCTTGGACAATAGGAACTGAAGAGTAGAAGATGTGAGAGCCTTAGTGAAAATGTCAGCTAATTGGAACTTTGAGGCTATGTGGACTGGAGTGATGATTCCAGCTAGGACCTTCTCTCGAAAAAAGTGACAATCTAGCTCTATGTGCTTAGTTCTCTCATGGAAAATAGGATTCCTTCAAACCAATGAGCCATATGATTTCACAACTTGTGGAGGCCAAAGCCCTATATTCTGCCTCAGCTGAGGACCTAGAAATAGTTGCTTGTTTCTTTGATTTTCAGCTTATCAATGAGTCTCCAATGAACACACAAAAGCCTGTGACAGATCTCCTAGTTTCGGGACAAGCAGCCCAATCAGAGTCACTATATGCTTTTAAGTGCAAGGATGATTTTGAGGACAAGAAAATTCCCTGGCCAATGGAGCCTTTAAGATATCTGAGAACCCTATAGGCTGAGTGCATGTGAGTCTGTGAGGGCTTATCCATGAATTGGCTCAGAACATTCACTGCATAAGTGATGTCTGGCCTAGTGATTGTCAAATAAATGAGCCTTCTATAAGCTGTAGGGTCTTGTAGAGTCTCACTCGAGTTGTGACTTAGCTTGTGATTCAATTCAATGGGTGTAGAGACTGATTTAGTGCCAACCAACCATGCATCTTCTAAGACTTCATGAGTATATTTCCTTTGACAGATGTTGATTCCACAGGATGATCTGGCAACTTCTAGGCCTAGGAAATATTTAAGAGGTCCAAGGTCTTTGATTCTGAATTTGCTGTGAAGGTGAGCTTTGATTGAGTCAATTTCATCTTGTGAGTTGCTTCCAACTATGATGTCATCAACATATACTAGGAGAGCAATAAATCCTTTTTGACTAACCTTAGTAAACAAAGAATAGTCAGACTTGGAAAATTTGGAAAACCAATAGAGGTGAGGGAGTTAGAAAATTTGGAAAACCATTGCCTTGAAGCTTGTTTAAGTCCATAAGAGACTTATTCAGTTTGGATACGAGTTTCTCCCCCTCAATCTGCTCTCTTGGAGTGTGATAACCTGGTGGCATTTCCATATAAATCTCCTCATCAAGATCCCCATGTAAAAAGGCATTATGGACATCCATTTGAGATAAGGACCAGTTATGAATAGATGCCAATGCAAGGAAGACACGGATTGTAGTGAGTTTAGCCACTGGATTGAATGTTTCTTGGAAGTCAAACCCTTCTCTTTGTGTATATCCCTTGGCAACAAGCCTGGCTTTGTGTCTCTCTCGAGAGCCATCTGATTTAAGCTCGACTTTATAAACATACTTACAACCAATGGCAGTTTTATTGGGAGGAAGTGAAGTAACAGTCCAAGTGTTATTTTCCTTTAAGGCACTGAGTTCATCATGCATGGCATCTTGCCAATGTTTGAATTTCATAACTTCACTATAGGAATTAGGCTCAGAAGAGAGTGAGAGGGAAACTAAAAAAGATTGATGAGATGGGGAGAGATTTTTGTAGGTGAGATGATGACTAAGTGGGTGAAATGTGGAAGGTGGGTAGGCTGCTTGCAGAGGCATAGCTTCTACAACCTGACAGTGGTATTGATGGAGATAGACAGGTTGGTGCCTATCTCTTGTGGATCTTCGAAGAGGCAAGGTGGTATGCATTTCATTAGGATGAGGTGAAGCAGGAGGTGTATCAGAGGGTGTGGCAGCTAAGGGTGATTCAAGATCAGGTGGCTCAGATGGTAGTTCAGGTGGAAGGGATATGTCAGACTGCAGAATAGGAGAATGTGAAAAAGAATCATCTGGTGGTGGTGGAGGTAAAACCAAATTCTGAGGGAAAGAAGCAAGAAGGTCTGAAAAAGTTTGAGAAGGAGTGGAAGTGGAGGAATGGAAAGGAAAGATGGATTCATGGAACACTATATTTCTAGAAAAGAAAGTGGTGTGATTTTCCATATCATAAAGCTTGTAGCCTTTGATGTGTGTAGGGTATCCCAAAAAAATGCATGGCTTAGCTCGAGGTTCAAACTTGGTTCTTTGGTGTTTAGAAGTGATAGCATAGCTCAGGCAGCCAAAGACCCGAAGGTGGTCATAGGAAGGAGGTGATCCAAAGAGCTTTTCATAGGGAGTTTTATTTGAAAGTAGAGGAGTGGGGAGCCTATTGATGATATAGGCTGCAGTCAAGATGGCATCTCCCCAAAAAGAAGTAGGAAGTCCAGCTTGAAAAAGGAGTGACCTGGCAACATTCAAGAGGTGCTGGTGTTTTCTCTCAACTACACCATTCTGTTGAGGGGTATACAGCATGACTTTTGGTGAATGATGCCATTTTCTTTATAAAAATCCCTCATGTCGAATTCAAGGCCATTATCAGTTCTGATTTTCTTGACCTTGCTATTGAACTGAGTTTGAATTAATTGGAAGAAGGATTGTAGAATAGGCCTTGTATCTGACTTTAGTTTCATTAAGAAAATCCATGTGATTCTTGAATAATCATCCACAATAGCTAAAAAGTAATGAAAACCCTGAATTGACACTTGGGAATATGGGCCCCATATATCACAATGGATTAAGTCAAAAGGGAAAGAACTAGTAGATACACTTGAAGGAAAAGGAAGGTGTTTATGCTTAGCCAAAGGGCAGATCTTACAACAAGGCAAGTCTTTGGATTTTACATTAGGAACAAGAGAATGAATTAAATTCATTCTTTGTGAGGACAAGTGTCCTAATCTAAAATGCCATTGATCAAAATCTTGTTGCACAACTGTTTGGTTAACTCGAGCTTGATTAGGGAAAGCTAAAGAAGGGTTGTTGTTGCTGTCATGGGAAGGAGGCAGCAGATGATAGAGGCCATTATGGACCTTAGCAAATCCAATCATCATCCTTGTAGAGAGGACCTGAATGAAGCAAAGGTTATTTGAGAAGAACAGACAAATATCTGGTTTTTGAGTGAGTTTACTGACTGAGATGAGATTGAATGTGAATGAAGGCACACAGAGGACACCAGTCAGTATCAAGAAGTTTGATAGCTTGACAGTCCCAATGTGTGTGACTTGGGCCTTTGTGCCATTTGGAAGTTGGACAAAGGTTTGTGTGCAAGGGGCAAGTTCATCAAGGTATGAAGTGGAGCATACCATGTGATCAGTGGCTCTTGTGTCCATGATCCATGGTGTCTCATAATTGCCAATGTGTTCAGGAGGTGAGTTGTGTTTCAGAGTAAAAAGAGAGGAGAGGTAGTGGTGGTTACCTGCAAGGTTTGAAAAAGAAATGGTTGATGAGCTTGGTTCAGAGGTTGCAGCAGGAGTACGCAATACAGGTTTGTCTTGTCCCAAGTTTAGTTGTGGAAATTGAGTATTGACAAGATGCATGAGATGTTGTGCCTGTTCTTGAGAGAGTTTCAACTGAGAAACACTTGGAGTAGATGCTTCATGAGGTGAACTAGAAGCCTGAGCAGTGACTTGATTTGCAGAATAAGGTGCAGCAGAAGTTCCTTTTGTTTTGGTAAATTTGAAGTTTGGTGGAAATCCTACCAATCTGTAGCATTTATCTTTTGTGTGCCCAACCTTAACACAGTGGTGACACACTAGTTCTGACCTATTCTTTTTCTTTGAGAAGTTCTGGTAGGCAAGTAAGGCAGAAGGTTCTGAGGTAGGCAAAGCTGTGTTTCTTGCTTGCCTTTGCCTTTCCTCTTGCAAAATGAGTGAAAAAGTTTTATCTAATGAAGGCAAGGGACTTAGGAGAATGATTTGTCCCCTTACAGCATCATAGCTGTCATTCAATCCCATTAAAGATTTAAACATATAGTCTCCTTGTTGGACTTCATCAACATTTTTTAAGGCATCACAGGTACATTTACCACAAGAACGGCATGGAAGAGGCCTATAGCTATGTAATTCTTCCCAAATGGCATTAAGCTGAGTGAAATAATCACTTACAAAGAGGTGTCCTTGCACAATGCCACTGAGCTTGTATTGGAGGTGATAGATCCGAGCTTCATCAGGTTGTGCAAAGTGTTCCATGAGCTTGTCCCAAACTTGCTTAGCTGAAGTCATGAAAAAGACATTAGATGCAATGTCCTTTGAAACAGAATTTAGAATCCATGCAAGTAGTATGTTATTGCATCTTAGCCATGAAACATGGGAAGAATCTGTCAAGTCAGGAGTAGTAATGGAGCCATCCAGAAATCCTGATTTGTTCTTGATGGAAATGGAGAGCATAAATGATCTGCTCCAAGAAATATAGTTTGAACCAGTTAATGGTGGTGAAACAATGATAGTATTGGCATTGTCACTGTGATGCAGGAAGAAGGGACTATTTGGGTCCTCGAGGAAAGGAGGAGGAGAAGAAGAGGGGGATGCCATGACTTATGAGTTAATATTCTGTTTGCAAGCTTTAAGGAAACAAAGCAGGATTGAAGTCCTGCTCTGATACCATGTTAAAACAGAAAACAGAAAATAGAAAATAGAAAATGTGAGATGAACAAGTGATGTGGAGAAACTCTTTTCTCATATCTCATTTATGCTACGTAGAACTGATATATATACACTGCTACAAGAACTAAAAGGCAAAAAAGAAAACTTCCAAAATACATCTTTCTATTCTGCTACTAAATTAAAGATTGTAAATCTCAGCATGGTGTATGTAGTGCCTTGTGCATCGAGACCCAGACTTCTTTTTCTGTGCAGTCATGTGTTCCTTCAATTGATGTTTTGTGTTTCTGTGCCAACACTTTCTCATTTCTGTTGCTTTCTTCTTTTTGTGTTTTGCAACACACTTTATTTACTTTTTCAGCTACATGCTTTCCTTGAGTGTTGCAGGCTGTTGCAGGTCTGCTTTGGCTACTATATGTACTGCTTTGTGAGTTGCAGCCTTGATGTTTAGTGTCCTCATGTCCTCCTTGCTTGTTCTTGATTTCTTTGCTTTTTATTTCGTGATAGAATCCTCCATCGAGCTCTCCTCTGTCGGCCTCTTATTCTCCCTGTGACCACTTATCCCACAAACAATCCACATAGCCGCAAGTAGAAGACATTAATTTTCTTTAGCCACTTACTCATGCCTAAATAAATTGGGTTCTTCAGAACAAATTGCTTCAATAATAGTTAAAGAATACCTTTCTAGAATCAAATTACTCACACCCATATGTAGAATCAATTGGAGACCCTTTAGTGCTACTAAAATTTCAATATCATCAACTCCAAACACTCCATGTCCCTTTCGACCGAAGGCCATTAGAACGGTTGCTTGAGCATCTTTTAAAATAACTCCAATACTAGTTGACTCAGAAAAATGAAAAGAATGCACCATCAAAATTAAGCTTCATTATACCTTGAGGAGGGGCTTTCCAAGAGAATAGAAATTTTTTACACACCACCACATGCTGACTCTTAACATAAATATAACTCTCAATATACGCAAGGTAGTTATCAACTATCTCTAAAATAATACAACAAAAAATCTGAAACAATGTAAGGTTCCTATATTTCCAAATACACCATGAAAGAGGAAGGAAAATAGGAATTAACTTGAAATCAAACTTCATTGATGCCCACACCAAATCTATAAGGCTGCGTTTGGATATTGAGTAGATATGAGTTCTTTATAAATAGTATTGAGTTGAGATAGTGGAATGAGTTATGTGGAGCCTATCTAAGATGAGTTTAGATGTGTTTAGATGTTAAGATGATTTTACTACTATTTATGAGAAGTTAAAAAAGGTATGAGGCCCACCAATTAGTTGAAAGTTATTGTAATGATTGAATAATTAATTTATTAAATCCTTTACTAATAAAACAAACATAAATTCTCTCAATGCATGTAAAAAAATTACAACAAAATATTTCAAGCGCTATAAAAACAAAATTTTCTTACTTCGAATTATATTATTATATTATTTAATTAGTAGTAAAAAAAAGAATGTAATGCGAGAGGAAATAAAAATAAAGACTCGCCAAGGTAGGGGTGTAACCGGTCCGGTCCACCGGTTACCATCCTAAACCGGTACTCTAGTTTTACCCGTTTTTGGTTTGATTTTTCGATTTTAATATACTATAATATATTGTAGCATATTATAATATATATTATAGACTATAGTGATATATTATAATATATAATATAGTTATATATTATGGTATATTATAATATATAGTGATATAATATTAGTATAGCTATTAATATGCACTATATAATATAACTATCAATATAATAAACTATAGTGATATAAGATTTTTAAATTTAATATTATATTAATTAGTAATTTATCATATAATACAAAACTATTTTATATATAATTATATATTATATATAAAAATTATATACAATATAAAAAGTTAAAATATATATGTATGAACTGGTGTGGTTCCAATTTTTCAAAAACCGGTCCGATTTTAGAAAAAGAAAAATAGGAACCGGACCGATTTTGACCCGTTTTAAGAAAAACAAAATCGCTACCAGAATGATTCTGGTGAGGACTATGTACTTGTAGGCAATGGAACCTCCCTTCCAATTACCCACACCGGTAATGTTTAACCCTCTCATAATATTCACCTGTTAGACATGCTTGTTGTCCCTCACCTAACAAAAAATTCTTTATCCATTAGTAAATTAACAACTGATTTTCCATTCACTGTTATATTTACTAATGATCAGTTTATTGTATAGAACCGAATAATGGGAAAGGCAATAGCAACTCGTAAATGCGAAGGTGGTCTTTATATGCTGGAATGTGGAAATCAGGCTTTTCTTTCTGTTCCTACTAAAAAATCTCTACGTGCCTCATTTGATTTATGGCATGCTAGACTTGGACATGTCAATTGTTATGTTATATCTTTATTAAATAAAAAAGGCCATTTATCTCTTAATTCCTTGCTCCCCACTCCGCATATGTGCTCTACGTGTCAGTTAGCAATAAGTCATCGATTGCCTTTTTCTTCTAACGATTGTAGATCCAATTCTATGCTCGGCCTACTTCATTGTGACATTTGGGGTCCATCCCCTATTAAATCAAATGTGGGTTTTATCTATTATGTGTTATTTATAGATGACCACTCATGTTTCGCATGGCTTTACCCCATGATGTTGAAGTTTGATTTCTTTGATATTTTCCTCCGCTTTTAACAATTTGTGGAAAATTAACTCTCGGCAAAAATAAAAAAATTTTCAAAGTGATGGAGGAGCCGAATTCACTAGTACTCGATTTCAATCTCATCTTCAGGACAATGGCATTCATCATCAAATGTCATGTTCTTACTCCATCCTAGAATGGATGCACTGAACACAAATATCGTCATGTGACTGAAACAGGTCTTGCTCTTCTATTTTATTCCCATGTTTCCACTCGTTTTTGGGTTAATGCTTTCAGCATTGCCACATACATTATCAACGGGTTGCCTAATCCGATCCTTGGTGGCATTTCACCTTTTAAGGCTCAGTATGGTAAGTCTCCTAATTATGAGCATTTTCATCCCTTCGGTTGTCAGGTATATCCTTGTTTGCGTGACTATGTTTCTAATAAATTTGCTTCGCATAGTTTGTCTTGTATTTTTATTGGTTATAGTCCATCTCATAAGGGCTTCCGTTGCTTGGACACCTCTACTTCTTGTATTTACATTACTCGACATGCTCAAATTGATGAGTCTTTCTTTCCATTTTTAGAGTCTTCACATGCACATCGCTCTTCGGAGTTGGTCATTTCTAATTTTTTAGAACCATGCACTTCCATTTCCACCTCTTTGGCTCCATCACCTGTGACGACTAGTATGCGGCCCCCTTATAGACCCATGCACCATCTATGACGATTCTCCTATTTCTCAGTCCATGTAGGTTTCTAGCCCATCCTCTACTTTGGATCCTACTGCATGTGAGCCTCATGATTCCTCAAGCTCTGGAGCTCTACCCATTGGATCAGATACATCCACCTCAGTGCCAAATCCAGCTCCACCTGCTTGTCACTCTATGGTTACTTGAGCTCGAGCTGGGATTTTCAAGCCCAAGCATCTGACTTTTTTCAGCTCCGGGCAACCTCCGACCCTTCTCCATGCCTTGTTCAGTACTTCCGACCCAAAGGTTTTCTCTCTGCTGCTAAGGATCTTGCATGGCATGCAGTTATGGATGCAGAAATTACAGCACTACTCAAGAATGATACTGGGGTTCTTGTCCCTTGACCATCCAATACAAATATTGTGGACTCAAAATGGGTTTTCAAGACCAAATATCTTTCTAATAGTTCCATTGATCGCTTCAAGGATCACCTAGTTGCCAAGGGTTACACACAGCTTTCCGGCCTTGACTACACTGACACCTTTAGTCCTAGGTCCAAGCCGCGACCGTTAGGGTTGTTCTCTCTCTAGCCGTGTCTAATCCCACGCTTAGCTTGCTATTGTTGACACTCTTTGCACTCAACATGTTCCCTTCTACTTGCAGGTCATCGGTATTTTTACCAAAAGTGTTTCAAAGCCGCTGTTTACCTTCTTCTGATCCAAGCTTTGTGTTGGCTCCAATCCCACCCTTAGTTTGCTGGGGGGGTGTTGAGAATCTCTGTAAATCCTCTTCCATTGATCCACGGGATCCTTCTTGATTATAGGAGATGACACACAAATCTAATTTGATTATTTCCTTTTATTGTAGATCCTATAACTGTGTAATTAGTTTGTATAGATTGTACAAGGGAACAATATTTTATAAATAGAAATACTCACCAACGTAAAAAGTGTGGTGACTTGCAAACCCTTTCAACCTGAATGCGTTAAATTAGCTCCCTATAACTTTTTGCCTTCTAGGTCATTGAGCACAAATTGGCTGTCTGTAGTAAGCTTAACTTCGGATCCTCTTGGCAATAGATTATTTCGATTGGCTGCCCAGACAATGGTTTTTTGTGGTATTTTGCTGAACCCTATGGCTAGTAGATAACCTCCATTTCCAATCCATTGGAAGCCAAAAGAAAAGTCATCAGAAGGTGATGCCCAGGAAGAACCATCATCTTGCGCTATCAAGGATGAGCCTAAGGATTGGTTTTTGTAAGTTTGAGCTGAGGTAGAACATGCCATCATCAACAAAATAAGAAGCAACAAGCTAGGAAGAGGATTTGGCAACGCTAAAGCCATGGTATGATCAAGTGTGTATTTTTCAGGAGATGATTAGTTAGACAGATTAATAATAATTGGCAACGCTAAAGCCATTAGTTCCGTTCCAATCGTAGAAAGAATTCAAACTCAAACAGGATACCCTGGTGGGAAATTTCATTGAATGTTTCAGTATTTTTAAGATTCTTCCAATATTTGACTAGCGACATGGAAAGGCATGATGTTTCCAACACCCACTTTTTGACAACAATTTTGCTAGGTATAGTTGCGGGCTACAGTCCATTCGGAGTCAACTGATGCCACGTCAGCTATTTTTTAAAAAAAAAAGAAAAAATTCAAAAAATCGAAAGAAAACAAAGCTCATGGTCTTCCTGCTTCTTGTTGGTGTGAAAACTCTTCAGTGTTCTTCGTGCTCACAAATCAAGCTTCATGGCATCGTCTACTTCTCGAGCTTGTGGTCTTCGTGCTCATAGAAGCTTCATGCTTTGGTCTTCTTCTCAATTTATACTTCTGCATCGAGATCTTCAAGTCTTCAAGTGGATCTGTGCGGGTATTTTCGTGGGTCACCAACTCCATTTGGGTCATCTCTAAGAGGCTGTAAGTAGCCATTGAGCTGGTCTTCTTCTTTGTGTGGGTATTTTCAACTGGGTCAACTTCGTGTGGGTTATCTTCATGGGGTGTGGGTCATCTTCGTAGGGGTCATCTTCGTGTTGAGGTTTGAATACTTAAGAACATAGTGAAAATCAGACCTGTCTGGTACTTCTCCATTCCTTTGTCTTCGAGCTTACTCTACTCCGCCATCCTTTTTTTTTTTAATCGATGAAAATCTTTCACCTCTTGCCCGTGTGACTCTTATTTTGGCTTCGGCTCTGTCTCTTGACAGGTTCTCCAACTCGTGAAAACTCATCTTGTCGCTCCTCCCAGAAATTTTCATCTAGCTTTCAAATTACACTTCCTATTTACGGTGCATTTTTAACTTTCTTATTTATTTTTTACTCTGTTTCTTCTATGTGTTTGATGCAAGATCTAATCGACTAACCATTGTCTT
The DNA here is from genome assembly GCF_018687715.1 of Carya illinoinensis. Lineage (NCBI taxonomy): Eukaryota > Viridiplantae > Streptophyta > Magnoliopsida > Fagales > Juglandaceae > Carya > Carya illinoinensis. Next base: position 31,217,278 of record NC_056765.1, read on the forward strand.
GACTTTCCATTGTTTAAGCAATGGTTGGGTGGTCAAGGAGTTGAGGAAGTTCAAGAAGCCCAATCAAGCTCTTAAGGTGATAAATAAAAACATAAAAGTTTCATTTTTGTTTTTGGGTCAGTTTCACTTTGTGGATAGTTTCTTGCAAAAAAGCCAAGACCTTGATTAATGAAAAAATTGTGCTATTACTTGACTCTTTATTTGTTTTAATTAATGGGTATGTGCTAGTTTTCTATAGAAAAATGTTAGTTGACTGGTTCAGTTTATGGTGCTGCGATATCCTGTCGAAATTTTGTTCTCTATGTTGCTATGATCTTCTATTGAGCAAAAATCTGATTGTGGAATTTGGTATTACATTTTGCATATTTAGTGTGTTTTGCTTAATGTGTAGCATTACTATTGGGTTAATTCCTTTGAAATGATGTGCTTGTTCGATGAGGTAGCGAGTTTTTACATCATTGCTGTCTCTCTTTCTTTGTATAATATTACTCTTTAAACAAAAGCTACTCAAGTTTTACCTGCTCTTCTAAGGGCACATGCTACGCAGAAAAAGGTTAGGTGGAAAAATAACCCATAAATTTTCAGATTTTATGTACCTAATCAAAGGAAAGGGAAATTTTGAGCTTCTGAAAATTTTAAATTGTAAGGGCTTCTAATTTAGAGCTAGAAACTTCATTTTCCATGAAATAGTATGTATCTATCCACTCCTCTGTTATGACAAAGATGTGCTTATCAAGTGCTTGAATATTTGATTTCTTTTCTTGATTTGTGCATATTTGGTGTTTAGGTCATATATTGCAAGCCAAAATAGTGTGGCATGTCTATAATTTAGAACACTGGAAAATAGGCCCTTTTTTGCATCTTCTCAATTCCTGCCATTGATTGTGTTGTTTCTTCGTCTGTGGGGCTTATTTGTAGTCTGGATTGCTTGTGTGTCTGTTGGAGTCGGATATGTTTACATCAAATTACCATGAGTTAACTTAGTGACTTGATGAAGTCCCATTTTCTCCTACTTTATTACCTATCAAAAACAAAATCTCCTACTTTATATCTTAACTAGTTATATGTTTCTTTGGAACGTAGTTATTATCCTAATATTTTCAGAATGAGTACATATTGTTCCATTTGGAAAGAATCATTCTTAATTTGATTTAACTAATTGTATACCTACCAAAAAAATTTTATTCAACTTGTATGATGAGTAGGCACTCAAGAAGCTTAAAGCCAAGGCACAAAAATGACCCGTTGGAGGTGCTGGACTCAAGAAAAGAGGGAAGAAATAAGGGTTTTAAGACCAAAATTGTGGGTTGTATCAAAGCTTCTGCTTGTGACAAACATTGTTATGATGATATTTATGATGCAATGCTTGCTTCTTTCCACCTGTATTGCTAAGGTTATGGAGTACTCTTCATGTAAGATTATATATTTTAGGCTGCTTGTTTGTGCTATTTGCGTGTTTCTAAAATGTAAGTCTTTGATCCAAATAGTAAAACATAGATATTTCACGAGTGTGCTAATTTCGATGGTTAACTTGTTAACGTGAATTTGCGTTGGTGAACCCTTCCCACTTGGGTCAATATCTTCTTCTAAACTGCAATGGTCACAACCCATAAGAGGTTGCTTTCAATTGTCACCAAACTCCTTTAAGCAAGCCTTCCTTTGTTAGGATCTAGTGGCAATGAAGGTGTACTTGAAACAAAATCTCCTACTACCCATGTAAGCAGTACTTGTACAGCTGGCCTCAACCAAACTTGCATTGACACCTACATGTCTCAGTACCTCCAACAGGTCTTAGGAACAATCAAATAAAATCTCAGAAATATATATATATATATATTTATACGTATGCAAATCTAAGTACATGAATCCAGTAAATCATCTACTTTTTACATCATTCTATCACAAATGTCAATGTAATTCATGGTTCTTGCATCCACTACAAATTTCCAGTCAATTACAAAAAGGAATGGCTCCAGCTATACACACTATACATCGGACAAAGAAGCAACTGCATGTAGGGTGATTGTTTTGCTCAATACTACAAAAAATTATCATCTTCAATAGAACATATTCATCTCCACCAAAAAATTGACATCTCTACTAACAATATTTTGCCAAATAATACTCATTTACAAAAGGTACTTTTTAATATCCACCAAAAAATATCCAATTGGCAACTCCACCAAAAAACATCCAACTCCACCAAACTGCATCAATTATAAATGAATGTCTACGTCATCGTCATGGTTTGCTAGATGCAATTGGGAAGGCTGTGCAAAAGAGTCAAGACAATTAGTTGAGACAATTACATTTTATGATACGTTACACTGTAATATAGTTTGGATTACCTGTGATGGAGAAGCAGTCGGTCCAAAATCAAAATAAGCTATAGTGTATGCTTGGCTAGGTGCATACTGTGGGCATAAAATGCATTATAGAAATTTGTTAGAAGCCGCAACTACAAAAGAATCAGCTATAACTCTTAGTTATTTTTTTTATAGGTAAGAACAATAAACTCCTAATCACAAAATAACATACACAAAAAGCTCAATGCAAGATGCACATCGCTAGATTGTGAAGAAGTTAAGGAGGTTGATAGATACAAGTTTTGACAGATTTGAAACCATATCAATTATTCTTTTTCTTTCCATGGATAAACAAAATAGGGAAATCCAAGATTTTCAAGCACCCAAACAAGTATAAAAGAAAAATCACAAGCCTGAAAAGCTAGTGAGTCAAATAGAATATAAGATTGGCAGCTACTTTTACAGCTTACCAAACTACAGTTTACAACAAAAAGGCTTCATTTAGAAGATACAGAACACAAACACCGAAATAGACCTTAAACACAAAGCATCCTCCAAGGCAAACCCAAACAAACAAAGCCCTTACAAACCAAGCTCAAACTTTTCAAACCAAACACTCACCCAAAAAAAAAAAAAAAACCCACAGGTTCAAGTGAATGCAATTAAAGAGCTCCAACTCAATCCAAAGTGAAAACAAAGTAAGGTACAGTTGTTTTGAGTTTTCTCTTCTTTTTCCTTTTCATCTCCCTCCACAATGGGTCAACAAAACTTTAAAGAAGAATCTTGGGTGCTAGAAATCAATCAAAAAAGATTTTAAATTGCCATTTTGATTACAACAAAAAGGAAAAAAAATCTTCAAGTTTCTTAGTAGTAGAAAGACCACACTTTCAAACCAAACAATGAAAATACCATTCGGTAATACAGAGAAAAAGAAACTAAAAAACCCTAACAATTTGTAGAATGAACACATCAAAATAAAAATTACACAATTCGTAGATAAGAAAATCCTAAGAGGAAAATATGGAATTTTAATAGAAAATATACCCATGTAAATAGGACCTTGGATTTGTGGTAGCAGACGTGGAGCTGCATGCTGGAAGTTCGAAGGTTAGGGTTAGGGTTTCGAGATGAAAGGGAAGGGGCTTCGTGGGAAGAAGAATATGAAGACGAAAAGAGGATGACGAATGGATGGATGCTTTGGTGGGAGACATGGTTGAGGGAAGTAGGAATTGAAGGCGGCTCTATGTGGGACTCAGACTTTCAATCTTGACACTAAGGGAGGTCGTAAGAGACTGCTTCGAGGGGAGGGACGTGGCTTTGAGGAAGGGAGCTTCGAGGGGATGTCAGGGAGGACTCTTGCGAGGAGCAGAGATGGAGGGAAGGTGGAAATGGGATTTGACTTGGAGCTCGTGTTCAAACCGTTCATCTTCAAAATGGTGCATTTTGTTTTATTGCTACATCAGCAGCCATTTACGCGGCGCTTACACCGGGTGACAATCCTAGAGTTTTTCTATTCTGTATTTTAATAAAAGTTTATGAGAAACGCATCACATGTTTGTACAAGATTGGACTCCATGAATTATTAAATTGCAATATTAGTAAGATCATATCCATAAGAATTGAATATGAAAACCATTTCCTTAAAGGGTAATGGTAGACTTACTATCATCTTGCTATCTCTTTATTACTCTTAGTGTATTTGAAATTTTTGTCTTTTTCAGTATTTTCTTTTAAGTAATTTTTTAACATCCTTAATCATTAAGAAAAAATTAATATATATATATAATTTCACTAAAAGTCACTTCCTTAACCATTAATTAAAAATAAAAAATAAAAAAAATAAAATGAGAAGTAAAATGGTGGTAAGAGAATAGTGATCCTATTATTATCCTTCCTTAAAAGTAGTATATTGATGCGATTATTAGAAATGTTGGAATAGACAATTTTGGTTATTAGTAGTTGTTATGTTGCCATTGTTGGACCAAATAGGTACATTTAGTGGTCTCTTGGTAATTAAAATATTTCACTTTCCCACTATCATTTTTGTTTTTTAGAAAAATGCTTGAGATTCTGATAATGGGTTCCTAAACATTTTTTTTTTTGTAGTATTCTTTTTACTTAATAATTAAGTTGGTATTTTTTTATTGATATTGTGAATTGTTTTTCAATTGTTAATAATATAAAAAAATGCATGAAAAAAGAGGCAGTTTGCCTTGTCATGAGAATGGATTCTCGGTGGCTATAGTGCCACCCGTTTGTTCAAATAACACAATGGGGACAATGTTATAATTAAGATGAGAAAAAATTGAAAATGTTGAATATCTTAATTCTAATAGTTTACACACCACATGGAAAATTTTATATCAATGTTGACCTCCAAAGTTTATTTCCTTTTAAAAGAAATTAAAATAAAGAGAAAGAGAGAGAGAAAACATTCATCCATGTAAGCATGCGTGCATTTTGGATCAGTCAATAATTTCGCTTGAAGTAAACCTGGATGGTACTCCGAGCTAGTCTATTAAGTATTAACTCATTAACATGCATTTTCAAAACAACTTAGTCGTAATATGTTATCAGTCAGTCTTTTTTGACTTGTAAAAGTTGCAAAAACTTTTCTCCTTCGCTTTTTCATCTTGAAAACTCAAAGAATTGTATGAATTTGATTTTTTTCCCCTCTAAGCATATGAATTTGTAAGTTATTAGAGAAATAATGTTTGCAAATAAAATAGAATTGAAGTAGAACCTTCTATTCCAAAATTAAAAGGAATATTCCTACTCATTATCCTTTTTACAATCATTCTCTTATCATTTCATGATGTGATATTAAATAATTGTAGACTATTTATTATGTTTTACTTGTAGACATATTATTTAATGTCACATCAAGAGATGTTGAGAAGATGATGATAAAAATGATTATAAATAGATTTTTCCAATTAAAAAAAGCATAACTTTTATTAGGAAAAATTTTTAAGTTCCCCACAGCACACCACACACCCATACGTGGCAAATCTTATCTGGAGTCACATCACGGTTTGAAGGGCAAAACCCTTTCCCCATTCTTCTCTCCTCTTTCTCAATTACAAAAATCAACTTTTTCCCTTCTTTCCCATCTGTTGCTTCTCTCTATCACTCCGATGCTTCTTTCTTCTCTCTTAGTTTCAAATCCACTCATCTCTCTCTCCTTATTGCATCTCTCTCTCTCTCTCTCTCTCTCTCTCTCTCTTAGTTACAAGTGAAACATAATAAATAGTTTCCAATCATTTAATACTATATCATGAGATGATAAGAGGATGATGGTAAAACAGATGATGAGTAACATTACTTTTTAAAGAAGCAGAACTCATTCATAATGAAGACAATTACACAAATCCATAGCAAAATAATTAGGAGGCATTATCTAAGAGAACTCTAGAATGAATAAAGCCTAGATAATAATGCCACCATTTTATAGTATCTTCCACAAAATAAGTATGTCTTGCAAGTAATTGAGCATCATACGTAACAAACCAAAGAATAAGACATTGAATTTCTTCAACCACTGATAAATTGGGTTCTTTAGAACAAATCGGTTCAATAATAGTTAAAGAATTCCCTTTTAGAATCAAATTAGTCACATGCAGATGTAGATCAATTGTAGACCCTTTAATGCTGCTAAAGTTTCAATATCATCAACTTCAAACACTCCATGTTCCTTTCGACTGGAGGCCATCAGAACTTTTCCTTGAGCATCTCTTAAAATAACTCCATTACCAGTTGACTCAGAAAAATGAAAAGAAGGCACAATCAAAATTAAGCTTAATTGTACCTTTAGGAGGGGCTTTCAAAGAGAGTAGAAATTCTTAACACACCACCACATGAGGACTCTCAACATATATATAACTCTCAACATACGCAAGACAATTATCAACTATCTCTAAAATAATACAAGAAAAATCTGAAACAATTTAAGGTACCTATATTTCCAATTAAGTACCCCATGACATAGTAAGGAAAATAGAAATTAAGTACTTGAAATCAAACTTCATTGATGCCCACACCAAATCTATATGGTTGTATTTGGATATTGAGCTAAGCTGAGTTTTTTTTATGAATAGTAGTGAATCAAGATAGTGGAGTGAGTTATGTAATGCCCATTTAAGATGAGTTTAGACGTATTTGGATGTTAAGATGAATTTAGTAGTGTTTATGGCAAGTTGAAAAATGTATGGGGCCCACCAATTATTGAAAAGTTATTGTAATGATTGAATAATTAATTTATTAAATCTTTTACTAATAAATAATATAAATGAAACATAAATTCTTTCAATGCATGTAAAACAATTACAAAAAAATAAAAAACAAAATATTTTGAGCGCTATGAAAACAACATTTTCTTACTCTGCATATTATTATATTATTTAATTAGTAGTAAAAAAATGCATGTAATGCAAGAGGATAGAAAAAAAATAAAGACTTGCCCAGGTAATTGAGTTGTCGCTCGATGAATCGCTCGAGATCCATGTCTCTCGCTCGAGCGGTTCTCAGTTGCTCGAATTTGCCACTTGAGGCTTTTAATAACCGCTCAAGAAAAATATGCTTATTTCCAATCTTTCTTTTGTTAGTTGTGGATCCCACGGAGGCATGAAGTTACTTTTGCCCTTTTTCCACATAATTGAAAACACCAAAATGCAAGAGGAAGTTACTTTTGTTTGCCTTTTGTCAGTTGTGGGTCCCATGGAGGTTAAAGTTGAAATGAACTTAGTTTTGACTCAACTGTATTTGGATGTTGAATGAAGTTTAAAATTGAAGTGCACTCAAATGCTTTTAGCATCCAAACGAGCCCTAAGTCTCCCAACTTGCCCCAAATAAGAAAAAATATGTCGACATCGAAAAACCTAAATTTCTTGAAGCACGCAACAACCAAAAGAGCATGATGACCATCTTCTTTAAACAACTTATAGTGTTCACGCAATGCTGATAGAAAAATCTCCTTCAAAACTAAATTATGTTTTGCAGGCAGACTGTTTGTTCATGCCTTCCACTCAAAATTTTTCACTTTATTTAGCAGCTTCAAATTCTAGAAATGTCTCTAAAACTTTGGTATTGTCAAAATTAGAACTTTCAGCATTATCTGTTGGATAGAACAATTGCAAAGTTGTTAATTGCATGGTAGCCAGATTTCACATAATAATAACCACTCTTGTTTCCTAGGCACACAAGTTTGCCATCCACTGTTACATTCAGGAACATAGAGAACCAATCTGGATTAGCAAAAAAACAATCTATTCGTTTTGAATTTGCCAGAGAAATAGCAGTTCCCTTTCGACGCGTAGTTTGCCCTCTCATTGAAGATGAAGCCCCAACTGATGGCTTACAAATAGCCTGTGTATTTTGCGACCAAGTTGATTTATTTGGACCATTAGAAGCCCCCGTGTAGGTTAGAGGCCTAGGCCAAAATCACTTGTCACTTGTTGAACAAAGTCCACTTGTGTCTTCGTAAAACTCTGGGAGCTATTACCACCAATAGTAATCGCATCCACCATTGATTCCATTGTCAAACCACCAAGAATCGATACAGTGGACATGGATGCAAAAACACCCTTTGTCGGCAACACAAACACCTTGTCAGAAGTAGTTGAGATCTTGTTTTCCCATGCCACCCCCATCTCCACCAATGGCCGGCCTGGAAAAAAAAGAAGCTCTCTTGCTCAGGTACCGAAGACCCACCTTAGTTCCTCAGATGTGTGCATGTACCATAGTTAATCTTTGTTTGGTGTTCAGAAGGCTCAAAACATCACGACTTTGACATAGAGATACCACCACATTGAGTAAAGCACAGTACAAACCATAGTTTTTTTTCCTCTCTAATCAAATTCTACATTCCTTTCCTAAAAATTATATAATTATTTTGTAACCCATCTTACAATCAATCAACATACTGTCAAAACCCCAAGGCAGAAGGCCAAGAGTCATGCCTTGACAAGTACCCTGCGTGCCTTGACAACACATTGGGAGCACTGTTGGCATCGCTTGACTACCCACAGACCCAGCCCTTGGAGAATGCTAGGCCAGGACCATGGCCACCCCCAAGTAGGCAGTATACACAGTCTGAGCATGCGATTGTCACACCTTGCTCAGAGCGCGGCCAGACTACACACACTCCTAGTGCCTGTGCGCAGCGTGCATGCATGGCCTGGGCGCTAGCGCAGCGCTTGCAAGCACTCCCTGTTTGGAATTGAAATTCCCAACATACCCCTGTGGATCAAGAAATTGTCTACCAATTTCCTTAAACAAATAGGTTAGATCTCAATTATCAAGATTATAAAATGAATCAAATACTTTAAAATAAATAATCAACTTTGTAAGACACAACAATTGATTACGAAGGGAAACCCTTTAAAGAACTTTTTAAAGGTAAAACGCTATGGGATAGCCAAACCCAGGAAAGTAAATCTTATTATTTGAAGAACAATTTCAAGCAATCATCAATTACAAAACCTTTACAATTCGACTCTCTTACTTGTCTAGACAAACGACCCGTTTGTCTTCTACCGCAGTAGCAGCCAAAACCTCTGGCGATCTTCAAATGTTGACTTCCCTTCGGGAACTCCAGAGGTTGAAATCCGATCGATGTTTATTCACACTTAAAGCATGATCACACTCAAGAAGAGATGAAAAACACAATGAAAATTCTCAAGTGAATTTTCTTTCATAAATGCTCAGAATATACTCTCTAAAATTTGAGTCTCAAACTCCTTACTGAGATACAAAACCAAACCCTTTTAAATAGAAAGTTTAGAAAGAGTTCCAGTCACAATAGGATTCTACTGACCGGTAAAGACAGTCGTGAGATCGTTTCTTGATGGGTTGCTGACATTTCGTGATAACTTTTCACTGTAGTTTCTTATCTGTGTTCAGCTTCGGGTCTTGATAATTGTAGACTCTTATGGATTTGAAATTCATGTAACTGACTTATCTAAACAACCTTATAACCTTCTAGATAGACTCAATGTTGTTAAGGATAAAGTCATCTCTTATTTTACATTCATCCAAATTTAATCAAATAATGATAAGATAAATCTCATCATTTAGTCATATAATCCTAGCCAATTTTTGCCTCTACAATCTCCTCCTTTGGTGGGGATTGGTACAAAACCAACTTGATGAATGTAATATAAAACCTGTCAAAAGCACAAACAACAAATGAAGAAACCGAGTAGAAATTCCAAGCAAATAATCAAGAATAAAAACATTCTCCCCCTCAATATCATTCAACTCCCCCTCAACAAATTCATTTAAACAAATTCATTAAACTCCCCATCAATTTCACAACACCTAAATATTTCAACATATTTTAATTTGCACTTTCAACTCTCCCCCTTTTTGTCACTAATCTAACAATAACCATAAGAGAATATATACCACTTATGTGTGCTATGATAAAAAAAATTCCCATGTGTCTCAACTTTTTATGGATTAAATGCACCTGAAGTTTCTCCTAATTGCATAGGTTCTAGTATCGGTTCATCCTCACTTGAAGAGTTCTCAAATGGCATAGGAGGAGTGAACTTCTTTTGCTTTTCCCTTTCTTTGAACCTCATCTGGACCAACACTTCAACCAAGTCATAAAAGAAATAGCCAAAATCAAGGTGTGAGAATCGATTGATATTAGAATCCCTTGATTTTTTCAAAACACATATATGTTCTACTCACGCTTATGGGCTTGCCACATGTATAAGAGAACCACTATAAATAGCCAAAAATAAAGGATATGAGATGAGTTAGGAATTATCACAAACACTTGGTGTGCACCTATGAGAAAACAAAGGCCATAATCTCGTGAGCTATACAAACTTGTCCTCAATACATGTATACAAGACTCAAAAGGAGCAATCCAGTCATTATCGAGTCAATCCAAAGTCAAATCCAAGCCAACACGTCACATAATCAAACTTTCCATAGAATATTTTTAAAAAAAATCAATTCGAGCCCTAGAGAATGAAAATTTTGAACACCATAGAAGACTTACCTTGATTAGGAAGTGGAAAGTAATAGGATATGATTTGCCTTTGAATTTGAAAGTTTAGGAAGAGATAGAGGTTTGAAAGAGTGTGCGGCTAGCCTTAAGAGAAATGAAGATAGAGGGAGGTGGGTGAGGTCCCGTGTAGATAGCAAGAAATAAGAGAAGGGAGGAAGGGGGGTCTGGACCTGGGTTTGGTAAAAACCAAAAAAAAAAAAAAAAAAAAAAAAAAACCTTTAAGTCACATGAGTGAGTACTGCTGCCATGCACGTGCCATATGCGATATAGTCCCACTAGGACTTATGCTATTGTTTTAGAATCCAATTCCCAAACTTAGCCAAATACTCTATACTGACCCAAATTTATTTTTATTTCTGTATTTATTTTATAAACTACAGTTGAAATAAAAATCATAAAATATTACAAAATATAGGGAAAAAAATTAAAATGAATTTTATATATATATATATATATAAGTAAGCAATAGGGCAAGTAACATGCCTAGATGCATCTTATTTCAAATATAATGTAACTCACAAAACAAATTCAATAGTGTACACCCTCTTATTTGCAACAATCACTTGGATGTTCACTTCTCGTAAGATCATCAATGTCAAAGTTCATGTGAATGCGTGAGTATACTTATACTATATCATTTTTATGAACTCATTTCTTCAATATATTTTTGATACCTTTATTCATGAATAATTTCTTCTTATAGATGCTCACAAGAGTTTGTTGCTTCACCTTAAAAGTCAAACTTTATGCTAGGGTCTAAATACATGAGCATCTCCTCTAAACACTAGTTTATACACCCCCTTTTTGTGTTCATGTTTGTTGCTCATCTTTTTCCATAATGAGTAGAGCAACGATTTTTTCTGTAAGAACTTAAGGTGGTAGATCCGTGTAGGTGTTTGTCTTTTTTCGCAATGAATTAACACCGACTTTTTCTATATGGATCAACTCTTTGTATTTGGCAAAAGGAAAGCTCTTTATTGATATACTAGGTTCAATTAGTATTAGTCAATTCAAGGCATGAACTCTAATTATAAAATGTATCTCATTAAATTATATGAACTTTAATTATAAAATGCATAAATATAAGTTCCTCACTGTGCATTGAAAATGAACTTTGCCAAGATAATCCATAGGGTTAGTATGCACAAAGTGAATTGCACAAAATAGAGAGATGCATACGTTCAAGAATTTATTAAGTGATAACCCAAGTGCTCAAACTTTAACATATCAAGTATGTATTTTCCTTAAATAAAAGCTTTGAACCAACCAGAATTTTTTTTTTATATTATATTTTTTCTTATTTAAAATTGAAAAACAAAAACATAAAAGCAAAAAAATAAAATAAAATGCATGTCCTAGACTAATGCAATAATGTAAAGAATGCAAGAACATGCAAGTAGTCCTATTAATTAAGGTGACATGACATCTTCTTTGACCACCTCCTTTGCTTTAAATTTTGGCCTATTCTTTTTATTAACATCACTTTGTATGATCTTTTCTTTATTTTGAAAGCAAAAATCTGCTAGTTCACCCAGTTTGAGACCTAAAAAATTGATTTGTTGACTCATATCGCAAACTTGATTCTCTGGACTCGTTCTTTTCCTCTTTAAATTTCTTTCACCTCCGTTTTTCTTCACTTTATTCAAGTTAAAGCAATTTGGCTTTATATGACCAACAACACCACAATAATGACAAGTAGGAATAAACTTACCTTTAGACTTACCTTGGTTGGGCTTCTTTGTCATTGATCTATCATGTGAGGCTCTTGGAACATGAGTTTTAGATAAGGCTTTCTTTGGAGCTTCCTCATCTTGACTTCCTTTAACAAAAATAATATCTTTTAATGAAGTGGCAGCGTATGATGAGCCTTTAAGTTCCATACCTTGAGAAGTCATATACCTCAAACTCGTGCGATCACAACTAGATTTTTGAAAACTCAATATCTCTTCTAATTTCTGTGTTGCTGGTTTTTGTTTGCATTCCTGAAACCTTTTCAATTCTTTTTCTAGTGCAGCCTTTTGATCTTTTAATATTGACACTTCAACACCAGAAGTTTTTAATTCCTCAAAAAGATTGTTTTTCTCATTCTCTACAACAGTAAATTTATTGTACAGTTTTTTATTTAGTTTCTTTAATTTCATCACTTCTTCACACACATCATTGTGTGCTTCATGTAAACTTAAATCATGATCAGCCACAACTAGAGCAACTTCCGAATCACTATCACCATCATCATCACTTTCAGATTTTGTTATCCTAATATTAGAAAAATCATTAACAACAGTAGAAAAAGCCACAAAAGTATTGTCATAATCAGATGATGAACTTGAAGTTTCAAATTCTAAACTATCACTAAGTGTGACATTCAATGCTTTTCTAGAGCATGAATACCATCTTCTTTAAACAACTTACAGTGTTCATGCAATCCTGATGGAAAACTCTCCTTTAAAACTAAATTATGTTTTGTAGGCAGATTGTTCGTTCATGCCTTCCACCCAAAATTTTTCACTTTATTTAGCAGCTTCAAATTCTAGAAATGTCTCCAAAACTTTGGTATTGTCAAAATTAGAACTTTTAGCATTATCTGTTCGATAGAACAATTGCAAAGTTGTTACTTGTACGGTAGCTAAATTTCACATAATAATAGCCACTCTTGTTTTCGAGGCATACAATTTTTCCATCCACCATTACATTAAAAAACATAGAGAACCAATCTGGATTAGCAAAAAAATTATCTATTCATTTTGAATTTGCCAAAGAAATAGCAATTCCCTTTCGACGAGTAGTGTGCCCTCTCATTGAAGGTGCAGCCCTCATTGATGGCTTACAAATTGCCTGGGTATAGTTAGAGGCCTAGGCCCAAATCACTTCTGACTTGTTGAACAAAGTCCACTTGTGTCTTCATAAAAGTCTGGGAGCAATTACCACCAATAGTAATCGCATCCACCATTGATTCCATTGTCAAACCACCAAGAATCGATACAGTGGACATGGATGTAGAAACACCCTTTGTCGGCAACACAAACACCCTATCGGAAGCAGTTGAGATCTTGTTTTCCAGCACCACCCCCATCTCCACCAATGGCTTGCCTGGAAAAAAAAGAAGCTCTCTTGCTCAGGTAGTGAAAACCCACCTTAGTTTCTCAGATGTGTGTATGTACCATAGTTAATCTTTGTTTGGTGTTCAGAAGGCTCAAAATATCATGACTTTGACATATAGATAACACCACATTGAGTAACGCATAGTACAAACCATAGTTTTTTTTTCCTCTAATCAAATTCTACATTCCTTTCCTAAAAATTATATAATTATTTTGTAACTCATTTTACAATCAATCAACATAATGTCAAAACCCCAAGGCAGAGGCCACGGGCCATGCCTTGACAAGTACCCTATCGTGCCTTGACAACACATCGGGAGCATTGTTGGCATCGCTTGACTGCCCACAGACCGAGCCCTTGGAGAATGCTAGGCCATGGCCACGGCCACCCTCAAGTAGGCAGTGCACAGTCTACGCGCGTGCGAGAATGCAAGGTTTTCACACCTTGTTAAGAGCGCGGCCAGACTACACACACTCCTAGTGCCTGCGCGCAGTGTGCATGCATGGCCTGGGTGCTAGCGTAGCGCGCACAAGTACACCCTGTTTGGAATTGGTAGTGTGGCTGCCTAGCAGGCTCACGCAGGCTGGCATGATGCTCAATGCCCTAGCTGTGGCCACTCTAAGCCTTGGCTAGGGCCATGCCGACCAACGCCGAGGCCCCATAACCTGGGCCATGCTGTTCAACGCCCAGGCCCCATTAGCCTATGCCATGCCATTCGACACCCAGGGCCCATTAGCCTAGGCCATGCAAACCAACACTCAGGCTCTTGTAGCCTAGGCAATGCAGTAGCTTGCCATGCTCAAGACCACTATGGTCCAACTCAACGACACACTAATGGCGCTCATCCCACACAACCTAGGCCACACATGTAGGGACTCAGGACCAACCAGGGCTAACTCAGCAGGCCAACCTAAAGACCCACGCACACCAACAAGCAACCCATGCCGTGGGCTTATTTAGGCCTCTCATGAGGCCTGAGGACTCAACGAAGAGGCATGGACGCAGCAACCATTATCCACTTTGTAAATATTGTTATTTGAATTCTAGTATAAGTAAGGCACTAGGCTATTATGATCTTTATCTTTAATCATTTGGACAAATTGGCTTGTAAGCTTTTGTAGGCACTCTTGTGCTTTGTCACTTAGGCTCCATTGGGTGCAATTCATGAATCCCAAAGGAGAAGGCTAACCTTATACAATTTGTGAATCAGAGTAACATATTGTTCTCTTTGTTTCCCTTATGTCAATGCATTTTCGAGGTATTTTAGCATTATGGCTTGTTGTTTGTGCATTGCATTTGCCTTTGCTTGTTGATCATTTTGGACTACTCGAGTGAGGCAACACATAAGGCAACCACAAGTGGCCATTGGAGGGCACTCGGCTTGCACCTCCATAGATGAACTTGGAGTAAGGTTAGGGACAAGCTAGGAAGTTATTGCCAGCCGCCCAAGTCACATGCCCAGCCTTAGACACTTGTCTAGCCATAACCTCTTCTCTACCTTATAGGGATTAACCACCCACACCATAAATTGTCCAACCACTCACTCGACCAACCCATATAACTGCCCATAGCCACGTGTGCTTCACATTTAGGGGCACATGTGCTTCACTCGACCACCTCAGCCCACTCAACCACTTTATCCCACTTAACCACCTTATCCCATTCAATAGCTTTAGCCCACTCAACCACTGCACATGCATGCATGCATGCACGGCCACCAGCATTATGCCTAACAACACCCTTTGAACACTCATTTGATTTAAGCCAAGACCAACCATAGCCATAACAGTCACGCAAGTGGCAGATCACGTCGGTCATCAAGGCACAAGGAGGGCTGCGGTAGCTTGGTGTCTAGGGACTTGACCGAGGACCTTATCACACTTAGTAGCACCAGTGCTTCCCAACAAAAAGGAAAATACTTTAGTCATAAAGGGATTATACAAAAGTAAACCTACAAACTGATGTGGCTTAATGTACTAGTACGCCAAATTGTAAAGTAAATTTTATTATAAAGTAGATCTAACGGATTTCATGAAGCCATATCATTTTGTGGGTTTATTTTGTGTAATCTATTTGTGTTAGTTGCACTTCTTAAAAAAAATATAGAATTTTTTTCTTAAGTTTTATTTTACATAATTGCGGCTTGATTTAAAATATAGTTGTGAAAAAGATTTAATTTTTATTGTTACTTGTTGGCGGAAACCATCTTAACTAAATCATTCAGCCCTAGGATTTAGGGTTTTTGTTTGAAAGAAGTCTAGTAAGTAATGTGTGAACATTAAATGTGCCCAAAAAAATAATAATTGGGTGTATGGATATGAATGGTCAGCGAAGTTGCTTGACAATATACTTGCACTAAATTTTACATGGATACTGTTTTTGAACAAATGCTCTCCATTTTATCCTAAAAGAAAGAAAAAATAAAGAAAGATGGACAAAATGGGTGTACGAGACAATGTCATGTATATAGAGACATAGCACAAGGTGCTTGGACCGTTGGACGCCCCATTTCATGTCTCCCCACAATCTCTAGTGTTACTGTCTAGATGTGAAATGGTCTGAACAAAACACAATGCTGAAGAAGGAAGCGACTTCAAACCTACTGCTAGAAACTCTAGAGTTTAATATTGGGTGAGCCTAAAACAATGGTACAAAGGACCAGAAAACATAAGATTCAAGATTCCTTAAAAAAATGGACAAAAGACAACAAAAGAAGAAGGCATCAATATATGCTAGAAGTAAAAAAGATGGAGAATCTACATCATTTGTGTTGAAACGTCACACAATTGAGCAACACAGGATCATGTCAATAGATAGTGA